>NW_016690264.1:636441-1046691 GCF_001604755.1 Lepidothrix coronata
CCTTCCCTTCCCTTCCCTTCCCTTCCCTTCCCTTTCTCACTTCTTGCTTTGATAACAAATTTCATTATAAGTGTTTTCTCTGTCATTCCAGCAACTGATTTTTTTCCTAAAATTTTCTTCACTTGAAGGTGTATTCCTTTTCTCTGTACTCCTCTGTGTACCTTGGGGGTCAATGGAGGTGCTAAAGTTAAGCAGGGCTCAGCCTTTAATAAACCAAACACTCTTCCCTACAAGGCTTGAGCAATTACTAAGTCAGTGTAAAGATTCACCAAGTGTGAATCTATTTTTTATTAGAAGTTGATTTAACTTAAACTCTACTTCCAAAACATACTTCACTCCACTAAGACAAGAGAAGATGTTACAGTCTCATAAATACTGCATGGTCAGGCATCCCTTTGATTTCTCACAGGGAGCCAGGATGCAATAATTGCTCTGCTAAAGCCTGGTGTACACTCTGGATACCAGCTAGGTGAATTCCTCAGACCCAATCCAGCTTTCTCAGGTGCCTTTTCATTCACAGCTTAAACTCCACAAAATAACAGGGCAACAAGTCAGCAGTTGCTTTTCATTCGTTTTTTATTATGTTAACCTTGGCATGGGGGGTGGGGGGTGTGCTACCTATGGGAAGAAACCTCCTCAAATTCCTGAGGGGCTCAGGGAAGCTGGGGAGAAGGGAAGGAGGGGTCAGCTGATTCTTCACTTCAGTGCAGTGGCGAGAGTCTGGGCTTGGAAGAAAGGGCAGGCTGGACCACAGTTCTGCTGTCTCCAGATTTAGCTACACAGAGGTTGACAGGGTATCAAGGACATCGTGTATCTGAACTGACCAGGCCAAGCTCTCAAATACAGGATCTCCCCCTTGTGTCCTAACAAAGGTCATTTTCCTTGAGATGCTATTTTTAACCTGAATTTTAGAAAGAGATTTTTTCCTCAACTCCCTTCACCCCTCCGTGGCCCTGGGAACTCTGATATTCCCAGCACCACAGCAGGAGAGGAGCCTGTTCCTGGCGTCAGATTTCATGGGTGGCTGTAGGGAAGCAGTAAACTGTTCCTGGCAGATAAACCGTGAGCAGGGGAGGAGGCTCCTTTCCTCCTTTTTTTTTCTTAATGCAGTTATTATCTGATCTGTATCCTTTAAATAAATATATATGTCCTTGCTTCTACCAACTCTGGAGCTGGCTCATGATACTCTTTAATTCCACCCATCCGTGCTTAGACAGTAGCTGGCCCAGCAAATGGTACACCTCCAGGTACAGCTCCCAGGGCTCTTGTTAAGACTCATCTGACCTAAATCTCACTCATTATAAACAACCATAAATGCTGGGTTTGTTTATTTTTTTTCCAAACAAGAGCAGTTACGGGAATATGCAATTTTGCTTTTGCCATTTATAACTAACCCCCCCCCAAGGGCATTTAATATAAATGACAATGAAAGAAGAATAAAATAAGGTCTGGTTTTGATTTCCTTTTTATATGGCTCATCTCTGATGTTTTGCATTTATTGTTATTATTGTTAGCACATTCTTTTTTTCTTTCCTCAGCCTTTGTTCACAGATTTGCACTTGAAGAGCACATTACCTCACTTTAAAAAATAGGGCTAATAGCTGCCTCTTCTTAGAAAGGCTTGAGATTTCTAAGTATATGTAGATATGTAAAAATTAAGGAACTTGGTGAAACGTGAAAGGCCTGAATCTGTGCTCAATAAATGCTAAGCACTTACCAGTATTAAATGACAAAACTCTGGATGCCTTAAGGCTGGGAAGCTATGTTAGCTTCAGGAAACCTTGCTGTGACAATTTTTATAAGCAAGTATCATATACCACCAAACAGATCTCACATTACAGAGTTGCAGCATATGTGTTGCGTACAATCTACAGTGATTGGGGCACTATTAAAAGATGTGCTTATAAATTATATACCGTATTCATGGTATTTACCCTAAATGAGGGTGCAAAGCAAGGGGCTGGGGTGCTCCTCCGAACTAGTATCTGAAGATCTTTTCGGTGTTGCTTCAAAGCCTGAAGTGATGCACACCTAGACGCAAACAGCGAAGTTTGGTGTCAAGATCCCAAGGAGCGTTTCGGATCGGGATGCCCAGGAGGCAGCAAGACTCCACGGTCTCCCCTCCCTGAAATTCAGCGGGAGAAGCTGCCCACGCCCCCGGGGTGCCCCCTCGTGTCCCCCAGCCCGCAGCAGGCAGCTGAAGGGTCGCTCCCATGGCCAGAGCCCGGTGCCGGGGGGCTGCGGGAGCGCTGCTGCCGCTCCCCCCGCCCGCGACCATCCGAGTACAGCGGGGCGGTGGCTGGGCGGGCTCGGACCCCCCTGGGCACACCCGGGGAGGGGGCGGCCGTGCCTCCTCCCAGAGGGCACCTCGAGGCTCTCCCGCTCCCCGCCCAGCCCAGCCGAGGGGGCGGCAGCACTGACCGCGTCCCGGGCGCGGCACCGCCCGCCCCTCCATCCATCCATCCAACCACCCACCGCCCTTCCGCCGCTGCCTCCCTCCTTCCCGGGAGCAGCCGGTGCGCACCGGGCGGTGGAGCCACCGCGCTTCGGCTCCGCCGGGGGACGCGGGGCGGCCGCGCTTGGCCGCGGCGGGAGGATGCGTGTGCGGGGTTGGCGACCTGGCATCGCGTCGGTGCTTGGATCCTCCCTCCTCCTTCTCCTCCTCCTCCCCTCCCTCCCGCTCCCCGCCTGGCAGCGCGGGGCTGGGGAAGTTGCGCTTCCAAGAGAGATGGCTTCGCAGCGGCGATCGCTTTGAGAAAAGGGCTCCCCCTCCCTCGCCTCCCCCCGTCGCCGCGGCCTCCGAACTGTAAGTGGCAGGAAGGAAGTAAAGTTGCAAACAACCTGCAGCGGCAGGAACTTTGTGAGCTGCTCCAGCTGCATGTGTTCAAGGTGCCTTTGATGTACGTGCAGCAGCTTCTGGAAAGTGGACTGCAGCTTTCCCACCCGCCAGCCCTCCCTCTCCCCCACCCTTCCCAGCCTCCCCTCCCACCACCGCCACTTCAGCCCACACACGCAATTTGTTTGAGAAGGAAAAAAAAAAAAAAGTGATGAACAAGAAGTGGTGAATTACCCAAGCGACTTTCCTCAAAGAGCGAGCGAGCCGGGGAGAGGAGCCGCGGCGAGCCCCGCGCAGCGCCGGGAGGGACCCGCCGGGCGCCCGCCGGGGACCGCGGGGCTGCCGGGGTGTGAACGCGGCTCCGCAGCGAGATGCAAAAAGCCTTATCTGCTTGCGTTTGACTTGCGATGCCGGCTCCTCACTAGAATGCAAACCCTTGCACAGGATGAAAACAGGTTTGTGGCAAATTCTCCTGGAAATGTTCCGCTCCCTGCCGCCGCCACCTTCCTGTCTGAGATGTCAGAGGAGATCTTAATGATGACACGGTGGCAGATACCTCTGCTGCGTACCCTCTACTGTTCTTTGGAAATGTTCAGGCAGAGGGAAATCTTTTATGCAGCTGCCTTTTCATATCTGTAGCGACTGCTGCACAATCTGCACTTGATTGCAGTTAAAATATTCTCTTTAGGATCCGTTTGACAAAACGATGCAAAATAAACACAGATGGGAGAAGTGGGGGAGAGAAAGCTATAATGAAGTACTGGTGATGGATTGATTTTCCCTTCTTCCCCCCCCTCCCCCCAGTGCTCTACCCCCAAATGTGAGCCTTTTCTGAATGAAAACCTTGCTACATCTCTGTTTTAAAGGGAAGATTTTGGGGGCTCTTTGGCTGGGGTTTTGGAGGGAGGCTCCCATCAGTGATGCTTGCGTTTTTGATTGACTTTCTTGAATGTCTGTGGCTATCCAGGCTATCAGCTTTTATCTTGGTTCACTTGTTTTAAAGTATGTCTTGTTTCTTCCAACACCTTGCAGGTCATTCGTCCAGAATGCCAGAGGAAAGTTCGCCAAAGCGGAGTCCTCAAAACATCCCATACAAGGACCTGCCCCATATCATCAATGCTGATGGGCAGTATCTCTTCTGCAGGTATTGGAAGCCAGCAGCAACTCCCAGGTGAGCACTTGAAAGCAAATGTCCTTCTTTACTGTCAGTAAATAAGACTCTATTCATGTAATTATTATTTATAGCTTGACTGACATTACAGGGCTGTCTGCATGGAGCTTTACAGAGCCACTGAGAGAGATTTCTCTCATCTGAGAGAGCCTTTACTGTAAAGACCGTATTCTCCAAACGTTTACTTTCTCAGGTCAACCTTACAGATGTAAAACATGGAGTTACTGTCATTCCATGAGCAGCTGGCTTGGTTGGCAGTTTGGTTTGCTACCGAGTGGCTCTGGCAGGTGGCTGATGCCTGTCAGCAATAAACAACTAAACTAATGGCACAGGCAGTTAGGGAGGGGTGGGATACAGGCTTAGAGATGTCTACTCTCTGAGTTTCTTAGTGTCAACATATGAAACATCAGCAGCATCTGACTTTGGTTTCAACAGTAGTAGCCGAAATCTCAGGGCAACAGGCAGAATGTTTGACAGCGTTGTTTTTTGACCGTTTGGTTTGTTTTAAATTATTTATAGTTTGTAAATGATTTAGGAAGCTTTTTCACAGTCAACTGCAATTTCAAAGCTGGCCCGTGTAATAAACATGGACGAAGAACCAGACAGAGAAAATTTTCTAATATTTTTGTCATAATTTATATAATCCCTTTACTGTAATAGCTTTCTGTGCTGATTATGATCTGCTATAGGAAGGTATCTCTGCTACTCCCATAGTTATGATCTTCCAGTATCTGCTGGTTTGGCATGTATTTATACTGCCACTAGTTATTTATGTAGGTACCTACTTCATAAAAATCTGGATATTGTTTTATTGTTTTCTTTTTCTGTAAGCCAACAGGAAGAACTGTGTTGATTTTATACAGCTAGAAAACAGTCACAGGAAAAAGTTGTTCAAGCTGTTGTAGGGAGTTAAACTTTATCCTTGACCACCCAACAGGTTAGACATCATCCTGTGTCCGAATCTGCAACTGCAACTGCACTGAGAGAGGGATACAGGTCCAAGTTAGCTGGCCTTGGTTTTTATGGCTACAAAACTAGGGGTCAATGGGAATAACATAGGGCTGGGTGAGCACCCAGGTAACATAGAGAGTGGACAATCACTGAAGTACCCTGTCCCCAGAGGGGAGGACAGTGCAGTTACCTCACCATGGTTCCATCACAGTGGTTGGGCTGTAGGACAGGGGTCTGGTTTAAGATCACCTGACCCATTTTAGAGTTTCTGAGTTACTTCAACTCACTGCCTTTCAGAAACAAGGAGGAAAGTTTTTGCCACCGAGGTATTACACAATCTTTGTGCCAACCTGAAGATTTCCTCTACAGAAAACAAACGCTATGAAACTAAGCTTCTACTGTGAAACCAGGCTGTCTTGTATTATAATGCCAATTAATCATTAACTACCCATAACCTTCAACACCCAGTTGTGGAATTGCTTTTTTTTTTGTGTTTAGTTTTTTACAAAATTAGTAGTGAGAGGATGAGTCTTTGTTCCAGAATTGAAGGGATGATAAAGAGCTGAGAGTTAAAACTTGGTGTCTAAGTCCTCTGGGTAGTTAATTTTTTTTAGAGCTCTGTGCACCAAGCAGTTAATTGAGAGTGAGCTTGCCCTAGTTTTGCGACAACAGAAGTGGATGGAATCAGTGTTGCTCATTTACAAGTAGTTCCTGAGTGCATGCATGTGTGTGTGTGTTTGCGTGTTTGTGTATAAGGAGGGGGTGTACTGTTTATTATTAGCTCTTCATGCATTGTTATGTATGAGAGAGATGGTAAGTGACTGAATAACAAGTCAGTGCCTGGATCCTACAGTCAAGAATGCCCTTGAAGTGCATTTATAGGCAGACCAAAAATACAATATTTTTCCCCCGTCACTTCTCGTAAGAACCTCTGCTTTTCTGCTTCCTGTGTAGAAGCTCAGCAACTTTCATCTAATTTTAAATGTTCAGCAAAAGTGATCTATATATATATGTATGGGGAGAGAAAGACACCTCAGGGGACTTGTACAGGCCCGTTACAATTTATTTCAAGCATTGAAGGCAGTTCTTTCAATCTTCTAACTCAATTGTTGATTCAGGTTCAAATCTTAACACTAATGAATGATGCTATAACGGTCAAACGGTGGGATCTTTCATTGATCCATTATGTGTCCAATCCTAGCTAGGGCTACAGAAATACCTCTTCACTGCAGATGCCCAAAGGTTATCATTGACTTGTCTTCTGTTAGAATAGAACTTGCTGTCCTTGATCCCACCCCCAGGGAGGGGGAAAACCCGGGATATCTGTCAAAGGAAAAATTAAAAAGTAGCCCTAGCCTGGGGTTGAAGAGCAGACAATGACCAGGCAGTCTCTGAAAGTTGGGACAGCTGACAGACATCACCCCTTGGAGCTGGCGCTTCTCTTTTATCTCCTTGAACAGCCCCACAAAGGTGGATAAAGGCTGTGGCAGATTAATATGCTGTAGCATATTAAAAAAAAAAAAACACAAAAAAACCCCCAAACAAACAAAAAAAACCCCAAACAACAAACAACTGTTTTTCAGGAAGAGAGGGAAATTTTGTGAGGCTTTATTGCTTCGTACTCACAAATACCCAGGCTCTGATCCTGTGTGGTGTTGATCCGACTGATCAGCCCATACTGGTGCACATATGGAAGCTTTGTTATAAGTGCCACCGAGGCCAAGGTTGTCCTGCCAGTGAAAGGCACCTATTGTGAGTTCCTCAGCAGGGTCCGCTTTGTTTCAGAGGGGGATTTAGGTGATTACTTCACAGGAAGCTGACACACAAAGGCACTCAGATGTCATAATGATTAGATGGGGTAGATGGACTAGGTAGTAATGGCATTAAGGAAGGAGAAAGACAGTGTTTTCCACTTGTTTTTCGGGTGGGAAGTCACTCCCAACAGCAGAGCTGGAGACTGGGTGTTGTCTTCTCTTGCTGCCTGCTGGCAGCAGTGCAGACGCAGCTTCCTCGGTCAGCAGCCCTGCAAGCTGCCCAACTTGTTGAGCCAGTTCCATCTTAAAGTGTAATTAAGTGGTCTTATTGAATGCAGCAGGGAAGAAAAAGCAGAATGTTCTGGTGTCGTTTCCATGCTTTGTGTCAACAGCAGGATTTGTGGAGAATGAAATCGGGTAACTCTTTGGCACTGAGTGCTTACTTCTGAGTGCAACACAAGATTTGGACAAGGCAGGGCATTTTCAGGACTGTGTAATGTTTTTTGGAGGAATTAAATCATTTGTACCAAACAGGATTGATCTCATGCCTATACCATGTCCCAGTAGCCAAAGAAACCCTACTCAATGGGAAAGCAGTAATTGTGTAAACAGAAACAGCAGCTCCATGCAAGGTTAAAACCTCTGCCACCACCCTGAGAACTCTGAGTCTAAATATGAGGAGGTGAGAAATTGAGGAACCATTCTCTATTCCCAGCTCTCAGACAAAACTGCTAAGAATAGGGGTGGGATGAGGAAGGGGAAGGAAAGTTGGGAGGAGAAGTCAGGATGTTTCCTTTGAGGCCTCTAAAGGGCCTGGAGAGCTTGAGAGATGACCTTCTTTTCCTTTCTGTTCCCTATACCCATAGCTTTTTCTGGATGCTTCCTTCTCCATTCTTCACTGTTTAGATAAGCATAAATGCTTTCTTCTGGGACACTTTTAGTCCCTCTGCTTGACCTCAGGTAAACCCTGCAAAATTTACTGACCCACAGTAGTTTTTTCCAGAGCTGAGCCAGCTGACCCAGAGCTGCTTATAGCTGCAGCCACCACTGACTTTAGACAAAGTGATGCTGGAGTCTCTCCTGGCAGATCAGCCACTCTAGGTTGGGCAGATGAAGGCTGAGACACTTGAAGTTAGAGGATGTATTTGAAAACGTGAGGTCTAGATACCTGAGCTTCCTCAGCTATCATTGTCTGGCATGGTGCTTGTGTGTCTCTCCACATAGTGGTCTCTAGGTGATCATCTCATAGATGATTGCCAGCAACTGAAGTGGTCTGCCTGAAACTGAGACACATGTGGGTCACAGATGCATTCCTGGTCGATTGTTAATGTACACTAGAATGGGTTACCTCAACTTTAGGCATCATGACCACAGTTTAAGTAAACAGAGTTGCAATTGTCTGAGTAAACAGTGCCTTTGTAGGAGTTCTTTCATTTTTACACTCAGCAAGTGTGATTAAAAATAGAAAATTAAACAAACAAAAAGCACCCACTTTTCTATTTGCTTTTTACATTTGTTTTACTCTATGAAAAATGCCTGTCATTCATTCTGACTTGTTGGAAATTAAAGGCCAATCCAATAAGGAGAAAATAAATTTCTCTCTTCCCCAAGGATTTTGCAGATGCGCCTGTGGTGCAGAAATACAAACTCCATTTGTATTTGAACTGGCCCTCAAATTGTAAATATTGCTTGATGGCTTTGGCATCTCATTACCAGCAGTTCCACAGCATTTCCAGAAGATCAGCACAGCTCCCAGCAGGAGCAGATGACAAAGTTGAATTTGACTTTCAGACCTTTCCAAAATGAATTAATAAATAAATAAATAAACCAAAGTGAAGTCAAAGCAAAGAGAGTCAAGTCGCTGATTATAATATCTTTAATTACAGTGTGTGGTTTTAGTGTCTAGAAATACTTGAAGGAGTTTCTAATTCAGCGTCACTCTTGAAGAGCACTTTGTTTGTACTAATGAGGTCAACTTCAAATTAATGCCAAATCTGTGTGCTACAAAGTGACTTATGTCAGCACAGTTTGTCATAGGATGAATTCATCTCCCTCTGTGTGTCTGATCACATCACACACACTGCAAAGGGAAATAACAATGATCATTGTCGAATCAACATTCCAGGCTTTGCTTGCTGTATTGCTATTGCCCGAGTTTCTAAAGCCTCCCTTCTATTCATCAGCCATGTATGTGTTCCTTTAATGCCTCTGTTCTCTTTGCTCCATGTGACTGTTATTCACTGTGAATAGGGGCATCCTTTTATGATTCCTTATGCAGCTTCAGAGGATGGGCAAATTAGCAAACCAGCTTCTCCTGTCTTCTCTGAAAGACAGGAGAACAGCTTTGGTTCTTGCTGTAGGTACTTCCAACAGGTTTCTTCAGTAGGATAATTTTTTTTCAGTCTCCACAGGAATGTTCTACAGAAGCAAATCTAAATCTGCCTTTATTACACAGAACCCAAGGAAAAAGGAGAATAACAAATGGAATAACAACTGTAATTAAACCACCCCTTTTGCTTGTTGCCCTGTTAGGATCAGCTTCTGAGCACAGGTGTACAATTTTGTGACATTGGTGTCTGGAAACAAGGTGACTTTTGGAGTTCCCTGTTGTGAGTCTCAAAGCAGTAAAATTTCATCCTGATCCTGGGAGCAGCAAAAGAAGCAAAATCAGTGTTGGTTCTCAGCGTGCCACCTGATGAATTGGAAACAGTGCTGTGCAGCATGGTGAATATCAGAGGGAGAGGTAGAAATAGGAGAAAAAAAGAGAAACGGTCTTGAGATTGTATTGCAAAACTCATTTTCTGCTCATTATTCTGCCAGAGACTGAATGATAAGCAAACCTTGCTTCTCTCATGCAAACAGTTCATGTGCTTTTAATTGGAATGCAGGTGTGATGATCAGTACTGGCTTTGTGCCATGGCTCTGACCGATCCCCTCCACTCAACCTGCCAGTCCCTCCAGGTCTGTTTATCCTTAGCAGACCCTGCACTGACCCCTGCTTCAAACCAGCTCTTTGTTGACAGTGATGCCATAGCTGAAGCAGACAAACTCATTGATCTTATCAGGGTTCCAGATGCAAGAGCACTTTACTTCACTAGTACAAGAAATATGTAGGTTTAGTCAAAATAATAAAACAGCTGCACACAGTTCCTTGCTTCAATTTCTCCAGCACTCTTGAACATCCCTTGGGAACACACAGCAGCTCTTTTAGGTCACCATGAATATATCTACAACAAGAGTTGGCTGGTATAGGTGTTCTGAGTAGAGGAGGGTATTTTTTTCTAGATGCCTGTAGCAGAGGAGTTGGCCTTGCAAGTTCCCTTCAAGCTGCTGTGACTTCGTGCTTTTCAGAGCCAGGGTGATCTGATCTCTTTGTTCTTGTAGGGAAATTGCATTGTTCTAAGAGCTGTCCCTGCAGACACATTTGGCTGAGTTGCCTTCCCTAGGTCCAGAAGCACATTGTCCTAATGTGCTTCCACTTGAATGGAAGCCATCAGTGTTTTAAACCTCCTATTGTCCCTTATCCAAAAGATGTGACACAACCCTGATAGCAAATGGCTGATTATCCTAAATATCCAAGGAGATAGCATTGCACCTTGCCCAAGAGATTCCTTAAGATGTGCTTAGGCAGTTATATCCTTTACTGTACTCATACATCCCTGTCCTGTACTCTACCAGTACAGACATTCTGACGCTATATCAGTATGGCTTATTATCCATAATAGGAAGGAAGAAATTAGCAGCACTAGGGTAAGTAAAGTTTTAGACATCATTAAAATCATATCTCCTCTAGGGTTTCCTCTTGCAGACCCATAAAATTTCACTTATGTTAACTGAAAAAAAAGTACTGCAAACCCAAATACCAACCTTGGGCTAGTCCCAACCATAAACATCATCTACAGCTACCAGACACGGGGGAGTCACTGGGTGGTGGTGTCAGAAAGGCGTCTCAAAGCTGACCAGACTCACTGCCTAGACAGTGACACTGAAGTGTGGCCTTGGAGACAGGAAGGGCACCGCTGGTAGAAGCTGTCCTGGTGGCCAAAGTGATGCAGTCAGATTTAGCTGCCTCCAAGCACACTTTTACAGGATGTCCCATCAGCGAGTCACAGGAGATGGGGTAGGTGTTGGTCTTTCTCTGCTTGGGAATGTGTTTGTTTCCCCTAGAGAGATGCAGTATGTTTGTGCCTGAAGGGAATAATTATTTTAGCAGTAGCAGACATGTAGCAGTTTTCAATGTCCCAAGACCTTGAGTAACAACAAACTTCATGAGTACTTCAACATGCATGAAAGTGTCTCCCCTTCTGCATGACAGACACTGGCTCTCCAGCCAGGAGCTGTCTTCATTTCTGTTTGGCAGGCGCTCGCTTGATGATGGGAGCCTCTGAACCCTCCCATACTGAGTGATAGCAAAGACAGCTTGCTAGACCTAGAGAATTTAGTGTCAGAAAACAGAATAAAGAAGCCAATGAGGAGCAGAGAACAGTCAAAATACATGGTCAAGACAGTCATTAGGCAGTGACACAATGACCAGTGATTTACAGAATCGGACTCTTAATTTCACTGTACTTTTATTTCCTTGTCTACAATTGAGTGTAGTCATCCATCCAAGTGATACGAATTGAGATTGGAGTCACTAGACAAAAGTTGCCAGAGAAAGTAAGTTATTCCTTGAGGAGCTGGTGGTTGAAGAGGACTTGATGTTTGCAGAGATATTAGAAAAAGTCTACTAAGTGATGCATTGGTTCTCTGCAGTTCAGCTACAGGTAAATGGTCTCAGCAGCAATCATTGAAAAGAAAGGATAGGAAGAAAAAAGGGAACAAAATATTGACAACTGGGCTAAAGCCAAACATTTAGCAGTAATCGTTTGCTCCAGGGTTGTGTTCAGAAGGGTAAGGAAAAAATGTACAAACTGCTATAGATTTGTTATGCAAGAAAGATTACTGATCTTTTTGAGCTGTCTGTCTGACCTGTGGTAAAAGAACTTGCTCTATGTGTTTTTTTCTTCCTTGTTCAAGCTTGAAGCTTGCAGACTGAGGGAATAAAACTTAAATCTTTGGCCTTTCTTTAGAATAGAAAGTTGGTTTAATTTGCTATAGTTGTCAGCAGGTTAGCTGGTTCACCAGCTGGCAAGATGTGCTTATTTTTATAATTTTTCAATGTACTTTTTGCTTTTATTTTCAAAACTATCTCAGTGGGGTTTCAAATTCAACTGTCAAATTCCAGAAATCTGTGGTGGCTTAATTTGCTGGGCGAAAGGCATGAGGAGTGATGGGGAAGCTGTAAGTAATTAAATTGCAGTAGAGATAACATCTACTGACTTAATGGTTAAGCTTTTTCTTCATTTTTTCAATTTTGTGTGAGAGCTAATCTACAATATTTGAAAAAATGTATTATTATATAATATATTGTATATTATTATATATTATGTATTTTTATTATTAATATTATATTAAAAACTGTATTCTGAGCAGCATTCACAATCTCATGTTATTAAAAAGATATTCAGGCAATCAGCATTCAGTCGTCCTCTGGCCCACTGCAAACAAGGGGCAGGGAACATCTCAACCCAGACTGTTCTGAAAATGCATGGAGCACCTCTATGACATTGTTTGATGCCCACAAATTCATTAGGGCAGAAAGCTTTTTAAAAATTTTTTTTGCAGGTTCACTGTGGCCCCGTGCATGTAGCACAGGAAACCCACATCTTGACATCTTGAATTCTGCTGTTGAACCCCTGCTGGCTGCTGTAGGGTCATGTTTTGCCTCATGCTGTGTGTCCATCCTTGCCCCTGGCATGCAGTGTTGCTGTGGGCAAGGCTTTTTACCTCTGTACTTCAGTTTGTGTAGCAGTGGGAGAAAAGGTTGATCCTTGCTTGGGACAGGGTAATGGATCAGAGGATCTCTTGAGGTGCCATTCATCTCTGCCTTATGTGACTCTACAAGTGGCCTAGTTGCATCCTCTGTAAAGCATTTGGGGTTTTCTGAATGAGGAGTGTTGTACAAAAGCCAGCTGTTGTTATTATTTATCCTGTTTATTTACTGGTCACATTTCTCAGAGCTGGGGAATGGGGAAAAAAAAGCAATCAGCAGACTCACTTTGTTTACATTTCATTTCACTTTCAGTGTTTGGGGAATGTTGATTTGTTAAACACTGTTCCTCCCTTTGAGGATCTTAGTTTTACATCGTGGAAACATTGCCTCATTCTTACACACAGGTGTATGTTTCCCTTTTGAAGCACCATTTAAGGGTTCTGCCTGTCAGAGGTTTTCTTCCTGCTGTGCACATTCTCCTGTTGCTTTAGGAGTGGTGATCAGATCCCTCAGCACAACTACATGAACCATCAAGGCTTGTTTACATTTTGCTGAGCCCAGAATATTTTCAGATGTGTCGCTGCTAGAGCCGACCCACCATCCTGCAGGCAGTTCCAAACCTTCAGCCTGCTCCAAACGGCCCTGCCAGCTCTTGGGCACCATGCAGGGCACAGGCACAGTGCTCCAGCGAACCCCACCCCTGCCTCACAGCCACAGAACTCGGGGCTCTCTCCTGCCCCAGGTCCCACATGACACATGCAATGGTTCAAGCCTCATATGGGAGCTCCGTGTCTCCTATGCCTTGAGCCACCCTGGTGTTGTGCTGCAGCAATAGAGCTGATGGAGCTCTTCCCATTCCCATGGCAGGCTGTGACAGGTGCACCCCTCACATGTGATCCAGCACATGTCTTGGAAGTTGGCAGAAGAGAAAGTCGGGAGGAAAGGCAAAACATCTTCCACGCTGCTAGCTCAGACATCATCTCTGACTCCTTCTTTGCTGGAATTGAAGGAGTCGGAGCTGGCATGGGTTAATAACTGTGGTATTGAAAGTATTTGCTCTTGATATTGCTGATGCTTTTTTAAAATGGTCAGAAATATGTGGTACAGCCTCTGGTGAAGCACTCCACATAAAACACAGCATTTCTGCAGCAGAATAACAGCTTGTGGTTTAAATAAATGTTGTTATTTCTGCTCGTCTGTAGGTGTACATATATGTTTTGGTTCAGTGGCTGCCAGATACTGTAAATGAGTATTGATTTCCTTTTCTATTTTAAGCTTTTCTGCAGAAAAGACATCCCACATGCCTTTAGCTTTCTTTGCCTGTAGCTAAAGTGATTGCAGCCAAGTATTTATCTAACTAAATACTCTTTTATTTTATTCTTACCACTCATCCTTGTTTTAGTAGTTGCACCTCAAGCTGCCCAGGACCCCGTTCACATTTAGGAGCTTAAAGTTGTTACATCTGGCCCTTTTTGAGAGCAAATCAACAAGACAGTGATTAAAACTCATGGCAGGTAGGTTCTTTATTTATGTTAGCATGGCAGCCCTCACTGCCAGAGGTGAAGATGCCTGGATGCTAGAAATGAAAGAACATTTTCGGAACCAAACCTTCACTAGCTAAAGTCTTTGGACACACAGATTAGCTCAGTGCAGCCAAGAAATAACTCATCTGGATTTGGCAGCCATAGACTAAAGTCTGTATCTGTTTGTTAACTTTCAGGTTGTCTGTAGGTAAACCATTGCACCTCACCTGTGATTAAAATTTACTTTGATTCAAAATGTGAATAAACATTTCAGCCTTTAAAGCCCATGTTGCAGCAATCACTGTCTCAGCAGCGTTCCATGTCTCCCGTTTAGCTGCTTACATTCAACTTTCCTTCCTACCTCAGGTCTACAGCAAACATGGAATAGTAAATTAATTGGAACAAGCTCAAAGCCTTGGCAAACGTTTTGCCTGTGACATTCCTGATTTCCCAGAGGAATAGCTCCTGATATTGATTTTGACAGAGCCTGTAAAGACTCACTGTAAAGATTCCTCTCATAACTGGGCAGGGCTGAAGTGCAGCTCTGGGATGTGCCAGGATTTCATTGGAAATTAATGTGTTTAATCTCAAAATATGTTAAAATATACATAAGCACTTTATGATTAGGAAATCAATCCTCGAGTTTCTGTCTCTAAGTTTATGGGATAATTCCATCCAACTTTTGGAAAATCACGCGGAAAAAGATTGGCAACTTGGAGACTTGTGTTACCTGTGACATTTGAACTTTTAATGAGTTCATCAGTTAGTTAAGGATAACCAATTAAGATCTCTGCCAACACAGAGGACTGCTGACAAAATTGGCAACTGACTCAGTGCAGGAAGCAATCAAGAGTTGCACATTACGGGTGGGATTGCCTGGCTACAAACAGTGCTATTAGGTCTAAGTATGTCAGGGAATTGAAGTTTTTCTCTAAAACCATTGCCATATAATTGGGAATTGTACATTCAGTGTTTTATTAAAAAGTAATAATAACATACTATTTTGAGTTTACAGAACAGGTAAGGTGTCATCTCTTTTCTTGCTCCTTCTTTATTCACAGCTCTCTTCCTGAAAGGTGCTCCTGACCGTGGGGGGAGGGGGTTGGAACTAGGTGATCTTCAAGGTCACTTTCAACCCAAACCATTCTGTGATTCTGAGCTAGTGAAGATTTGCCCACATAAGCCCAAAATGCCTGATCAAAGTACTTCAGTCATGCAGTCTTTATTGCAAGGAATAGCTTGGAAATGCTCTGACTCCTTGTGCCAGGTGTGCACTTTTCAGCCTCTTCCTTGCACAGGTGCTGAGGTGATGAGTTGAATTCTTCCTTTAGTACCTTTTTCAGTATTGCTTGTCATGAGTTGTCTGTACCATCCGCTCCTGAAATAGCAACATGAGATTGGAGGTGATCAGAGTCATGGCTAGAGAATAAAACATGGACAATCACATTTTAGAAAACCATAAATTCTGTGGGGAGATTGACTTTGAAGGACCTCTGATGTGCCCACGTTCAGACCAATAGTGATGTCCTGCATCAGAAATACCTTGTGAAAAAACTGAAGTCAGAAGAAGTCTGCAGACTTGTCTTAGAGGGCTTTAGCAAATGATGCTTAACATTTAGATGTAGTGTTCTCTGCAGCACTTGATTATTTGTCTCAAACCATGAGCCCTTCTTAACAAATATTTGAAAATAACCAAGCAAACAAACATGTTACTAAGGACTTGAAGTTAGCAAGTAATTGTGTGGACCAAACCAGAGGGATGGCTTTATTAAATCAAATCATTTCCATAATTTGAAAGCTACAGAGGGTCATCTAGAACTCCCCACCTCGATACAGGCATACTGCTATCTATTTTCATCTTCTGTGCTTTGCTGAAAGGTGAGATTAAATTGTCAAAATGGGGCTGGGATGTCACACAGGGAGCATTTTTACATGGCTTGAGTTGATCTGTTAGTGAAGCACACCTGGTTCCTTTCTAGGAAGCCTCCCTGGTCTTTTAGGGTTGAGTTGGATTTGTCAGGCTATGAACTTACAGCAGCAGTAGTGACTTGTCACTGAACAGGTGCCAGTGTTCTGAATGTGCCGAGACTGCAAGCGAGCTCAGTAAAAAGGAACTGGCTTTGCACAGCTGCTTTGAAGCAGAGACATACTTTTATATTAAAAAAAAAAACCCTTTTTGGTTTAGTGAACGGATCTAGTACTGAACTAGTGTGTAGTGCTGAGTTTAAGCAATAGTAACTGTGCAGAAGAAGCTTCTGGCCCTTTAACAGCAGCCTTCTCATGCCTCAGAAGGACAGTCTGTCTCATTACATGGGACTTTCTTTTTCCAAGGCTTTGGCTCACCAGGCAGTGCCTGCATTTTGATTTCAAGAAGAAACTGCCACATGACTGGCTAAACAGTAATTTTTGTCCCTTTGGAAATCATTAGAGGTTCAGTGCAAGTCCATGAAAGAGGAAGGGGAGTCTGTGAAAACTGTTCTTGCTCTTACTCCCTATCTGTTGGTTCTCCATTGAGAATGGTGGTCCTGCAGCCACCTTCCATCTGCAGTAGCTTTGCTTCCAAGTCAACAGGAATTTTTAATAAAATTAACCAGAAGTATTTTATTTTTCCTGATTTCCAAGGGGATCTGTACCAGAAACTCTTTTGTTTCTTTGCATAACTTTTCTTCGCACCCTAAAGCTGTTCTAAAAATTTGGGGTGTGATTTCAGATTGACTTGAATTTTGCAGCTGTGCTTTGCACAGTTTTTTTAGAAAGACACTGACTGTTTTGTGCATCTATCCTTGTAGCTCCCCTTAGGAGATCTGACCTCCATTTATCTCTCTTGTAGCCCTTGTACCGAAGAAGGGCTGAAGCAGAGCAAAGTACAGGACCAGGATGTCCAATTCCAGCCTTCCTCCCAGTCAGGCCCTGGGGTAGTTCTGCCCACGCTCCCCCAACCTCATCTCTTCTTCAGTCCTGTGTGTGTGGCAATACCTACACCTTCCCTCTTTGGAAACAGAAGTTGTAATTCTTCTTTCAAAGATTCCTGTGTTCTGTAGAAGGGCAGCAGCAAGAGGGAAGTGCTCCAGCCCTGGGCTGCCTGTGTCTCCAGGGATCTTGTCTTCCTTGTAGATTCAAAGCAGCAGGTCTGGCAGTCAGTTTTGCCAAGGAAAATCCCATCTCTGATATCAAAGTGGAGGATTGGCTCCCCGAGGCAGTCCGTGTAACCCTAGAATCCCTCCTCCTCAGATTTATCCAAGAGAGGGGTGGGAAGATCCGGCCCACGAGTTTTAAGCTACACACCATGCATTTCAACTCTGATCTCAGCCTCACGTCCCCTAAAATATTACTTCAAAGCTTCCTTGAAACAAAATACAGCTGGTCTCAAATGTTAACTTTGCAGAGATTTATCCAGAGCCATGCAATTTCAAGGATCCAATAATTCCTTCCCTCCCGCCCCCACCTGAAGTTTCCTTCCTGTCTTTTCTCTGTATTAGACAACTCCTGAGTTATTCTTGGTGAGGGCTTGCATTTTGAAAAGCTACAATAAATCAGTGTAAACTGTTTCTCCACATTGTTTTGCGCTGGCTCTGTCTAGATCCTGTTGAACCTTTTGTTTTGAAATATGTTTTTACCACCCAGTTCTGTCTCTGCTCCATTGATTTATGTGTCTGCACTTTCTGGTGTTGTTGGAGAACTCCTGAATGTCATGGCAGTTCTCAAATGCCCTCCTAACTCTGTGCTGGTGAGGAATTGTGATTTTGAAATGTGTCATGAGAGTAGGCTTGCAAACATATTCCGAGAGAGCTGCTTATACCAGCAGGCACAGATTTTAAGACAGCCTGAAATCTCTATGGTGTAAGACAGTAAGATGGTGCTCACACCAACAGGAGCCTCTTTGGACAGACTTACATGGGAATTTCCAAGCCTGAGGAAATGAGGAAAGAAAGTGGGAAGCAGAGTTTTGCTGAAGAGGCTTGTTTTTTAACTGCCAGTTTAGGATCTGGACAGGAGTGAAGCTACTGATTCTACTAGACTGGACCAAACCACATCAAACACCAGTGTGCAGAACCCTCAGTCCCCACAGGCTCTGTAAAGGCAAGCAGAAATTGTGCAGCATGACATGGTGCATGTTCCTTTGACATGTTCTGTTGTGCTTAAAGGATTTTCACAGTTAAACTACTACATTTGTGAACCACTACTTACCTTAGTCTATCTAGAAGAGGTGAATTCCTCCAGATTCGGAGCTCTGTGAGATATCCATGCTGATGCTCTCTGGTGTGTGATATTGAGAGAAGGTTGATAATGACTCGACTCCAGGCTATTGCCATTCTGACTTGCTTTTTCCCCTGAGTTGCTAAAAATAGCTATAAAACTGCTAGTTTCACACAACAGTGTTCAATGGCAGCTGAAGAAAGAGTTGGGTACCCAGATTACAGACCTGCATGGCAAAGCTGTGGGCCAGTAGGACAGAAGCTAAGAACACAGTTCTCAAGAAACCTGAGCAAGAGAGCAAGCTCTTGGATGTAATGCCTCCTTGGCATTGGATTGGAATTAGGAGCAAAGTCATTGCCTCTTAATCTCCAGAAGGACATAATTCAGATGTTTCCTAGAGACGGAAGGATGGCACGAAGGGACACACCTGACTCCACCATAAATATTCCTGTCTAACTGAAGTCATCAGGCTGAACTCTTGGCTAAGCACAACATAAGAGAAACTGTCATAGCTATTTTGTGATCCCTGCCCATAGCCCAAGTTTTATGAGGGTCATGTGGGACACAAATCACCTCAGGAAAAAAAAAATGCAAAAGCTGACTCAAAAAGCAGACACAGGGACATCCCTCTTCCAAACTTCAGGTCTTGCACTGAAAGCAAGGGGCTGAAGAGGTCTCCGGAGAAAAGGTCACCAACAGTGAACAAAAAAATTCATTCTTCATTACATGCTCTTGGAAATTATTAGCTGAATTCTTTTTTTTAGTGGTAATCTTTAAGCAAATACCAAGAGTAGAAAATTAGATTGACGCTTAAATCCAACAAACTTACAAGCTGCTTAATGCACAATCTTATCATGTGAAAAATAACTAATCTTCGTAGTCAGTGAGGCTCAGTCACCCAGCTAACACAAGAATGCACACCTTTCAGTGACTTTCCATTATAATATACTTTGGAAGCAAAATACACACATAGCATTACATTTTTAACACATCAAAAGGTCTGTGAGCAACTGTCCAATTGCTTGTCCAAAAATGTGACTAGTGAAATGTTTTTGATAAATAAAGGTTAATTGTTCAGCTGCAAAGGAACTGATAAATCAACTCAAAACAACAGAATGTAATACTTAAGCCAGTCATTTTTCTGGCAGTCTAGCTGGCTAAGAGCTTTCCTGTCATTTAGTTTTTAAAAATTACTTTAGGAATTTAGTGTCTGGTATTCAAAACTGTTCAAGTCAGATGTTCTTTGTTAGAACTGATCTGGTTCTGATAACAATATACATAAGACCAAATGAAAAGCATGGTTGCCTTACACAGAATAACATAGTATTAGCTTAAGTTGAGAGGACTCTATTCAGGAAATCACTTCTGCATGTGATTAAATCAATCCTTATTCTGGACAGCATTTATAAATCCTTTTGTAACTTTCATCTTGTACTTTGCAAGTCCTGTTGACTTTCATGTCTTGACGAAAGTTTCCTGAGGTTAAGCAAGTACTTAAACATTGTTCTGAAGAGGGATGCTTTTGAATGAGGTGGAAAAGATAGCATTTTTCATATATGCAGTCATAGGAAGTTTGGTTTCCGTTCTTTAGTCTAATCCCAATATTTTGGGTTATTTTCTGGCAATAAAAGAGCATGCACAGGATCCCACAGTAGTGGCTCTCTCCCCAGAGGACACAAGATGTTAAAGTCATACCATCCCACTCGCTACCTCCTTTGTTTAGTTCAGCTTCAACATGACTTTTGTTGAAAGCAAAGCAAGAACATGGGTCTTACACCCAGCAGGACCCAAGTGCTGAGTGGTGTTTCTGGCCTGCAAGGTTTCATAGCACAACAGCTTTCTGAGTGTTTTCATTTCGTTTCTAACGACTGAGCCTCAGTTCAAGGAGGCTCTTGCTCAGGTGTGTGATTGCAACTGATTGTGGAATTGCATCTCTAAACAATTGTTCTGGCACAGCAGAAGGGGCAACATGTGTCCAGCACAAAAGAAAGTGAGAACCTCTAAACCTGGTACTGCCTTTGTGTGTAAAGCTGCAACCTAAACACCACCCTGCCCTGTGAAGCTGCTCCCCACACAAGAAGTGAAATATTAGTGTGGGTGAAATTACAGTGAGGAATAGGGAAGGTTGCAAACAGCTAAAGTTTGGATCAACTGGTGACCTCCCTGAGAAGCAGGACAGAAAGACAATATTTTCATGTGGATTTGTGCACATTGGCGTTGGCTTTGTGTTGCAACCTGACCTCCACCAACTCCCAACATTCCTGATTCAGGAAAGGGTGTTTGCACGTGCCTTGTACCAACTGCAGGTGTGACATTGCTGCATATTACTGGCTTAACAAGCCACAGCTGCAGCATAGGAGGGGCTGATACCAGTGATGGGTGACCTGCACAGTGGAGTGTGGGAGCAGAGACTGGTCACTGATGTACACCATCACCTCCTTGTGGGAGAGAACTAAATACAGCCAGTAGTTGATTTAAAGAGAAGAAGACAAATATTGTCCTGCCCTCTTGTTGCAATAAGCAACTGCATCTGTTTGCCAAGCTGTGCGGTACCAGGAGGCAGAAACCTGTGGTGGGGAGGGAGGAGGAGGAGGAGGAGGAGGTGGTGAAGGCTATGGGAAGGGCAAGGGTTCTGTGAAAACCATCTGTTGCTTTTGCAAACAGCAGTCAATAAACTGGTTCCCTTTAATAGCCACAATTGTTGTTGCACCAGTTGGGTGAGAGCAAGTGCACGGGCAATTACTCATGCTCAGCTCACACCTTGGCTTTGTGTGGAGACACACCTGCTGAGTGTGGGGGAGCCCTGTGTGAGTAGGTGCTTTCTTGAACAGATGCCAAAGTAATGCCGTTTCGAGATGTTCAGCAATTACAGTTCCACCAGCCAAAGCCAGCTGGAGCATCCAAAGATACATCAGGTTTCCCTGTCTGTGGTCAGAGAGACTGGAATTAGCGTGTGTTCAGGCACACGTCAGTCTCCAACAGAAAGCTTTGCAGGCTGGGCACTATATTTTCTACCTGATATGTTCGAAATGCCAATGATTTCAGCAGCACAACTTCAAGAGCTGGAATTGAAGAAATTTCTCCCCAGTACCAGTTTGATACATGGCCCGTACACAAACCTTTTTTAAACAAAATTCTCATTGAGGCTGCACACAGAGGCACTGCAGTCCTGCAAAATCTTAAACCCTGCAGGATTCCTGTATTAATTTTAAATGAGTCTGTTGAAAGCAATCTCTGATATTCTGTTATTCCAGCCATTGTGGTAAGGAAGGAGCAGGCTGTGATTCCAGAGCAAGGATGGCTGCAAAAATGTTTACATACAGTAAAGAACTGCTGTCAGTCAATCTAATCACTCGTTGCATTTTCCTGGCAGCTTGCTAGTGAAAATACATTGAACCATGCATTTGTTATACTACCTTCAGGTGTTACTTACCAAATCTAAGTTTGTTTTGTAATGGAAAATGAAGGATTAAGCGAAAGAGCCAGATCTTTCAATTGCTGTTCAGATGATACTCATACTAATTTCAATTTTTCAAGCTATTGTGTTTAATGTATGGCCTCTGTGCTTAGACCTGAAAGCTGGAGCTAAAGAGCTGTGTAGATGTGACCCAGTTCTAAGTCAGTAAAGCCACTCTCACTTTTTATTGAACAACAGAACAGGCTACTTTTGTTTCATCATGACAATCCGGAAATTTTACTCCTTGTTTATGATTTTTGATAGGACAAAACTTTCAAAAGTATCTAAGTCTCCTCAACAACTGCTGTCTTTAGGGCTCTTAAGTCAGAAACAGGCTCAGGGATTTTATTCAGCATTTTGCAGACAAATAACAACCCAGATCTGTTCCCTGCGGTGTGCAAAGGCTCAGTTCTGCTCAGTTCTGGCAGCTGTGTGCTAGGTGAGAGGAGAGGTCACAGGAACACCTTGTCTCTCTGAAGAATTGAGGCTTTTTCTTTTCTCACTGGTTTCACAGCTAATGAGGGGTCTGAGCATCTAGGAGGATGCTGACAGGCTAAGTCATGGTTCTGTATCAGTGTGAATGAAAGCAAAATGAGGGCTTTGTTGTCAGGGGATGAAATAACCAAGAATTTCCTGAAAGAGCTTCCCATTAGGTTTCATTCACTTTATGCCATTCAGTGCATAAATTCAAATAATATTTCCCTGAGAAATGAAGGGCTTTATTCAGTCAGCCAAGTTACACCTTAATCTCTGTACCTAGTCAGCAGAAACAAATGTAGTCCTCTAAAGAGTAACTGAGGGCTTAAGAAATACACTGAGCAGGGAAGCTGTCAAGGAGGTAAATGGCAGAGAGACTTAACCTGTCTGAGTCTGTTGGATACCAAGGTGATGGGTACATGGGAATTTCTCTCACATTCCCTTATTTTCTGCATCAGTGTCCTATGAAGGCAGTGCCACTGTGCACTGCAGAGTCCAGAGCCTGTGGGTTAACAGCCTGGCTTTGCTTCACCACCTGTGGCGTTTCTGAATGTTGGGCAGGTCTGCCAGCCCCTGTGAGGTCTCTTTAGGTGGCCCAGGATGAGGGCTGAGGTACCATTTGGTGTAGGTGGAGGCAGAAGCAGTTGGATGGTGCTTCCAGTTTTCAGGAGCATGTACAGAATAATGGTTTGCTCTTCCAACACTGGCTGAAGCATTTCTGCTGTGCTGCCTGTGTCTGGGAGAGGTGGGACACGTAAAGCTATGATGTCTCTGCTGCAGAAAATTAATATTTTCCACTGTGGAATGAGCAATATCTCAATTCCTTCGGTGTTTGGAGCTTTAATAGACCCTGCACTCCTAAAATCAGTCTGTCTGCCAGATGCATAGATAACTTGACAAACCTATTGACCAGGGACGATGACAAAGGAAGGAATGACTGCTCCACACAGATTGTTTTGAAACCCTCAGTGACACTAAGATGATTTGTAAGGCACAGCAAGTTAAATATGGTGCATGACCTAACCTCACCCTTGCTAATTGGTGTTAGACAAGAGCATCTCTGTGTTGCTGCTTTTGGGGTGCTGCTCTGTACAATCCTTTTCAATGGATGCTCTTGCAAGTTGTCTAGCTGAGAAAATACTTTGAAGCAGGTGCAAATCCAAGAGCTAGAGCAGGAGTTTCTACACTATCCATCATGTTTTTAAAGTTTAAATATATTAAGATTTTATTGCAGTTTATTGCAGTGAACACAGTCTAAAAAGGTATTCAAAACCTCAGTCAAAATAAAGTTGAGGAATTCACTAGCTCTTAACTGCTGTCATTATTTTATGTTGTCAGTTCATGTAATATTTCACTGTTAATGTACTAAAAATGTCAAACTTGTAGCCTTCAAATGATTTTGTGGTTGCTGATGTTGCAATGACAAATGGTTCTTTTAAACAAACAAGTTATGTTTATGTTGCTAAAGCTGTTTTTTAAATAGTCACCTGTCAAATCCAGCAAAACTTCTGCAATTTCATTGCTACTTCTGCTATAGTTCTAGTCTAAGTCTATACAAACTTTATCTAGTAAAAACACTGTGGAGGTTTGTTCAAGTTCAGTCACTCTCACTTGATGCCATTCCAGGAAAAGTAAAGTATTATTCATAAAACTGGAATCTTCAAAGATAAGTATTTGCAAAAATAAGTGTCTGCAGACTGTTTATTTTATTATCTCTGTCTGTAGCCTTACAGAGCTATGTAAGAGTCACTTTAATCATGAAAGCGAAGCAACTGTTTTGGGGCAGAAACTGGAATGGTAAAATTACTGGAGTTGGGTCAAAAGATAAAATTCCAAAGTCCAACCACAGTTCTTGGCTGAAATTTCATCTTGGGGTACTCTCGAGCATCAATGTTGCAAGTTATAAAGTTGAGGACAATATTTGTATTTGAATCCACAGAGAAATACCAGTTGCGAAAGAAATAAATGGGAACACTTACACTGTAGGAGAGTGTAGGCACCTCAAGCCCAAGATGGAGTTATCCAGCTCAGGGACTCACTCACATTTAACTTGCAGCAGACCACAGTGGCTCTGTCCCATGAGCACTTGACTTCCATGTGGTCTGTTCTGCTACCACCTGGTGAAGACCAAATCAATGGAGGATGACAACGGTTTCCTCTCTGTTCAAACCCTCCAGCCATTATGTATTTGCCTTGTATTTGCTGATGTCTGAAATGCTGTTGCTGAATTGAATACACTGGTTTCACTTGCAGCTCTGAAGCCTTTGTGGGTTGATTGCCATGTATGATTTATACATTGATGCTCCATTTAGGGCCCTCGTGTTCATCGCTCACGGCGCTGGGGAGCACTGCGGCCGCTATGATGACTTGGCCCAGAAGCTGACAGGACTTAACTTGTTTGTGTTTGCCCATGACCATGGTGAGTAGCCCTAAATCTGTACTTGATTTACAGCAGCTCAGGCCTTTACTGAAGTAAATGCTGTTAAAGCTATTCAGCACTGAGAGAAGAGTCTATAAAATATTTACAACTAGACATAAATGAGAAAGGGATCATCTGTTGCTTTGTAAAGATCTGCACGTTGAATCTTTTAAAGCTATCCCTGTTTGCCTTGAGTTTTCCTCAGCCTTGCCCTTGACATTACTGCTGGTGCTATTTTAACCTCTCTGTAAGGGATTATTTCTCTTTTTACCTGCCTCTTGGTGGTGAAGTGGTATAATCCACTATGGAAGTGGGACTAGTTGATGTCCTAAATGATCCCAGAGGGGACGCTGAAATGTCAGCATAACTTTCATTTATGGATACAACTAAACAGCTGCATCCTTGGAACATGGAGAGGCATGGAGACATCACAGACATCTTTGGACACATCTCCACAGTCCAGCAGAGACACCAGAGCTGTCTGTACACAGCTCAGCTCTGATGAGGAACCAGCCTGAGTGTGTGCAAGGCTGTGATAACACAGCAATACCCCTTTGGCCCCCAGCTAGTAGGTTGGGGCGACGCTGGGCCATGTACACTTACTGTCCCTGCTTCTTCTGGCTTGAAGGTCTCCATTCTTTGCTCCATGATGTGACATAGATATGCTGGGTATCACCAGATCTCCTGCAGTGCATGGACTGGGACATCTCAATAACATGTTTGAACCATCTGTCCTGGTTGTTTGATAGCCTTCTGTCACACCTCACCCTTGCAACTTCATGACTTCCTTGTGCTTGCAAATCTTTGCCTTGATTTTACTGTTGCAGGCCACTGCCTCCCTGCAAGAACCAGTCTGGATATTAGCAAAATGAATCAGTGGGATTAATGATGGCATTGGACAAGAGGCAAGGCCAAATTCTGAGCTGACAGGTTGAAATGGGATGAATATCAGTTGGTGTAAATCTGATGTCCTTTGGGCAGATCATTCACAGACATTGGAAAGTATACTGCAATTTACTTGGCTGACAAGCCAAGACTCAAACCTTGCCCTTAGGTCTCTTCAAAGACAGGACTGCTTAATTTGAGCTTGAAGATCCCAAATGCATGTGAGTCATTGCACCATTTAGTCGGAGAGAGGAAAGGTGAAACCTTACTGAATCCAGGTACCAAGGCTTCCCCTCACACTTGCTCTTGTGACTCACTCTCAGTCACAGCACTGCACTTGATGTGCAGAAACAACACCTATATTTTCTCTGAAGAGGGAATACCTGATCCTCAGGACACCTTGCAGGGAAAATAAATAAAACGCGATTTTTCTGAACAATTGATCACATGCCATTTTGGGGGCTGGCTTTGCAACGACAGTAGACCTGTGCAGAAGTATTGTTGCTGACCACCTGAGTATCTTTCTCTGTGTACAGGCACAGTATTTCCAAGTGTTGATTCATTCATTTCTACACACTTTGCTCTGAGTTGGAGGTAGGCTGGCAGGAGTCTGCAGTAATCCCATTACAAAGTATCTCCATCCCCCTCTGTTTATCTGCATGGAATAAAGTTCATGGGAAAGGGGAAGGAACAGGCCAATTCTGCCCACCCTGCAGCTGCTGTTAACAGACCACAGACAGTCCATACAAAAAGTAACTGAACCACAGGACACACAAGCCACTTGTGCAGAGTCCCCGTGAGCTTGTGAGAGACTGCATGTATAATACTGTGCCTTAGTTCCTCATTCCCTTGAAGCCTGATAAAGGTTGTAAGAAGTAGAGCTCATATAACAATATTTGAAGCAACAAACCTAGAAAAAAATGACAAAACTCTGTATTTATCACATGGTTTTGATACAGAGAATGCCTCTCCTGTTGGTGGGGAAGGGTCTTTGGTGCGCAGGTTCCTGTCAGGCATGTTTTCTGCTGTGTAATTATTTGCTCTCTTTTTTCCTTGAATATCTTTATCATTAGAGAAGTGTAAATATTTTGTAGGGTTTCTTGTTTTGGTTTTTGTTTTGGTTTTTTGTTGTGGTTTTTTTTTTAATGTACTGATGTTGCTGGATTAATTAGTTTAATTAGTACAAATCTGGTTGCTCAGGCCGGTTGTCAACTTTGTTCTCTCTGTCAGACCTACAGTTTTCTTTGTAAATTCCTTTTGGTTTTCCTCATCAGCAGAGAGGAGAAGGTGAAGAGGAACCTGAAAGCAGAACAATGGGAACACAGTTGTGTTACACAAAGAGCTGATTTAACTAAGCCTTGATTCACTGTAAATTACAAAGACAATCAACATCTTTTAGGCTCTGTAACATAATCTTTGCACATAAAGAGGTAAGCACAGAGGATAAAATTTGTTTGATGGAATGCAAGTTGCAGTCTGAGCTGGATGGCAGAGAGAGCTGAAGGACACAAATACCTCCATTGCCAAAACTGCTTCAGTCAGAAGCAGTTTATAGCTTTTCTCCACAGTTTTATCTATCAAATCACTTCAACAGTGTGTTCCCCCTTTTGTCCTGTCATTTGGGTATCTGTGGGTAATATTAATTATTCCACTGTGTTAGCACAATAGTAGCTGTCTGTTCTCCATCTCATACAGTGGCTCTTGGTCATATGAGTTCGGTGTAGATTTCCTGACCTGGACATTTATTCTGGTTCTGATATTCTCATGGATAAAATTCCCAATACAGGCACATTATCCATGAGGTCATTAATGCAGTTCCACAGTGTGGCTAGCATGATTTCCCAAATGAGTTGGGAAGTTACTAGGGCTGTAATATGCGTGACTTGACTGATTTATATTGTGTCTATCCTTCAGTCAAAAGAAGGAAAAATAATTTCCATTTTTATTGCTGAGTCTGTAGGAGCTTACACAGCAGCTCTAAATCTTGCCAAAGGCTGCTCTACATCGGTGTTTCCTCTTATTCAAGGCTTCAGCAAAAAGGTTGGTACTTCACAGATTATAACACTATTCACCCCAATTTGTGTCTTAGTACCTTATTGCCCTGTAGAAGGTATCACTGACTCAGTTCTCTTGGTATGTCAAGATTTGAACATTTACTCTTTGGGCTATTTCATTGTAATCACAAGACTGCTGGACCTCATAGATATGTATTAGAAATTTTCTATGGTAATCGTGGAAATTGAATTCCAGAAGACCTCTTAACCTTACCTTACATCTAACATTATTAAATGGCTTTGGTTTATATCAATCCCATGAAAGAGGAAAATAGAATTTCTGTGTAATACAGCATTTTTTTCCTGTGATCTCTTATATGGTGCTTTTAACAGGCAGATAACCATTTCCCATGATTTCTGGGATTGCTTGGCATGCAGCCTCATGAAGACAGAGTTAAGGCTGCCGGGTCAGGTACCTTTCTGCAAGTTCAGATATTTTGAAATGACACCTCCTTTTTCAATTTTGTTTCTATATTGCTATTATTTTATTACAGCAAGATTCTGATGACAGAAGAAAGAGACAGACAAACACATTAGGTTATTGGCAGTCGATTTAGGAAAGCTCTCTTAGAACGAATACCTGTGGGGATTCATCAAACTGGAGTGATATTGTAATTCTTCAGTCAGCTGCCGATTGCAGCTCCTTTAGCTATAATGCAGTATTTTTAGGGATCTGTAAAGCTGGGAGCCAAGAAAAACAGGAATAAAGGATAGAGAGTGTGGCTTTGTTTTCTCATACCAAACATTTTCACTTGGTAAAGCACATGATGTTCCAGCTATCCTCTTCTCTCTTCCTATAACATCTCATTTGCTGAGATCTAATGGTCTATGGTTGCATTTGCATGGCCAGAGCCCAGAACAATCACAACTTAACCTTCAAAAGCCCTAGTGTCAACTAACAGCAGTCAAAAATGCATTACCAAGATGCAGGAGCCACGAAAATGTGTTTACTTTTCTCTTACACTTTTTAACAGTAGTTGAAAGTAGCCCTCTTTTTCACTTGGAGTTGCTGGTGCTTCTTACAGGTATTGTGGCTGTGTTATGTGAAGATGAGGAAGGAGAAATACTTAGCCCTAACCTGGTAGCAGTCCCTAGCCACTAGATTCACTTCCAACCTCCTGCTTTCTCCAGGCAGAATAAACCCTCTACCTGTCCTGGTACATGGAGACCTCAGACTCTTTGACCGTCTTTGAAGCTGTTGAATTTCCCACTTTCGAGTTATGTTTAATGTCAGATCAAAGCAGAGGGAAAGGTTGCAGCTCTTACAGCTTATTCACATTCCTTAGATGTTTGTAACTGAAGTTCAGCTTGCTTTGGCAGCCCCGCTGGTGCCTTGTGTGTGGTGAGCATTTCTGATGGGCTGGCAGGTCCCTCTCAGACACCCACTGCTGCTTGTGCTCTCCAGTAATTTTCTCACTGCTTTCTCTGTTTAAAGAAGGATTTATTTCCAAAATGTAGAAAATAGCTGGAGTGGAGATTTTTAAATGCATCAAATATTAGCTGCTTTTGTTTTGTTTTTTTTTTTTTCCAAGTGATTACTGTGTTGTTCTTGCAACTGTTAAAAGACCATTTTGTTGATGAGAACAGAAGGCTTTTATTTATTCATAGCACTGAGAAGGATTGATCTACACAGAGAGGTTAAAAAGGACTAAGCATGGTCAAATGTGAGAGGAACATGACCAAGAAGGATGTCAGCATTAATAAGAACAAGAATTAAAGTAGCACTGTAAGTGTGAAGTAAGAGCTCATGCACATCAGCGTGAGGGAATGTTCTGGACAGCAGCGCTCCCTGATGTTATGATAGGGCAGGCTTTAGGGCCATCTCTAGGGATAGAGTCAGGAAAGCCTTGGCAAGCATTATTTGCAGCTGGTTTGCTCACAGAGCAGCACAAGTGCTCCTTGGTGGCTGGGTGTGGGCCTGCTTACCCACCACAGCAATCTGCTCTTTCTGATTCCTCCAGCATAGCCTACTGCACTTGAGTAGGAAAGGTTTAAACTGCTTTTCTGCAGAGCCATAGGAAAGAATGGCACTCACTGTTTCATTTTTTTGGACAGGAGGCATACAGTGGGTTGTGGGCATTTTTAATTACTTTTTTCCAGATGAGGGCTCCTGGCCTTCAGCATGATACATGAACACTGCTGGGAAATAGAATCTTCCATATGCACTACTGGACATAACCATGGGTATGGACACATCAGGATTTGCAGGAGTGCAAAATGACTGCTCTCCCCATGAATACTGTTCTCATGCATGTCCCCCGCAGCAGGAAGATCCTCACACAGGACTGGGATTTTCTTACATACAAAGTTACACTGCCTGAACCCTACTAGCAGCCATGCTCAGAGCAGTTGGGCTTCTGCTGTTGCACTCATTCTTGGACAGATGCTCTTCTTGGGTAGGAAAGAGAATATAGCACTAGCTATAGTGTACCTGTGTTAGTGCATCCTCTTCCAGGCTTTTTCTGGAGGGATGAGAGCTGTTCTCCCAGGAGAAATTCATAGTGCTTCGCAGCCCCGTGCAAAAATAAAAGTCCTGAACCTACTGTCCTGAACTTGAGGTCCTGTGGTAGGGTAGCATGGCTGGCAGGCAGTGAGACTGCAGTCATGCCAAAGCAGAGTGTTTCACAGACTGTGAGGGCAGAAGGAGAGTCAGAGCCCAGCTGTCAGTTTGAGTTCCCCTCTCTCCCTATGCATAAAACCCCACTCTTCAAGAGTCAGGAAAACATTTAATGTTTTTACTAATGGTTTGAATCTGAAGACTCGCAGCCTGTTTGTATTTGTCAGATGAGGACTGCTGCAGCAGTGAGAATTGCCAAGCAAAGAAGAAAATTCTTCAGAGTTTCGATTAAATTTTGCAAGTGCATTCCCTGTGGAGAAATTAGACCTTTTGTCTTCAAATTATTTCAACTTGTCTGTCTGTCAGTCCTTTATGATAATTGATTTGAAGTGGAGAGAGAGCTGCTAAGGGGTGATTAACCTGTTGCACCATGATGCAAGTGTACGGACATAAATCTTTGTTCATATAGCTCTGAAAACTGGTAGATTGAAAAGTCATGACAGAGTAAAACCAGCGAGAATATAAGGGAACACTTAAATGATTCCTTGACCCTTGATCAGTGTTAAGTTTCATATGGACCTGTGAGCCCTGCCTGGAATTCATCTATTCTCCTGTTTTAACCTGGGGAACACTGAGTCTTAAACACAGCTGTGGCATCAGAAGCAAGCAGTGATGTGGGCAGAGATGGAAACTGAGGTGATACACCAGAGGACAGTCACCCTGGTCTGCCCCGCCTCTCCTGTTCTCTCTTGTAAGCATCTGCTATAGGTTCCTCTCAGCAGGATCCCAAAGGAGATGGCTCTTTGTCCTGGCTGGCAGAGCACTGCCACTGCCTTTTATCCCTGTTTTGACTCCATGTTCAGTAGGGTCCCAAACATTTCCTTGCCTTTCCTTCTCCAGATGTTGAACAAAGGTAGCAGTCAGGCTTATCTGCCTTCCAGGGAGTGGTGAGGAATGCTCAGCATGTGCAGGGCACACAGGAGGTGAAACCACAGCACGCAATTGCAGGGTGAGAGTTCAGATACTGCAGTACACCATGTAATTAATTCCTTAGGCAGTGAGACAACTGTGAGAACTTGAAGCAAAGTCATCCTATAAAACAAATAGTTAGCGAGTAAACTTAGTTCTGCCTTCCTTCTCTAATTCTGCTTCGGTTTTGAGGATTCTCGCGTAAAGAGATGAACCGGGAGATCAGCCTGCTCACCACTGATGAGCTCCAGTCAAAGTGAAACCAGTTGTTTCCCACCTCCAGCTCCTCTGCAGTGCCTTGTAGCACCGGATCTCAGAGCAGCACTGACGGCTTGCTGAGAAAACCAGGTCACTCAGTTTTAGCCTCTTGGAAATTATAGGCAAAATGATTCCTGCTGCTAAGATGCAACTTTCCCCATGTATTGGACAAGCTCTTGAACACAGTCTTTTGACTGGATGGTGTATTTTCCCTTACTTTCTCCTAGATGGCTGCATGGTGGTGGTTGTGAGATGGTACCTCCCAGAGGGACCACAGCTCATGTAGGAAAAAGTGCTCTGGATACACCTCCTATAACATAATGATGCTGAAATGTGCCTGTAATTGTATCATAATACAGTGAGTATACCAAAGGGAATATCCTGTGGCATAACAGGCAGTTGTAAGCACTTTGAGATGGGTTTTATTAAACGGAGGTTTGCACACTATTATTTTTATTTTTGAGAAGCTCATTACAGACTTCCACAGCCTGGTCCTGCTCTGGTGAAGCAATTTCAGCAGTGAATCTGTCACTTTAGCGCTCACCCTTCATTCACACTGGGATCACACGGTCCTGAACCTCTGTGTGCACCCCATGGCATCTTTCAGGGCAGTCAGCATTGTTTCCGTTTGAGAGGAGCAACTACACAAAAGAAAGAAACTGGGTAAAAAGCAAATACCTGCAGTGCCTCATGCTCTAGAGGAGGCCACAAGCTGGGACTTGGAAATGCAAGCACAGCCTTTATTTTGTTTGTCATTTGAAGGCAGATGAAACAATGCTCTCGAGTCAGGAAGCAGTTAGACCACAGCAAACTAAAAATAAAGAGTCAGTGAGGCTCCACACAGCTGATGTGTCTGACAGAGCACGTATATGCTGCAGTGGAGTATTTTGCTTAAAATGTTTGGGTTAGGAAAGGCTCAGGGGATATTCAGAGTTGTTTCCTCTCTACTCCGCTCAGGGGATGAGACTTTGTTTGTTTCGTGGACTTCCCAAGAATAATACTGGAGCCATGCTTATGTAAAAGTAAGGAAAACCTGGTCCTGCACCTATCTTTTAGGCAAGGGAGTTTGGAAATTGTGAGGACTTGGATACACCTTTAGCACAGATGCTAGAAGCAAGAGCACCTGAAATCAGACGTGTAGTGTCATCTGCTGTATACTAATAAAACATGCCTACCACACCCAGGCTGCTCAAAGCAATCTATTTGTTTATGTAACCAATTATTATTCTTAAGTCAGATTTAATTGAGGTACGTAAGACAGGCAGGTAAGTTCTGTGCTGTAACCCAGAGCTGGATGCAGGCATTGTTGGGATGGGGGAAAGACAGTGCAGATGCTCCTTCATCACTGCCCCTGTATGTGGACATCACTAGATGATAATGTTGGGCTGCAGTAGAGATTGCAAAAGAATGGTTATGGTTTCCTCAGTTCTTCCAATTACTCTGCTCCTCCCAGCTGCTCAACCATTTCCTCACTGCTGTAGATCCACCCTGTAACAATAGGTTATTGAATAAACAGCAACATTGTCATCCAGCTGAACAGGACCTTTGGCTTGGGTCCTGGCTGAACTGAGCTCACTTGTCATGCAGCAGAGCTATGATGTGAGCTTTGAAGAAAGAGGAGCTGGGACTCCCTGTATCCCAGTCATGCCCCATCCACTTTCTGGCACAAGCCATTCTCTTTCCTCATTCCATCAGGTGATGAGAAGGTGTTAGAGAGCCAGCTCCCCTGGCTTTGCTGCAAGCCCATTTCATGAGGGAATCCCTTTTGGGGCACGCTGGGCTCTGAGGGTCTGGCTTTTTACTCTGAAAGAAATGGGCTGTGCAATCCACCCCAGTTCCCCTAATTATTCACTGCTTACTAATGAGCAGGGGGAGAAATGTCAGTGGGTCATTCCATGAGATAGTACATCTTCTCAGCAGCTGCTTCTTGAACAAAGCCTCGCTGTTGGCCTTCACACAAGGAGGCGTGAGGCTGGAACAACAGTCCCCAGTGAGAGCGGACACGGCGGCAGAAGGAACAGAGTGCTCCCTTTTGAGCACAGCGGCTGAACGTGGGGCTGTCAGCTCTGACCACTGTCCAGACCGTGCTCCTCGACCTGTCACTGTTAACTGTTAACAGACAGACTGCATGACAGAGGAAAGACATGTCATTCATTCAGGAAACTTAAAAGGCTTCTTTCTTCCCATAAGGCTTGAGCCCTTCTGGCTCCCCTTCTGCAATTCTGCCTCCCAGATGAGAGATACCCTCTGCGATAATGAGGAGTGGACCACTGAATTTGTGTGTGGTGCTGATAATGTTGGGGCTAAGTGATAGGCATTTTGGATGAGTGGTCATGATAATCAGGAATAAAATATCCTTTATTTGGACAAAAGGTTCACTTTGGTGAATAAGAGAAACTGAAGGGGAAATAGCCCTGACTGAACTCAGCTCAGTTTGTTTTACAACCTGTCGTTTTGCTTCTGTGCAATTGTAATCTGTACTCACTCTTTACCTATTTAAATTAATCCCCAACGCAAGGGTCAAATTCTGCTTTCACAGCTGCTCAGGTAAATCCGGGATAACCTTGTCACCGTGTCAGAAAGCAGGTTCAAGCAGGTTCAACTTGCAAACGCATTTCCAATTAGTGAAGGAGGGTTGGCAACCTCATGTAGTGTTTTCAACAGCTTACTTGCTCTTCCATAACCAGCTTTGCAGGCTGTAGGCGTATGTCTGCGTGCAAGATGGTTGAGGGTGGAAGGACAAGGACCAGATGGTTATTAGAGCGAAGACTGAGAGAACAGATCCTTTCATGTTGCTCGCTATGTCTGTTCTCTGGGGCTACTGGATAGACATCAAACTTGTTTCATACTTTGTTCCTTTGCTGACTTCCACAACAGGACACTAGTTCATGTCATCAAGGACTTTGGCCCCAAGAAACATTAGAGGAATCTGTACTCTTTAAGGAAAAAAATAATAAATCAGTGTTGCATGTATTATCAGTGAACCTTTTTCATTAATGGTGTGGGTGATGGGATGAAGGACACTTTCAGTCAGTTTACAGGGCAGAAATTAAGTGTATGCTGGAAGGCTGCTATTCATGGGGACCCTGACACGCTGAAGAAGAGGACTGGCAGGGACCTTGTGAAGTTTCAACAAAGGCGCTTGTGAAGTTCTGCATCTGTGGTGGAGTAACCCCATTCAGCACTAAAGGCTGGGCACTGAATGAATGGAAAGCAGCTTTGCAGAAAAGGACCTGGGGATCCTTGCAGACAAGTTGAACTTGGGTCAACAGTGTGACCTTCTGGGGAAGAAGGCCATCACATACTGAGCTGTATTGGAAAGATTATAGCCAGCAACCAAAGAGAAGTGATTATTCTCTTCCATTCAGCATTTTGGAAACCACATCTGAAACGCTGGGTCCAATTTGCTCCCCAGTGAAAGGAAAACATTGACATACTGGAGCAAGGCCAGAAGAGGGCTGTCAAAACAATTAGGGTACTGAAGAACAAGATGTACAAGGAGAGGCTGATAAAACTGGGCTTATTTAGCCTTAGAAGAGAAAGCTAAGAGGGGATCTTACTGCTGTCTGTAAGTCCCCAGTGGGAGCGTGTGGAGACAGCAGAGCCAGATTCATCTTGGTGGAGCCCAGTGATAGAATGGGAGGGAACTGACACAAGTCACAGCATGAGAAATCCCAATTATGTACAAGAAGAATGTTTTCACCATGAAGGCAATCAAAGGTTGGAGCAGGACCCAGTGAGATGGGGACACCCTAGCCTTGGGAATATTTAAAACCCCACTCACAAAGCCCTGAAAAACCTGACTGAATGAAGTAGGGGCTTGAATTAGATAATCACTGTATGTGTCCCAGCATCAGTTATTCTTTATGAGCTAAAGAGCATCCTGGTGGCTGCTATTTGGGATGTTGCTTCCAAAAATGAAGCACAGAAGATTTTGAAATGGGCGAAGAAATGACCCTCTTAAATGCACACTTTAATGGTACCTACACTTAGGAACAGCTTCATCTTCAGGGAGATACTTTTTGATGGTTTTGCACAATGAGAAAAAGGAAGCATGTTTATTTTCACCTTTACAGGGACAATTTTTCCATAGCAACAGCATTTCATTAATATGACTAGCATTCCTATTGTTTGTCAGACGTGTCTAATTTGGATGAGGTTGTTTTTGATGCTAATTACTGATGATTCCTCACCTATAAATGTATCTTCATGCAGATGTGGAGTTCGTCATCGTATTGAGTTACAAATGACTGTTTCAAGTTACTGAACACCATTTGAAAAGTAAAGAAAAAATTACTCAGTGTATATAACTCCTGTTGGATTAAAACATTATTTGGTTTCCTTCAATACTTTTTTAGATAGATAACAGGACTCAAAGGAGTACAGTCCAGCTTAGGTTAGTGCCTAGTTCAGCACTAACCTGTCAAGGAGTGTGATATGCAAAGAGAGCTCTTATTTGCACTGAACAAAACCAAAGGACAGGCAGCTCTACAAAGAGAAATAAAATGTATAACCTGTCAATAAATGGTCTGAAACTGCCATTTTATCTTCATTTTCAATGCTCTTTGTGCCCTGCCCACATTGAAAACTGATGAATAAAATTACTCTTGCTGAACTGAACAGCCACAGTATCAGGGGAAGTGATTCACTAAAGCAGCAAAACTTCTCAAAACTTGTAATGAGAGAATTGATTTTCCTTATAACATAAGTAGTGGCCTGAAGTCATGGGAAGGCTCACTTAAGCTGCATGCATTTGTGTATTGTGATCAAAACTGTGTCAGTGTAATTTTCACCAAAATTTACTGTTAACAGATTCCCTGGGCCTGCTCCAGGCAAACCTACTGCACTGTGTGTGTGTTGGCACAGTGTGAAATGCCAGGAGCTGATGCAGGGTCTGATCCAACTCCAGGCTCCTTGTGAGGCATCAGCCTCCCCAGCCTCATGTTCCTTCATGGTCCAAGCTCTTATATCAGATTAAGGGCTGGGACCAGAGTTACGCTTGACAAAATAAAGACGCAGAAGCAGCCCATATACTCCTTTTTATACTTTGTAGTTCTAATGTTTGTTGTTTGCTTATTTGCTCATTCATAAAGTGTGGCATGTTGTTCCGGGGCTGGATTGCCCGATTTCCTCCATAAATAACTGGTGGATTTCCTCCATAAATAACTAGCCCTGTTGATTTTCCAGGGAGCAGCTCTATATGTTACAGACCGTGAGCAGACCTTCTAAGGGACTGTCTCACAAGTCTTAAAATGAATAGACATTTTTTATAACAAAAAATTGAGAGAATTTTTAAAAACCAAAAATGTTCCCTAGCAGTGACTGCAAACAAGTGCATATTGCAGCAACAAGTCCCAGAAGCAAAACAGTCAGTGAACAATGGGAAAATTAATCCTTTGTCGATTCATATATTCAGGTTCTTCTCTCTTCAATAAGTCAAAAGGTGTTGCAGAGAAGCATATTTGGTTACAGTGTCTGGTGTTTTAAGCCAATCATGCTTCTTGCACTTTCATTTTGAATGTAAAAGAGGACATTTATTTGTTTGTTAAAACATACTTGCATTAGCAGCACAGGCAGGGAGACACGCCCTGCCTTATCTAGGCATTTGTTCCTGCAAATAGCATCCTTCTGTCTTATTCACAAGTGGTTAAAGCTCAGTTTTTAACCAAGTTTGGTTGCCAGCAAACACTGTTCCAGCTGAGCAGGCTGTTCCAGGTTCTTGCTCCTCTGACTCTTAGAAGCTCCTCACACTTTGTCCCAACGTATTCCTGCCTACACTGGGGTCTTTTTGGTCTCACACATTGTCTGTGGAGCCTGGGAGGCATTAACATTGACATCTTTCACTTGTCTACTGCACATCCCTTGGACCTTTCCTGGTTCTGCCTCTCCTTCCCCCTTTGAGGCATCATCTGATTCATACTGAGGGCCAGATGCCCCCAGCTTTGCCTCTCACTCTTTCAGGGATGATGCCAGTGTGTACATGCCCAGCTCAGCACTGCAGCTTCTCTTTCACTTCAGAATGCCTTTAACTTAAATCCATGTTTATAATGTGATTCTTACATGGTTTGGGGATTTATTTCTTAGTTGCTCGAGCCTTAATTGCTTCTGTGCCTCTACAAGCACATGCTTGCATCCTCTGAAGGCAGTACCTAAATGTCACTAACTTCAGTGGGGCCAGGATTTGACTCAGGTTTTAAGGTTATTTTTCCTATTTTAGTAAAAGCTAACATATCCTGGACTATTACTTTAGAGAAGAAAACATAATTTGAGCTGATAAAGGGGTGTACAGGGAATTAAGAATCATGGTTGGTGATTTGGGAAAATTATTTCAGAATTTTAGGAAATTAATCTTGATAATTTAAAGCCTCTGGCAGTGTGATCCTCTTCACTTCTGAGCCCATTAGTAAAGTAAAGCAGAACATCTGGTTAGCCTCTGGTTCATTCTCTAACCCAGATGAGATTCTCTAGCATTCCAGTAACATTCCTTTTAGCCTTGAGCATCTTCTTTCTTTATAATAACAAAATGAGGATTGCAAAAGGTCTCACAAAACCTAAGGCCATCTGGAAGAAGTCTTACCTGAAGGTGTATGTGAAGCCTGCTTTGAAGTCTCCTGTGCATTCTGGCTGTCAGAGATCCAGTCACAGTGGGGGTATTTAAGTTTCATAATGCACTAAGACATCAAATGAGAACTCATCAGCCCATTTCTGTGAGCCACAGACAGTCCTCAGATGGTAGCATATCCTGGTCTGTGGCAGCTGTGGCCATTTTAGTGACCTAAATGAGAAAAGCTCTTTTGCTTATATTTCTGAAGACTTCCCTGAATTTGACATAGACTTGGTCTGGCCTATGGTCTGTTATGTTTCAACAGAGCAGCAGTTTTAGCCATAGATAACTTTTGCAGGTAGTCCTTCCATTAGTCCTACGATGGATCCTGTATGATTCAAATCAGAATGTGACTCATTCTGTATCACAGTAGCAAACTATGCAAGAAGGTGTTTGGAAAACCCCACTTGGGTCTGCCCCAGGGGTGTCTTGGATCTCAGAAAAAACACCTCACCTCAGTATATCTCAGGTCAGTCATGGCAAAATCGGAGCATGATGGCGACCCACTTCCAGAGAGCTTACAGATGAAAAGCCCTGAGCTCCAAGAATGCAAAACCATTACTGTGAATGGCTTTTCACAGGCTGAAAGGAAGATTCAGCCAGTGAAGAGAGCAGCTTAGAATAAATCTCACCAATATTTAAAGGGATGAAGCAGCAGAATAAAAAAGGTTAAATTGCAACTATATAGTGTTTTCTTATGTCCAAATGCTAAGTGTGTGCTTTCAGAGCTGCTGAGGAATGGGGCTGTGGATGGAAAACAAACAATCACATGTCAGGTAATTACAAGCCACTTGACTAGTTTGGTATAGTTACATGTCCTTTGGCTGTATTTGTCTTTGGGATTGCACCTGGAAACTTGACCACTTCACCAACAGTGCAGAAATGTTATTCTGTGACAGCCATTCTAAGTTGTTCTAAGCTTGTGCTTTACTCCACCCTTCATCAGTATTAATGCATGAATAGGAGTAACTGGTTTTAACCACAAGGTGAGATTTCCCAGAGCATTGAAACTGATGCCACAGAGCCTGTCCTGTGGCACTCAAGGGTTAATTTCTCTGAAGATACCGTGTGCAGATTCAGTTCACAGGGAGAGCTGCTGTACCCACAGCATCGCTAATGCTGGGATTTATTCAGGGCTTGGCAGTACTCTCCAATCTGAGAATCCTTGTTTAGATTCAAAAATAAAATCTAAAAAAAAAAGTGCTGAATTGTAGATGGTACAAAGACTAATGCTATCAACCCAGATTCCTTAAAATTGACATTCTCCATGCTGCATTTATTTTCTGGTTCTGAATTTACCAGAGACAAAGCCTGTTGGCAGATCCTGGCAGCTTGTCTAATGCTATGGAGCAGGCAACCTGACCCGTCCTGGTGCCAAGTTCATGCTCAGCTCAGCAGAGGACTGGGGGAAGGGAGAGGAGGCTGGGGGCTCTCTTTATGTGAGACTGCCTGGTGCCACCTGTCATTTTGACTACAGTCCCAGGCCTTTGCATGAACCTTGCACCTATGCTGCCCAGATTTTGAAGAGAGCTCTCTCTGAGCTGCAGATATGCCCTTGCTGGCTGATTGTGTAGTAGCTCTCATAGCCCAGAAGCAACATACAGGTCTGTAACCTTCAGCAGCTCAACACTTGTATCTGTGCGTTGTTTACTGAACTGCAGACCTGCCAGCCAGTATTCACTGTCTACTGTCACCCAGTCATGGTTTGAAATGAGTGATGGAGCACAGAAAGCAATAACCTGCCTATTGGATCCTGGCTCATTTGGTAAATATATAAGTAGTGAGGAGAATTTCAGAGTTGCACGGGGGAGAGTTACAGAGAAAACGGTATCAAGTGAGAAAAAGCAGCTGAAACAATAACTCTGAAATCAATCTCTACCAAGAAAGGACAACAGCTTTGCTGCAAGATGAATTTAGGAGAGCTATTTTCTGCCCTGCCACTTCCCCGTGACTTCCCCCAAGCACCATCTAAATGCCACCCAGCCATGAGCCAACTGGCAGCCGTGGGACTATGCTCTGGCACCCTGGGCAGGACTGGCCCACCCAGGAATGCTTCCTGCCAGACTTGGTTAATCAGGAGGTTTTTTCCTTAATTGTGTTGCTCCCAAGCAGGTTTGGTAGGGTTTGAGTGAGCTATAGCTCTGTGCGGATGTACCCTGTTAAAAAAAAAAAACAAAACCAAACTCAAATTAAAAAAAGCCTGTCCTTATTTCAAATAATCCACCTGCTGCACACCCATTGAGCTTGTGCAAAGTGTGTATAAAAAGCTATCGGCTCTAGGAGAGTGGTATTTCCTTCATGCCTTGTCAGAAACAGGGACAAATCCTGTCTAATGAGGGTGGCACTGCCATGTGGGAATGCGAAGGAGTGAAGCAAAAAGCGAAAATCTCTTTAACTCTGTGGGAAAGCTCCCTTTGGACAGGCTGATTGAGAACTGGAAGTACAACCCACGGGGAAAGCTGACCCCGAAGGCAGGAGCTTAGGAGCTCAGGTTTGTTAACTACCTTTTGGCAGATTAGTTGGTAAAACACCTTACTGGCATCCTAGAACACGAGTCCCTCTTTTTAGAAACATTATTATTATTCATTTGCCAGTTACTTTAAAAAAAATTATATAACCAAAAAATCTGTGCCAAGATTGTTTTGGAATAGAGAAATGCTGCGCTCCTGCGCCAAGAATCTCACAGACTAAACAGAACCCACTGGGAGCCCTTGCACTATATGGGAACTTGTGTTTATTTTAACATGTAAATAAATCGGATGAAAAATGGGTCTTCTGAATTCTTTTTTTTTTGTTGTTGTTGATGATGTGGGTTCCCAGTGGGTGGTCTGCATGGAGGGAAACCTTTTGAAGATAGCTTGAAAGGAAGTTGCTTCCATCCCCCAAGACATTCGTCAACAGCATGGAGGGAGTTCTTACATGATCCAGCTTTCATCTTCTTTCCTTCGTGATGCCTAATCCACTGTTAGCAGGGAAGAATTAGGTCTGTCTTCCACAACATGAATTGATTCAATTGTTTTCTCAAGCATAAAAATATTCAAGGCAGACGTATGGATTTTGCAATGTAAGTAGCCGGGTTGATGCTGCGGCAGCGTGCCGGGCACGGCTCCCTGCTCAGCCATCCAGAGGTGGGTCATTAACTTGCAGTGCTGTTTGGAGGGGAACAATCAGGAGGGTTGTGCAAACTCTCAGGCAGGGCAAATGAAACCGTCTTTAAGCAAATAGAAGAGCAAGAAATGAATGGGCTTTGTTAAGGAAAAAAAAATGGAAATGTTTTCTAGTTAAACAAGCTGTCATTTAGGACTTAAAAGCATGTGCGTGTTGGAGAGCCAGCCCACATGCCAGCCTGCTTTGGAATAAATGGGCAGGGAAGGGGAAGGGGAGTGTGCAGTTCCACTCCAGCACTGGCTTTTTCATTGAAAATCCTGACATTTGGAATTGGTGCCCCAGCTGTTTTAAAGCTGTAGCTTGGATCAGAAAGTTAATGTAAGTGGACTTTCATCCTTGTTTTCAGCTAGGAAAAAATAAAGTTTGCACCCTTTTTTTTTGAATTTATGGTACTAAGACAAGAGAAGAAAATTTCGTATGGTTTTAAAGCTAAATTAAAATAACAGGGAGATTGTCCTTGTTTGCTTGCCTCTTCCACTGAAGGTGAAACTCTAACAACCATTAGTGGTATCTTAAGTCATATGTGGAGAGCAGAAAAGAGGCCCTTCTCTGTTCTTAGCAGATCAGCAGCATATAGGTCAAATGAACTAGTGGGACCCTGGATTAACTCCAGCAAAGTACATGCATTTTTTTCTGAAGTATCTGGGCATTGATACTGCTTCCTATGTCACACCAGAATAAGTCCTTGAAGACCAACTCTGTTGCTAAATAAAGTCATTTCAATGATACTTCAGAAAATTATCTGTTCCTCTTGAAAGAGGGCGAAATCTTAGTGCAACACTGCAAGAATAACAGTTAAAAATTATGGGGCCTTTTAAAAATTATTATAGGACCTTAAATAAAATCACTTAGTGCCTGATTAGTTAGTGTCTCTGACTCCTTAGAGGCACAGTAAGTTGTGCCTTGCTGGTTATATATCTTACATTTATATTGTGTATAATATCTCTTTTCCATGGGAAAAGAGATTAGACAGGAATCATTTCATCCATCAGTAAAAGAAACTCTTTTGCAGAGGAACTCAACAGCTGCTCAACCATCTAAACTGGCTTTGTGCTGCATTATCAAACCACGGATCCCAGTAGCCTGGTAGAGAAGGGCATTCCTGCCAGCTGTCTTCTGTTTTAATATTTTTGAGGGCTGGCTGAGGTGGCATTGCAGAAGGGCCTGAGGAAGAAAGTGGAATACTGTTGTCCATGTGCTTTGTGGAAAAGGAGGTGGGCTCCATATTCCTCTTTCGTGGGCTTCACCAGCCACGCCATAGCATCTTCCTGATTTTTGAGGTAGGAAAGACAAAGCTGCCCTACTGCAGGCAGTGTGGGAAGTGACTGTGGCATGTTGCAGGTTTTCCTTTGCTCCCCTTCATTACACAACATCCCAGGGGACACTTACGTTTCCAGTCTGGCCACGGTGCCTGCTGTTTGTAAATGCAGCTCATTATTTTGCAACAGAAACACTCAGATGGGTTTTTTTCAGCATATTTTCATGAACAACGTGATGTTCCAGGAAGACTTTTAAGGAACTGCAATTCAGAGCCAAATTCAGCAACAGCATAAGAAATGGGCAAGACTTCTAAAGCCAAAAGAACCCTGTTTGTATCCATTAGAGAAGAATTGGCGCTTAACATTGACAGAAACAGTTTGCCCTGTTGGACAGAATTAACAGCTGTTCTGATATGTACCAGGGCATTTTGTTTGTCATCTCTGGAGCAGAGAAAAAATTTTACATGGCTTCAGCAAGATGACTGGTTCTCTGCACCCCAGCAATAAGGCACAAATCATTTTAGTATGGAAAATTGCGTGTTTCTTTTTTTTCCTAACCAAGACAACAAACAATATTTCTCTGTGTGCACTGTTCTAAAAATATCTCAGCTCTGCAAATGTGTCTCTGATGTGGGAGGAGACGGCTTTCAATTTGCTGCACTCTTTATATGAGGCAAGTGAATAAAAACTACCCAGCAAATGCTGAAAGGAAAATGATTTTCCTAACCTTGAGGAGAAAGAGGGGGGCTGATGGACTTGTGCCTTCAGGACAAGACTCCCTTTTGGTAGGAGAGGCAGAATCCACTTGTAGTTCTTAGTTACATGCTTCATACATAAAACACCAGGCGTGGAGAGATAATACTCTTGAGTACCATATCTAGTGGTTGTACAATATGCACATGGTCATGGAAAGCCCAGCATTCTCACTGCACCTGTACAGGTGGTGCAAAAGAAGGGATGCTGAGAACTGCCCAGACAGAGAAGTCAAAAGTCACTAAGGATAAGCATATGTTGAGCTATATTTCAGATCTTTGAAGAACATAAAAATGGAATCAGTGGCGAGAAGGAATCTTCTTTTAGTTCCTGATGTTTCCCATCTGATGTGAAAGTGGTCCTCCTGGAAAAGCCTTAGACTGTAGGCTTGTGTCAGACTGCTTGCTCTTGTGAAAACCAGAGCTATCAGAAGAGGGAGAGAGAGGTGATGCACAGCTAAGGCGCAGTCAGGTGGACATTGAGACACTCACCTCCAAGGTTTAGCTACCAAGCACAGCAGCTGGCCTAGATGGCAGCTTGACTGGAGAAAAGGTAGCATGGCAAATCCTAGGATAGTTTACCCTGCTTTCTCCTAGTTCAGGTGTCTGTCCTGCCTCTGCTCTCCACCTGCAGCAAAATGAAGAGTAGGTACAGACGGAGGGCAGACACTTCAGAGTGCCCTCTGTGCATCAGACTCAGTTTGGTTGAGAAATGGAAAAAAATTGGGTAAATACAACCAGAACAGGCTCCCTCGCTGTGATAAGTCTGTTCTGAGGGCAAGAAAGCTGCTTTGTTGGGCAGGAATCTGCAGGATGATCTCCGAGGTGCTTCCTGTGTGTATTTGTTCTGCCAGTGGACCATTTGCTTTACACGTTACTGACAATACAACCAGCCTGTTGACTTTTCCAGATGTTGATTGTCCTGCTTTGAAGCTTCTTCCTGTTGTTTTAGTTGTTTGTGTGTCTGAATGGTGGATTCGATGTACTGCTTGTTAAACAAATAATTAAACATTGAGAGCTTTGAAATCCAGTATGTTTAATTAATGAGCTTTGCTCACTTGATGAAAAGGATCTGTAGTTGATTCATTACAAAACAAGTATAGTTTTTTCAGTAGTGAACTGCTATGACAATTTCAAGTGTTTACTAGTTCATTAATTTTTTTTCATTAAACCTTAACAAAACACCCAAGCAGAAAATCAAGGCTTCACACAAAATTTGCTATGTAACCCATTATTAGTGTCTTCTTGTGTATTGTCTCCCCCACATTCTCCATCTATGTGCTTTCTCCCATCCCCTCCTCTGCAAAACCATGCTGCCTTACAGTCTGGAATTAGAGTTAATTAATATTTTTAGATCTTGCTGTACTTTGGACCAAGGTCTGTGGTTATGCCCTGTGGTGCTGGGTGCTGTACAAGTGTAAAATAAAGCAGACCTTGCTCAGAGGAGTTTCAGTAGAGCTCATAAATACAGGCATCAGCCACAATGCCTTGTGACACCATTTCATTAACTGCTGCAGTGGCTTCCAAAACCAAAACATTCTGGAAAACTGTATTTACTGCATCTTGTGCTTTAAGGTTTACCTCCAACTCTGAATGCATTTTGGAAAAAGGCAGAGAGGAAAGCAGAGGCAGACAAGGGTCTCTGTCTCACAGTCTATGGAATTTGGGTATTAAAATGTGCTGCTGAAATGGTCCCTTCCCATAGCAGTGGGATCTCAGGGTAGGTTGAGGTCCCCACCTGAGCAACTGTCACAGGCTCAGGAAGATTGTGGGAGAGGGATTAAGTTGGCACTTTACACCTTGTGCACCAGAAGAGCCATCCAAATTTCTGTCACTAGCATCTCCCTCCCACGGGCTCCAGACCCAGCATTGCTCCTCTGTGTGGGCCACCTGCAGAGGGAAAGCATCTAGGAGAACTTTTAATTATGTAGTTTTTTTCCTTAACCCAGATAGTTGAGCAGCAGGGAGGACATACTGTTCTCATGTCTCTCACCAGCAGCATCAGTTGTGGTGGGGTGAGAGTAAAAAAGGGTGAGGTGGGCTCACCTTCCTGCATGTTGCAGTGTCCAAACACCAGTGAGAAGTTCATCCCATCTCAAATTTGGGGCAGAAAATAAAGGCAGATGACTTCAGGAATAAAACAAATCTTTCAGAAAGCTAATAAATACATAATACTAACCTTAATACCTTCCTTTCCAAAAGCCATTTAGGCATTTGTTTCAAATGGAACGGTCAGACTCCAACAAGCTTATTGAGCAGGAGGCAGTGAAGGAAGATGATCTTCAGCCTGAGCTTGGATGTGGGCTCTAACAAAAACCCTTCCTTTGCACACCCCTGTCCATGCTGTAAGGTGCTACTGCCCACTGCTGCTGCAGTGCCAGTGCTAAAGCACTAAAATTACCTTTTCTGGCCTCCAACAGCTCCTTTGGGAATGGAATCACACCCATGCTCCAGCTTATTAAATCACACACTGCAACACAAGGCCTTGCCAGTGGCCCCCTCTGCCATAATTAAGATGTGTCTTTCCAGTGTGGGATTCTGCAGTACCAGAGAGGCTCCTCATCTGTGTCTGTGAATCATTGATTTCGCAGTGGTGGCAGTTCTGACTTTTAACTGCTGAAAACTCTGGTGCTCCTGTGTTAGTGCCATTGCAATTTAAAACGTATTTATGCTGAGAGAGTCATAAGCCTGGAGTGCCTGACCTTACTCCTAACTCTCCTTGTTCTGGTTCTCTCACTCCAAAATCTTGGAATTACGCATCTAGAGAGGAAAAGAAACAGATAGTGTGATGGATCCTGAGGCAGGAGGCAAGTCCTGCATCCCTCCTGATTGTTTCTACCACCAGTTGGCTAGAGAGAGCATTTCACCCCATTGATGGTGTCCTCACTACAATAAAAATGAATCCAAACCATCCCCTTTCTCCCAGAGCTGGAAACATCAAAATATGTGAAAAGCCAAGATCCAAATTCTGCCTGAAGAATTACTGCTCCCCAGGCAGATTTCCCCTGTCCTGTCTCTTTGTTTTATAGCTTTTCCATAATAAATAGGGAGCAAAGGCTGAAAAAACAACACAGTCTATAATCTCTGCTTTCCCATGACTGTGAGCTTTAAGGAACGTCACTGAAATTGGTAAATTTACAGCAGCATAGCTGAACTCAGCATTTGACCCTGCATTTCCCCTGTCACCTCATCGTCTGCAGCAAAGGTCTGAGGAGCAATTCAGTTCTCACCTGGGTCAGGCTCTGCCTTTGTCAGGAGGGTTGGGCACTTGGAAAGAGAGAGGAATATGAATAGTGTGTGGCTCATGTAAAAGTTAATGTTTAGAACACAAATAGTGCAGGTGTCTGAGGGTGGACAAGATGAGCTGCTGCACTCATCCATCCCTGTGGTGCCTTGGAGGGCTGGGTGCTGATGCACCCAATGGTGTGCAGGGACAGGCACTGCCAGGCTCTCCTCTTTGCTGGTGGTTTTGCTTAGTACATTTAAGGACAGATTTCTTCAGCTGTGATGTGCCCCAACAGCCCCAGCAGAAAAGCATCGTGCTGGTGGAGATCCAGCACAGCTCTCCTCATCAGACTGAGTCTGCCCAGCAAGCCCAGAGTTGGGCTGGTTATTTCTTCAGGCAGTTCCTTTTTGGCTTTTACTGAAGGGAAGGGAGTGTCGAGTTGGACTGTGCTTTTTATTTACGTGTTTTTCAGCATATCTCCAATCTGACCAGGATGTAACATTTTTTGAGGCATGTGAGCCAATGTCAGATGAATAATGTGGCTGCTTGGGAGTGGTTTTCAAAAGGAACCCCCAGAGCATGAGAGAATATGGGATTTGAGGAATGGAGAGCCTTGCAGAAGTACACATTTGCAGGGCCACAGAATCTGTTTCAAAGGCAGAGTCATACCTACATGGTTATAACGCACTCCCTGGAGCCCTCACACCCTCAAATATTCCATTGCTGAACTCTCAGCTTTGTCTTCCTGCGCAGCCAGTCAGTATTATTCCCTCCAGATACATGTGTAACTTCGGAGGATCTATAATCATAGGTGAAATCATGCTCTGAAGTCATGCTTTCTGACAGGACTGACTGATCATGAGTTGCTGTTCTTGACTCTCTGGTGACAGAGCTACAATCTGAGCAAACTCATGCAGAAAATACAGAGGGAAGAATTGAATAGCTGTGACATTGGTCTAGATCATCACAGCTCTTATTGAGATTTCGTTTGAGCAAAGTATGTTATTTTTGGTGTGTTTGGTTGGAAATGGATGCCTAGACCTCCTAATTCTAGATTTACCATTTGAAAATATGTGGTTTGGATTCTTTTTTTTAAAGGAAAGGGTGCCCACAATTAGCTCAGTCCTCGGAACCTGAAATGGTCGGTCACCGAGCCACTGCACCTGCTCAGTCCTAGCAGTGAACCACACAAGCTGCATGGGAAGCCAGATAGATATGAAAACCTCTTTAACAGTTTTTGAACACTGAGGGTGCCATGTGGATGTGCACCATCAGTCACAACTCTGTGCAGATGAACATCTTGTGGTTATAACCTCACATTGCCCTGTTGAAACCCAGGGGCCCCTGGGGGAGTGCTGTGATGAGGAACTCATGGAGCTGTGATTCTTGTGACACTTCTCTGTTGTCTCTCTTGGTGTAGTGTCTCTTGGGTGTAGAGCAGGCTCTGGTTAGTTCCAGCTCCTGGGTGAATGTGATTCCCCTCCTCTTGCACCCACTGTTTTGCCACTGGCACTGTGGAACCACTACATCAGGTTCATCCCAGCAAAACCCAAAGCAAATAGCTTTACATCAAAGATGAACCTGACCTTTCACTCTTAATAGCTCCAAAGGCAAAAGGTCAAAGAAAAACATTTTTGACTGTATTGATGTTTGGTTGTGAGAAGTCTTTCAATCTAATGGAAGAGGTCTTAGTTCCCTACCCTGAAGCTTTCTTGGCTGGGGGATTCAAACTTGCAATAAACTCATTCTCTGGTGGAATAAATTCGATTTCTTGGAGGGGAAGAGCGAAAAATAGTAAAATAAAAGAACGTGACCTAGCAATGCCACCCAGCTAACCTTGCACAAGGGACAGGGATAGTATCAAAGTGAAGACTTGCATGGCCTTCCTTTCCCTTACGTGCAGACAGACTGCTGCTCAGGCGTGGCTCTGTGCTACCTGAGTGGGTGTTCATTAAGTTTTAACAAAAAAACCCAAACTCCGCAGAAATTCAATGAGAAGCTTGTCACAGCATTGCACAGTTATTTCTTGGACTCCACAGTCATTACTCTCACTGTTATGAGCTGTGTCACTGTTGTGTGGTAGGACCAGGGGAAATTCTCCACACTGAGGACCAAGGAGGCTTTCAAAAACTGTCTCTCTCTCATTCAAAAATAGACCAAATCCTCACAGCTCCACAACAGGGAGTCATGGCCCATAAACAGACCTGGGCCACGGGGGATTGCTGTCTCTGCTTGCTCAGCTGGAGAGGAGAGACTAGAAGCAAGTGAAGCAGCACTGGAAAAAAAAGAAGTTGAAATGCAGAGCTCTGCTAAGAGAAAACAGTCCTTCTGGACTGTTCAACTCATGTTAACCTGCTACATTTGAAGTTAAATAATAGGCAGATAACACATTTAAGGGCCATAAAGTGAGTGAACTGGATATGTATAAAAGTTGTAAAAAGCTCACTTTCTATCTGTAATAAAAATCAGTTTAAAATTAATAGATCCACTAGCCACACACATGGTTTTACTTCTGTAGATTATCACAACTTGCATTTTAATTTGCTTGTCAATTTGTTCCTGGTCACTGAGCCATGGAGGATGCTTGCTGTACCATATTTTGGCAGGAATTGGAGTATGTGCATGGAAAGCAGAACTAGTAATATGCTATTTATAACTGACCAGCATGACATGTATGGGTTTCTCTGGCAGCCAGCATGGCTGATTGCAGCCTTCACTGCCAGAAGATCCAGCCATGGAGACCACCTAGCAGGACAAAAGAACAAGTTTGGGGGTTCGGTTTTTCCTAGACAGAGTGAATTTAGTCCAGCTTTTTATTAGAAGTTCTGCCTAATTTGCAAGGTGATCTTTTTGGATGGCTTACAAGAAAATTGAGACATCCTGATTTCTGGTATGACCATTGGCAACAGAGGTAACTACCTTTGTGGCTGGGCCAGCAATGCTTTTCTTTGCTGGTCACTGGAAGAGGAACCATCCAGCATGTAAACAATTATCAGGCACTTCACATTCTTTGACTAGTCATTGCCCCTTTGTGCCTTGGTGCCCACTGGAGAAAGTCTAGAGAAACACACAGCAGGAGGGAGATGTTGTTTGAGACTCCCTGTACCCTATCCTATTTTTGGGATGTGTTTTCCCCTTCACAGTTTTTCTTAAAAACGTACATGGAACAGAAACAAGCTGGGAGGCTGTTTTAAAGGATGAATCCTATTTGTAATAGACAATGACATGCTTGTATGGTCAGGTAAACATGCAAACTTATTTCCCAAGGTGGTATTAATTTCAAGCCTTTGCAAGCTCAAAATTGCCTGGGGCTGTGTTGGTGGCGATGCTGACTCCACCTCTGCCAGGGATGCCGCTGTTCCCATGGCAACTCACCATCTCTCATTTTAATCTTCCCCTTCCCTTTGATCAGACAAGACAATTCCCAGATACAGAGTGAGGGAACAATGTCCAGGTGAAGTACAGTTTGCATTAACACTTATTTAGGAGGAGGATGCCACTGGATAATTGCCCACTGTTGCAGCCTCCACCACTTGGCCTCCTCTGTTGACCCCTCACCTTGTACAGGGGAGGTTTCCAGCCCACCCAGTGCTCCAGGGTACCATGAGAAAAGGCAGGACTTGGGAAGCTCATGCACACCCAGGCCCTGGAAGAGGCAGTGTCCATGGCTCATTAGGTTTATAGTGACCATATCACGTCTTCAGAATTTTTCTGTTTCTTGCCAAGACTCTGCATAGCAGTTACAGCTGTGTAGAGTGAAGCACCAGATCCATATGACCCCTGAGGCAAAACCCAGTTTTCCAGGATGCAGTAACCGGAGGGAACGAGGGAAAATGCACCACTACAACCCACAATTTCTACAGCGTAGCAAGACAGCCTCTCTGCTCTCTTCACCCTGATGCTGAAGGCTGCAAGAAATAGATCAGTACTCTTAGTTTTGAAGAGCAGATAGAAATACAGAGGAATAGAAGTCCAAATTTAAGGTCCCTTCCAACCCCTTAATGTTTTGGGATTCTATGATTTATTTTTTTAAAATCAGATCATAGACAGTATGGCACTTGTTAAACAGCTCTGTGCAGCTTCCTCTCTATTTCTGCAGCACTCTTTCTGTTGAGAGCTGACTGCAGGAGAAGGTCAAGTTAGGACAGCAACAGTACAACAGGCTTATTTCTGCTAGGTCCTTTCTTGATTGCAACCACTGCTTTGAAGGACTTAGATGTGTGCTCTTCTTTTCCCCTGCAGTTGGCCATGGGCAGAGTGAAGGTGATCGGATGGTTGTCTCAGATTTCCACATCTTCATCAGGGACAGCTTGCAGCACATTGACCTCATGAAGAAAGAGCACCCTGACCTGCCTGTTCTCATTCTGGGGCACTCCATGGTAAGCACCATCCCCTACCCCTCCCAGCATCCAGGACACATGCTGTGGTACTCATGTGGATGGCAGGAAATAATTCATTCCACAGCAGGAAAACAAAACTACAGGGAATGTTCCCTTTCACTTCATTTACTGACTGATTTGCCAGCATGCCATTATCCTGAGATCTACCATGAGTGTAGTTAGTCCTTAACTTTTCTACCCCCATCATGGCCCTAATCAGTGCCATTTGCTACAGAAGGCCTGTTTTTTAATTAGGACCATTCATTCCCATCAGGTACATGCTAAGTCTCACCAGCTCCCTACAGCATCGGGCTTCCCCTTTCATTTTAACCAGTAACCAGGAGGTTAAGCTCTCCAAAGCTTTGAGAGCAGCATGGGGATGAAGCATGAAAATACCCTGTAGCCTCATTCTGTTAAACAACTTAACAGGAAAATGTACCAAGGATTAGGGCTACAAAAACAAAGGCACTGATTTGGTGAACAGATCTGAAGCCTGATTCTGACAGCACGGGCCAAATCCCTTTATTCAAGCTAGCAGTATTCCCACTGATGTCATTGATCTGTTCTCCCTGACTTCCCCGAGGAGAAGAAAATGAAAAAGTACTTTGGGATTCAGCCCATGCTCAGATAAACAAGTGTTCTTGCATAAGAAGGCATGGCATGCTCTGAAGGGCTCGCCAGGCTCCAAAGCCGCTGTAACAAGGAGCTAATTTCCCAGTGAGGTCTTTGAGATGCTTCTCGCTGCTGCTTCATTTAACAAGCCCCTGGTTCTCCAGCAGTGTGGAAGTTCACCAGATATTTCCCTTGGCAACTAATCCTCTGCAAACTTTCCCGAGAAAGCCCTCCAGATCCCTTCGATCCCCACCCCTCACCATCAGCCCCTGTCCTCACGTGGGACAGCTCAGCCTGGCTGGTGTTCGGCTCTACACCATGGGCTGTGTGTTGGCTGTCAGGCCCTGGGCACAGCACTGTGGGGCCAGAGGGGCTGGGGACTCTGAAGAGGAGATTATTTAATTCCCATTAATTAGTGAAGATTTCCACATGCCAGTGGCAGCATTGCTGTTGCCCAGGTTACCAGTGCCTGGCACGGAGCGAGCCCGGATTCACGGCATCTTCCCGATGCAGCACTAGTCTGTCACGCTGAGAGAGCCTCAACTTATTTTTCAAGTCCTACCTGAACTACCACTTCAGACACTTTCTTCTTACTTCTTAGTCCTTTTAAGTGAGGAGGACACAAGAAATCCCAGGGAGCTGATGGACATTGCATGGAGAGTTGAGTTTGGTGTGATGTGAGGGTTTATAGCATGAGAACAGAAACCAGGTCTCTTCTCCCCCACAAAAACCAGACACTTCTGGTGCTCCTGCTCCTCTGGCTTTACTCACTGACCACACTGCACTCTCAGTGGGGCAGAAATGACTGCTTGCTTGGTCTAAACCCCTTCATATAACAGGATTACCATAAAAACAAGATGTTGGCACCTGTATTAAGCTGTGGGCTGTTATTTTGCATTGCAGGGGGGAGCCATCTCCATTCTGACAGCTAGTGAGCGACCCAGTGAGTTTTCAGGCATGCTGTTAATCTCTCCTTTAGTGGTAGCCAGCCCAGAAGTCGCCACTCCCATCAAGGTAAGAGCAAACCCATGTTGCACCTGGTCACCTTGCTCTTCTGCAGAAGGAAATGTGTTAAGACATCTGGCCTTGAAATGCAAAACCCTTCTGGAATCTGTGCCAGCCAGTACTTCTCTTCTAAGTGCCTCCCCCACAGTCTCACCTACTTTTCAGAGGGGAAGTGAATGCTGACCTGTCCAGAAGAACTTATTTAATCAAGAGTCAGGTAATGATGGTACCGTGGAAGGTGGTAGCAGACTGTGCCTTCTTCACCTCACCCTGTGTCAGCCCACACAGCGCTGTCCTTTCCCTTCCTCTCCCACAGCTTTCTTCCTGACTCATGCAGAGTCTGGTATAGTTGCAACACAGGCTGCTGGCTAAGTAAGGTCAGGGTTATTTTTGGCATTTGGGGGTAGACCGATTTCTAAACAGAACTAGAGCTCTTGAGTCCCAGGCATCCTTCATGAGCCTCAAAGGAGGCTTCCAGCTAAAGCATCACTCCCCAGCTGCACCCCATTTGGCTTGGTACCATAACTGGTTCTTGTCAAGACCATCTCCTTTGGTTTGCATTTAGGCTTTGTTCCCCTCCCGTTTACATCTACCTTCCAGAGCAATTTCTGATTCACATTTGCACTGCCCTGTTTGCCCTTCCCCAGGGAGGCTCTGCAAGGCAACTGAGCCTCAGCTTTCTCCTCCTTTCTGCATTTTTAAAAGAATAAATAACAATCCTAAAAGAAGCTGGAAGCAAAGGGAAGGAGCAGCTAAGCCAGCAGGAAGGACAAAGCATCTCATTCCCACAGGACATGTTCCTTTATCCTTTCTCCTTAGACTCTTCTCCTAGGACTAGCTTCTTGTTTTAATCTACTTCTAAGCTATTTCTCCTTTTTTTTATTTCTGAGAGGAAGAAACCAGATTACCTCACCTTTCAGTATAATCCTGTCCTACCTTCTGCTGTAGCTAAAGACATCTAGTGACTTCACAAATCGTTACAAGCACCAAAGGTTGCTTTCTAATCACCTCTCTCTTCCACTGAAGGAAATATATTAAGACCTCTAGCCTTAAAATGCAAAACTCTGCTGAGATCTGCACCGCCTGGATGCCAGTCAATATTTTCATTCTAAGTGCTTTTCCCACAGTCCCACCTATTTTTCAGAGGGGAAGTGAATCCTGAAGTTATCTAATCCAGGTAAACTATTTTAAATAAGTCAGCACAGAAGTCTGCTTTTAGAAGACTGGTTACTGATTCTCCACAGGTGACACTACACCTGACTCAACATAAGGGTCCCATGAGCACCAGTACCCCTACTTCTTCTTACTTTGGAATGGGAAAAAATCCCACGAGTCTGAATTTGAGAGACAGTTAACCTTCTCTTTCTGACTGAGTCAAGGAAAATAGGGAAACATTTTCCTTCTTCTAGAGCTATATCTTTTTCTCGATGCTAAACCCTTTCTGAAAAAAAAAGACTCACCAGTTCTGTGGGAACTAGCATTACTGTAGTCTGGTTTGTTGCAGATCTGTACCAGATCGTTGCTTTATTTCAGTGTAGGAAATAAATGCAATGAAGCATTATTTATGTAGGAAATCCTACTCTCTAACTGAAGTATTTTGGACGTGTTTATACGGTCTCTTTCCTAGAGACTCTCTTACATACAGTATTCCAAGAGCACAGTAAGTTTCTTTCCCTTTCAAATCTATTGTTACATCTCAAAACTGATAAAAAAATAATTATTCCTGAAATAGCTCTGTCAAATTCAGTTGAATTCAGTCCTGGAGTTGAAAAAGAATTTACGAGAGGAAGGACTGAAAACAGGCAGAGTATTCTTCCATAAGTCACGTTTTCCCATAATGCTGTGTGGTTTTTTTCCTCTGAGAGTCAAAAAACATTTCATGGTGGTTGTTCTTCTGAGGCACAAAGGCTTGGGTTTTCCCTTGGAACTGGTATGACTTCTCGGCCCTGGGCCATTTCCCAAGGACCATTGCATTCATCCCTTTGCTGGGGAAGTTTCCAGCTGAGCAAGAATTTACCTTGTCCTGAACAAACGAGGGCTCAAGGCAACAATAACAGCAAGCCAGACTACACACTGAGTCCTTCAGTCCCTCTTAGAAATACCTTCCCTCGCTGCTGAACTAGCCCTGGCAGCAGCAGAAGCACAGTGTGTGTTTGCAGGAATTTCACAATTTCATCAGTGCCCTATAAATCCTGTGTCCTGATAGAAGCATCTAGTTCAAATCCAGTGGAGTGAGAAGGATCTTGCTGCCTTCCCCCTTTTCTTCTCAACTGACCTGTACAAAATTCAGCTCTGAATCTTCAAAATTTCAAAGGATGCAGAAATGAGAGTCACATATGCTGGCAAAGGGCAGAGCAGGGGTGAAGGAGCATCTCCAACTTCATTTCTGCTATTGAATGCTTTGAAATCAGGTGGGCAGGACAACCCCTTAGGACATATTCCCTGGTGATTAATCCTGTACTAACCCTCAGCCTGTTGTTGAAGGACTCACTACAGAATATTCTCTCTTTACCTTCAGTGTTTTCCATTTTGCCTCTTGCTGATCTGTTGCTTTCCAACCCGACTGGACATTATGTTGCTCACCGTCATTCAGCCTGAATCTGCACCCAGTAACAGTGCAGAGGACTTTTTCTAAGGTATAATCAAACTGTAAGAAAGTACTATATTAAAACCTCATTTTTTGGCTTTGTTCTGTCCAATTTAATAGAGATGTTAGTTATCAGGTTCAGAGACCATAATCTTGCCCACAATTCGTTATGGTGCAGAGCTCAAATCATCACTGCCTGAAGTTAATATGAAACAAAGAACCCCCATTCCTGCTGTTTGCATCATAAGCTCATTCCTGCATTGGTGTGGGTGTGTTATTTTACCAGTCTAGCTTCAGAGACCTCGGTTTTGCTGCCACAATGTCATATCCAGTGAGGGGCTCTACTGTACTGGTAGACAGTGACACTGGTTCCTAGTCATACCCACCCCAAGGTACACACGTGTTCCCAAGTCTGCTGTGAGTCTTTACTGCTTTTCACTCTTGGATGACTTTGACTTCAACCTTGTGTTATTCCTCTAATATCATAATTACTCAGTCGTGTGTCATCTGTGATCTGAAATGTCAGGGAGTGCTTCAGAAGTGATTACATATCTGCAGAAACAGAGGGCATGGGCGACAGCCTACCTGTAAGTGTTAGCTGTAAACATCAAAGGGCCGTAAAACAGACCAGTGAACACTAATTGCTGACTTAAATGGTGATCACATAAAGGCAGCTACCAAAGATTCAGAGCAGAACCCTGGTATCGACATTCTTGTACTGCTATTGAAATGAAAGATATTACCCTTTCTTCTGCCAGCAGTTTTCAGCCTGGGCTGCTGAGTCCTTCTGTGTCTTGTTCCCAGGAGTCGTGTGAGCAACGGATTCCCATAGCCAATGCATGCTCACTTTACTGTTGTTTATTTACAGGTTCCCTGGAGAATATGCTTATCAAAATGAGTGCAGCCTAAGCAACTACTGCAAATTGCACCCAATATCACTTATGCACTGCAGCCTGAAATCAGAGCTGTGGTAGCAAGGAAAGGGCAATAAAACACCAAAACCCATCCTTCCCAAGAGTTGGAAATGACCTTTTCCTATCAAAGTGCTTGACTGAGGCTTTTCAGAAATTAACTTGAGAATGAGAAAAAGGCACAGTACAATGAAGTTGTGCTGTTGCATGTGGACGGACAGCTGATGGCATTTCAGTCTAGCACACCCACTCCCTGGTCCCAGGAGCAGTTTAAACACTTTCTCGTCAAGAGAAATATTTTAAATATAGGACAGATCTTTCTGCAGAGTCAGTTGACTGTTCTCAACTGTTTACCTACCATGCTGATTCCCATCAGCTCAGGATTTGGCCCTCTATGTTCTCTCTCTTGCTCTAACTGGCTCTTTAACTGGTTCCTTTCCTCTCCCACAGGTTTTTGCAGCAAAAGTGCTCAACTTTGTTCTCCCAAACCTGTCACTGGGATCAATAGATCCAAATGCAATTTCCCGGAACAAGAAAGAGGTGAGAACCTTAATGCCATTGAAAGTCACTGCATAGTTGGTATCTTGTCCCAGTCCTGCCATTTCTCTCTTAAAAAGAATCACAAGTGTTTTGCTAAATCAGGAGGGCAAAGTCTGTGCTGGTGTAAAAAGGTGACACATCTCTGAAGTCAGTGGAACTGACTGCACACAAAAGATTGTAGGAAACCAGCTGTTCTTCCCTTCCCTTCCCTTGCATCCGCAGCCATTCTGGGTACAAGACATAATGGAGAGCTATGGCTGGGGTGGAAGCATGTGGGAGACACATTTGTCTCTGCTGCATCACCACTACTGATTACAGCAGCAAAAACCAATTCTAACAGGTTGCAAAAACATTGCTAAAGTCAGCTTGTCGAAGCCTGCTCTTTGCAGTGAAATCATGCAAACCCCTGCGGTACTGGAGATTTGTTTTCCTGCTTCCAAACCAGGATCACATTGTGCCAGATACATTCCAGCAGAGCAAAAGAGCATGCTTGTCCCAAAGAACTTGCTATGAGGTGGATAACACTCTGACTCTGCTATAACCTTTACAAATAAATGATCTATTCATGCTGCACCCAAGAATAGTACTTAAAGGAGATGCGATTGAAGCAGCTGTTGTAACAACCCAGCTCCAGCCTCACCACTGCGACTGTGCATGAAACTGTCCCAGGATTCAGTTTTTGTAGTGCCCCAACAGCTTTGGACTCTTCTCCCATTCACACCCACTCTTAGCAATAATGACAGTGTCAGCCTATTCATGCCATCACTGCAAAAATAGATGTCATTGCAAGTGCTGCAACAACACCTAACAAGGGTTTTTCTTTCTCACTGTCGTGAGAGGAGTGAAAGGAGGGAGACACGAACTGTAAGTGAATGAAGGTGCTTAGGCTGGACCCAGAGCTTGGTGAAAGAAAGATAGAAAATGGCACCCAAGAGTGTCTCAGGAGCTTCACTGATGCAGTGGTCACTTCTTCCCGTGCTCTCACATCTCTGTGAGAGATACTGTTATTTTCTCTGCTGTTCATGCAATAGTTCATATCTTAACTAGGAGTTAATAAATTGCCTTTCTCTGGACAGGCAGCACAACTGGCATTAGAATTGAAGCTGGAAGAGTCAGGGGCAAAGACAGTGCCAGCACGTGAGTGCAGTGCATCCAGCCCCAGCACAGCCCATCTCTTTGTTTCACCTGTTCAGAAAACTGGAAAGCAAAGAGTCTCCCAGAACAGCCTCAAGGCTTTCAGGGCTGTTTCTTGGCACTGCCAGAGAGTTTTTGGGCCCAACAACTTTCAGTTCACTTATCTGTGAACAGAGCATAAGATTTCACTGTGTTGGAGGTGGAAAGATTCAAGGAGCTGAGGAAGAGAAGACAAAGTCCTAAGAAGCTGTGAGGACTAGCATGGAGCGAGATCATGTGCATCCGCTGATGCACCGTGGGACATATGTTCTAAAGTACCATATGAGGCTGCACAAAATATACACTTGGGAAGAAGGCTGATTCAAATCAAGCTGTAGAAACCTGTTCTTAATTACATTCAGCTGCCATAACTTGTTGCATGTAATTTAGAGAAAAGGTTTAAATTAGACTGCCAGTTCACTAAAATCACACAGAAAAAAGTTTTCAGGTCTTCATTTCTGTTTAGAGAATGCAAACAATCAGTGCTCTGCAGAAGGAGAGGAATTTGAGAGCATTACCTTCTACCTGAAGAGGGACCATGGCTGGGATGTGTGGGTCTTTGCCTGATTCTGCATTGATTTCCTATGTGACACCCGAACTCTCTGCTGCAGTTTGTCCTTAAGGGTGGCAGTTTCAAATACACCTCTGAGAGCTGGATCCTCTGCTGGAAGATGCTATGCTGCACTCGGTAACTTTGCAGGAGAAAAGTGATGATGTGGGGACATCCTGAATAATAATCTATTTAGGAAAGTGTCAGAGAGCTCCCTTAATTTGGTGCATAGTATTGACTGAGCATTTCCTTGTTGGGGTGATGTTAGGAGTCACCACAGCAACCGCTGGACATAGTTTATAATAAATGCTACTGTGTTGCCTTTCTAACCACATATTTCCTGCTGCTTCCTCTGCTCTGTGATGCTTCAAGTCTCGAAAGCTTTCTTAGGGTGTTGTTTTTCCTCTTCTCTTTCCCTTTCCGTGGAGCAGGGGAGATCCTTTTGCAGTGGATAAAGGTGTAGAGCCTGCTTGTAATGAAACACTCTTCAAAATGAGACAACAAACCCCTGTGTGCTGTGCTGCCTTCACACCTGCAGGTGAACATGGAGGTGACAGTAGCTGTGGGTTGTGACGTAAAGCACTTTTCCTGACCCCCTTCAAACACCAGGATTTGAGGCTCCAGGCACTCACTGAAAACAAGACAGTATCTTGGTCCTCTGGCTGCCTCTAAAGCACACTTCACTCTCCTTTTGGACTCAAGAAGCTTGGCTTCAAAGCACACAATGTGCTGGAAACATCCATTATTTATATGTTACACATACTCTCTTGCCAGACCAACTTTCTATTCGCTGGAAATATTTTTGAGACATCATCCAAGAATTTCCTGATGAGTCTGTGTTCCCAGAAGACTGTCTTCACTGTATACAGACTAAAACACGGGGAGACACGGGGAGATGTTTGTTTGATCGGTTTGCCGTATCAAACATGAGATGCAAAAGAGAGCAAGAAGTAACCTTAAAAACCCAGTCCTGTTATTCCAAGGAGGAATGACATCACAGTGGCAGGCACCTCTGTGCCCCGTTGGTCTGTGGTAGCTGCTGTTGATTTCAGTGGAATGGTCCTCCTGACTTCGGTCTTGTTCCTGTAAAGCCTGCATAGAGTAAGGCTGCAATTACCTTATAATGACTATTGCTCTGCAAAATGCAAAGGGAAGATGCAAAGGGAAGGTGCACAGGGCAGTGTGATGCAGCAACCTGATGGTTGCCTGTCTTAGAATTACACAAAGAATAAAAAGCTGTTGTGATGGACTCTGCAGAGCCCTCATCAGACTGCAGCTGGAACCAGTTACAGGCTCTTGCAGGGTCATTTTCAATTCTTACCCCCGCTGTCTCGGAGCTCAGGGCAGCAATGACAGTTTGGGCTTGCAGGGTTTGCAGATTATAGCCTGCAGAATATAAAGCCCATTCCCTATCTTTCCGTCTTCCCCACCAAGCTGCTGCTTGGCACTCATCCCATGCACTGAGCATTAACTCTGACAAGGATTCCTGTTCAGTGACTGGGAACAGGATACTCCCCCTGATCAATCAGTCCTGATCAGTCTGGGTTGGGATTGGGTTATTATTCTTTTCTCCTGTCATTATCTACACAAAAATATTTGTTAGCTGCTCAGTAGCTAAAAAAATCCCTGTTCTTTCAGACAAGAACAAGAGAAAGAAGGAAGCCTATTTGGTCATTCTTCCAGCGTTTATAGGGCTGGGGAGGGGGCCAGCTCACATGACTTCATCATCACTGTTCACTTCATGGGAAGGGACCTGCTGTCAATCCATTCACCCAGCCCTCCTGAATCCCCCCTGCAAAGTCCCTCATTTATTGCATTCAATTAAAAAAAAAAAAAAAAAAAACCAAAAAAAGAATGACAAAATAAAAATAAATTCATTCTAAAGCTTTGTTGCTTTAGCACAGCGCTGTGACATAGATCCAGATTAGGCTGAAGCCAGTTGCTAAGTAGTCAATGCAACACAGGGGTTTTGCTCAAAATGCTGATGAAAAGTCAACATGTTTGACTACGAATATCAGGGTACAGCCATCTGTCAACAGGAGAGCAAGCAACACCACACTGGGCTCTTGGTGTTTTGGATGTCAAATCTGAACTTTTCCATGAACATATTCACAAGAGGAAACTTCTTTCTAAGCACAGGTGGCTTCTTGCCCTTTTTGGAGGATGTTGGAGAGCAGGGAAGGTACAGCTGAGAAATGTAGGGGATGGAGGATGCAGGTGGAGATTTCTGCACCAACAAACTGGTTGGGCACTTGGAGGGTCCATGCAGAGTCAAAGGGACCGTGTGCTGTTCGCCCTCTAGGTGAACGTTCCTAGGGATGTTAGCAGGAGCAGAGGACATTCAGCATCTTTGCAGTGGCCTCTTAGAAGCAGATTTCCAGACTCTCAGTATGCACAGGCACTTGCTTCTTTGAAAGGGAGATACTGTGTGTAATGTCATAATATTATGATGTGATGATTATCTTTGTCTCCCTACCAAAAACTACCCCTCACTTCAGAGTAGCCATGATCTTGCACAGAGACCAAAACACAGCAGTGGCCCTAATCAAATACTAGAAACATCTACCACATCCAAGAACCCCTAGTGAGTTCTGTAACAACTTGAATTTCATTGGTCCAAATCCAATGCAAACCAAATTGGCTCTACGGCTGTCTCTCCCTTGACCATCTTCAGCACTGTGGGCTGGGTCTGAAGGGTGCCAGCCGCTCTTAATCCTAAATTTCCCACTTGCTGCTTTTAGGGATAGAACCACAGATTCAATCGGCAGGAGATGGTAGAGACTGGAAGCAGCAAAGTGATAGGGAACGACTTGCAAGCACCAGCATAACTCACTGCCAGCTCCATTTGCAGTGCTTTGTGCTTTGAGATGACAACAAGGGAAAGTGGCTTTAAACCCTCTGGCAACTCAATGGCCCCAGTGGGAAAGGCCCACCATGTAGTGTTCTTCTGCCACCCTGAGAATTTCATCTCACGAGGAGAGGAAGGCAGAATCCACCCCAAAACCTTTCTGTCCATGCTGTCCTACAGTGCACACCTGTGCCTACACCTACACATGGCTGCATGTCCTTGGGGTGGCCTGATGGCTCAGCTCCTACCCGTGGTGCTCTCAGGGCAGGCATGTGCTGCAGCAAGAGGACCTCAGGTTTCTGCAGTCAAGGGAGAATTTGAACAGAACCCACTGCTTGATCTGAGAGGAGGAGACTGTTTTCAGCTAACCTATAAATAACCATGATTTCTATAAACATCTGCCCGGGCTGGGAGAAACTGAAGGCTGTGCCAGAGACCAGCCCATAATCAAAGCTTTCTGGCAAATATTGCGATGGTAGGGGCTGTGTGGGCCGTCTCCACATACAGTATACAAATATTTACTGTAGATTTGCCTGCTGCGGTAACTACTCCTTCCTAGCAACTTTTTGCACCAGCTCTTGTGCATTTTTATCCCCTCACAGTCTGGCTGAGCAAGTTGTTGACTATTTTTTTTTTTTTTTTTTGCCTACCAGCTAATAACATTATTTGCTTCCTTGTCTGTGCACACTTTGCATCCAGAGATGACCCCTTGGCTTTTCAGTCAGATTTGTCAGTTGTCTGTAGGTGTAGGTCATGGTCTGAGAACATCTGAGCCCTCAGCAGAGAGGATAAGGACCTGGAGAACATCCGTTTTGAAGTAACACAGTCAGAAGAACCGTCTGAAGAAGATATATCACATTTGAGCAACAGAAGGGCACAGCAGAGGATGAAAATGCAGACAGGTGCCCCTATGAGAACAGTCTTTGTTCAACACTGGTTGTTTCCCTGCAGAAAGAGCTTTAGCTTGAATATTTTCTAGTGGTGTGGGAGAGAAACACAAAGCAAAGAGCATGCCAGGTTGTGTGAGCAGTTCTGGGAAGCCACAGTAAAGACTTTGACCTTGACTCTGATGGCAGGATGTCCTGAGAGAGTAGGAAATGGCTGTGCAAGCCAAAGGAAGAGATTCCTCACTGCCAGGCTGATCTGCTTTTCCTTGTCTGCATGAAATATTTCTAACCTTAAATTACCTCTTTCTTCCTGGCAGATGGAATCTTACACATCCGATCCCTTGGTCTACCACGGTGGCATGAAGGTCTCCTTTGTCATCCAGCTGATGAATGCCATTGCCAGAATTGAGCGAGCTCTGCCCAAGCTGACTTTGCCCATCCTGGTGCTACACGGCTCTTCTGACAAGCTCTGTGATATCAGAGGGTCTTACTTACTGATGGACACAGTGCAGAGTCAAGACAAAACGCTCAAGGTCCTCTGGCTTTCTTGATTTTTAGGGTATTATCCTGTCAGTGTTGGCCTGAGCATGACTGACTGTGAGGGGTAGGGACCCTGCTGACCTCCAGAGCATGAGGTGAAGAGGGGTGATGGGTTGGTGACACTGAACAAGTGTAACTTGCTCAAGTGACAGCCCCTTTCACCAGGAGGTAGCCCAAGGTCAGCCCTCCCTGGGCACGGTGTGGTGGCCTTTCACCAGCTACAGCTGGGCTGCAGGCAGGGAGTGGTGGGTGATCTCCAGATCTGCCCCAGTGGTGGCTGTGTGCCTAGAGGTCTCTTGGTCATGAAGCAGCTTGGCATAGAAGTAGAGTGAAGCTTATAAGCAAGTAAAGTGCTGACCCTAAAAGCTCTTCTGAACAATGCCAACTGTGCAGGCACCAACCTTACCTCATGCCCCAGCGTGTAAAGGTACAGGGGGGTCTTTCCAAAGTGCTGGACAACAAAAACCGCTTCACATCTGCTCATTTCAAGAGAGCCACAGCTGATTAACCAATTGTTAGCACATGAATGAGCCTGAAAGAGAGACAGGGAGACTGGGGAAAGCTTTTGTCATTGGAAAAGTAACTGGATAGTCTGAGCATAAAAGGAGTAAAATTGCACAAGGCATGATGGGAACATCCCCCATTGTCCTTTACACTCCAAGGGCATGATAAGTATTTCCTCCTCCTTAGTGGGATAAGAAGCAAGAAATGGATGGGGCTGGGACATGCACTGTGTTCCTAAAGGGCAGCAGGGTGCTCGAGTACCTGCAGACGTCAAGCTGCAATGCCAACACCTTCCTGCTCGCTGAAGGCCAACACCACCAGTGACATCTCTTTGATTTCATAACCTGCCACATCTCGGGAAAAAACTGACAAGGTGTGGGCAGGACGTGTTGGACCTGTGGGTGTTGAAGAGAGGGGACTGGTGGCTGTTTTTTTCATGCAGATTTATTTTTTCTGCGCTAATCTCCACTCTCTCCCCGGTTGCAGGTGTATGAGGAAGCCTATCATGCCCTCCACAAAGAGCTGCCTGAGGTCTCTACCTCTGTCTTCACAGAAATACTGACATGGATTGGCCAGAAGATTTCAGCAGCTGGGGAAACCAGCCATACTTAAGAGCAATTGCTTTTGCATCTCTTACTGGGGTTTTCTGGGAATAGATGCTTTTCTTATTAGAAGTCTCTCAGAAAAAGATCTAACACGGAGGGACTCGTGGGATATTTTATCACGCACAGCATAAGGGAGGGTGGAGGGAGAGGCACAGGGTGGGGCATTATTTGCTGATGTAATTGGCCATTGCCCTAATCTGGAGAAGAATTGGCAGCTGTGGGAGCAGCTGTCAAAGCTTTCTGGGTCAGGTGACCTTACGGAAATGCCCCTCACCCACCAAACTTCACCCATGGCTTCCCCTTCTCTGCTTTCGCTGGGGTGACAGGGGTGTATTTATACTGCAATAATTTTTAGTATGTAAAAGAAGCCAGTATCTTCCACTTCATGGTTTTGATTCCAGGTGTGTACCGTCCCTTCCCTGTCCCCACCAGTCAGTACCTTAAAAGCCCTGGTCCTGGTGAGGAGAGCACTAATGAAGGTGCTGGGTGGTGAGGAGAGGCTAAAGATGGAGCTGATGGCTCCCTGAAAGTGAAAGGCTGATTTTCAAGATCAGACCCCTTTGAATACTACCTTTACAAGCAGGCCAGACCAGGGGAGAGCATAGAGACAGCCTCCCCTGCCGCCCTGTGTGTCCTCTGCAAGTTTGCACTTGGGGAAAGCGTGTTGAACAGCTCTTTAATTTTCCTCATCAGAGTAGAATTCCAGAAGGAAGAGCAGGAATGTGGAATCAAACCCACTTAGCATATTCAAATCCCATGCTTTTCCCAATGCCAAACCTCATCTCCTCTGCAAGATGAAATATTCTGTAAATACTCCTAGAGGCTGGGGTTTTTTCCTTCCCTCCTTTTTTTTTCATTCTCCTTTTTTTTTTTTTACTCTCCTTTTTTTTTTCTTTTGGAATTAATCACTTGTGCTACTGAAACTGAAAGAGCAAAGTCAAAGATATAAGAGAATATAGTAATATAATATATGATGTATATAGAGGTGGCTGGAAGCTGGGGAAGAAATGCGAGAAGAGAAAATAAGAGGTTAATTGTTCCTTCTCTTGGCAAGAAATAATGTTGTCCTACCAGGATCCAGTCCTCTCACCATAACTTTACAGTCATAATCTGTTGTTTTCCTTCATCAGTTGGAAAGTGTCCCGAAAATAATGCTAGAGAAAAGCACGGAGCATCTGGTGGGTGGGGAGTAGCAGTGGGTGTCCTCATGGTCCACTGGTTTAGCAGAAGACCCACAGCATGAACAGAGATCCTGTCCAAGCTCATCCTAGTCTCCTCCTAATCAGCACTGGAGTAGATCACTGAGGGGCCAAGCTCACCCCTTTAGGATGTGTGGAGAGCTGAAGACAGAGTACAGGGTCTGACCATCCATCCAACATACACCTTGCTGCACTGGGGGCATCTGCAGACCCTACTGTACAAGCTGCCATGGAGGAGCTTGTGGACTGATCCAGTGGTGCAGATAAGCCAAATACTAGAGCTGCCTGGGTCTATGGTAGCAGCAGGGTGAGGGGAAAGAGCTTAGACTCAGGTGTAGAGCAGAGACATTGCATTGACACAGTAAAAGCTGCGTAGTGATGACAGTGGCTGTGCAGGTCGATTTGTCCAGTGTAATAGCCCTAATCATGAATATACTTGCCACTATCCAAAGGGAAGGGGCTTAACCTGCACCTCTCCCACCAGTTTTGCAAGAAGAAAATGCGAATGTTGCACTATGAGAGGGTGGGGCATCTCCCCCAGAGGCAAACCAGCCCCTCTGACTGCCTTCCCATGGGAGCAGTGGGAACCATCGCTATGTCCCCAGGGCTGGATCCCACCTCCAACAGTTGTGGGGGTCAGCCACCTTTCTTCCCTTTGAAAGCAGTCCTGGCAAGGTTCATGGAAGGGACCTCTGTGCAATAACAGTCAGAATCAGGGCCTGGGTCCATTCGGTCCCAGTAGCACGGATGGATGGAAGATGTGTGGATGGAGGTTGTGTCCTTGTAATTGCCCTAAGGAGCCCAAGTCAGGGAAGCTCTTTTATACAGGTTGATCCAGGCACTTTCACATTTGTATTTTCTTGCCTCTAAAGAGAGGAACAAGCTGTAGTTCTCCCAGCAATGCCAGCTTTTTATTGACATATTATTCCAGTGCAATCAGCTGTTCTCAGCAGCCCCTGCTAAACCTCTGGTGACACTTGTTCTGGGAAAGAGCAATGCACAGGTCACCTGCTCTCCATTTTCCAGCAGCCTGTCTTGAGGCAACTTCTTTTCCCCAAGCAAGTGCTAGCAAAAGACAGTAAGAAGAGAAACACTATAGCAGTGATAAATCTCACCTGCTTCTTCAGCTGGAAGGGGAAACGAGTAGGCGTGATCCAGAGGTGACAGACATTGCGGGGGTAGTAGCAAAATGATCACTTAAGGATGGGATTTTTGAAAGCACTTTTCTCGAGGAAGTCAGGAGGAGTAAATCAGTGCCCACATTCTTTACACCCCTTCCAAATTGACAAGCACTTTGCAGGAGGGGAGAGGGAAGTGACCCTTCAGCAGGAAGGTCAGAGCCCGTCTGCTCCCTCCAACCTGGCTTCAGGCAGAGGAAGGTCTGTGGTCAGTGCCTTTGCTAAAATGTGTCCTTTCACCCAAGAAACACCTGCAGCTCAACAGAAATAAATCAATTACGTTGATCTGGGGAAGACTTGTCCCTCTGTCTATAACTAAGCTCAGCAGTAGCAGGTGGCCTTGGGAGGCTGTGTTTGAAAAACGGGTTAATAAACAAAACCTACAAAGAACATCAACAACAACAAAAAAAGGCAAATGAGCCCCAAGCTGTGGCACAGCAGCAGCTATTGCCACCCTCAGCCAGTTTTCTGAAGCGTTATCTTCTGAGGCATTTAACATGGGGAAACCTACCCAAAAAAAGCCAGACACTGCCCATCATGACCCCACACATCTCCAGCCCTGCTGCCGAGTGGAGAGGGGCCACAGCCCCTCTGCGGGTGAGGATATGAGTGCAGAGAGCAGGAGCCAGCAGCAAATCAGCCTGGGTCAGGTGAGACACCGCTCTGCACCTGCCACAGCTCAGCCTGCGCATTTCAACTCTTGCTGCTGTTGCTGATCCCTTCCCCCACCTGTAAGCTACTTTATATTGACCCAGTTAGGTTTCACCAAGCCCCGGAGGAATTCTTCCTTCGCTGACCAGATTAGCAATGAGCAGAGCAGCTGCTGAGGGAAATGTAATTACACTCTATTTCGAACTGGCAGGTACCATTTGCAGGGAGCACAGCCAGCCCTAGGAATGTTGCTGTGCGGAGCCGCACCAGAGACCAGCCTGCCTTGGAGAATAGGTGGCACTCATGACTGAGCAATAGCAATGTGTAACTACTGCATATATCACCACCTGTAGCACTGAGAGGCCATTCCCCACTGCCTAACCCATCACGTTTTCTATTTAGCCTGTTCTTTTTATACCACTCACCTTAGCACACTGCCAGCACAAACCCTTTGGGATCACGTTTCCTTTTACAAGTAATTCCTGAGGTTGTCTTTCTTGTTCCGCTGTGTTCCAGTTCAATAAAATACATTTATATATATATATATAAAAAACATATATACATACACATGTATTTTCAGTGGAGAAACCATATACAATTTAGGATTCTTAAAGGAATACAATGTATATTGCAACTAATAATAAAGTTATGTTTTCTGAACTGAGTGTGTCTGAGGGCATCATTGGTGACTGCCATCCCTCTGGAGGGTGAGAAGGGAAAGGCAGAGAGATATTAAATTCCAGTTCAGCTTGTAGAGGAGAGAGCTGAAGCCCCTGGCTGCTGTTAAATTGCCAGTGTGGTTGGCACCCGCTTCCCAGCCACGGCCAACCAGGAGTCTGGGGGCAGCTCAGTCTCATGGAGGCCTTAGGTTCCTTTTCTGCTTCAAGGTCAGCTTTTTGAGGTGTCCTGAAATCCATGGCCTCATGCCTATGTCTACTTGGGATAGCCCAGAGCAGCCCAATAAAAAATTACCTTGGGGCACTGCAGGATGTCTTTACAAATTACTTGGACCAAGCAGGGCTCTTTGTCTGGATAATCCCAAGGAAAGCCAGCTCCACATTCCTCAGAGTCAAAGCTTTCACTTCTTCCTTTTTTTTTTTTTTTTTTTAGCTGAGGTACTAACTTGAAAAAAGAAATAGGGAAAAAAACTCCACGATCATTCCCAAGCGTTTCCCACAACCCAGACTAAACAACAGTGTGGAGCGGGTGGAGGATATGCAGTAACAGGCAAACTAGCCTGCTTCAAGACCTGGTTCTCATGCTTTTACAAGCCCATTAAAATATGATGATGGTCCTGAACTAAAACCAATTCCAACAGGAAGCATCTGTACCGTGGCCAGGAGCAGCTCCTGTTTAAATTCTACCTCTTGCCCCCAGCTGCGACTGCAGACGGGGCTGGGGAGCAGGGCTTGATGCTCTCGGCTCCCAGGCAGTGCCCAGGTGCTCCAAGAGTCCCTGGTCCATCCAGACCCAGGGCTGCAGAAATGTCCCCCCTGCCCAGAGAGTGGGGCTGGAGCACAGAGCAGTCACAGGGTCCCCTCCTGCTCTCCTCCCTGCACAGACTTCAGGACAAGCCACTGGTTTGTAAGGGGTCCCCAGCCACTTGCCCTCCCGAACGGGTGATGACTGCTGCAGCAGGGGACAGACAAGACAGTGCATCCATGTGTCAGCCCCCTGGCCAGAGTCATTAGTGGCACCAGACCTAAACTGCAACCTTCAGCAAGTCATTTCATCCTCCTTGTGCCTCGAATGACCAAATCAAGAGAATAATTTTCTCTTTGTGTGGCCCTGTGCAGACTGTGTGTCTGATTACGCCCCAGCTCACTGGGTCAGAAGCTCTGGCTGAGGAATTTGATGCACATCAACACAGACAGCAGAGCTGGGGCTTTTTGCTGAGCCAGTGGGCACACCATGCTAGTAAGGAACATCATTAGTAACAAGATTTGCTTTAATACTGGCAAGTCCACAGCTCTTTCTCCTGGTATTTTGGTGGTTTATTAAGCCCATCATAGTTTCGAGGATCACTGGAGGGTGCACACCATGGTGCTGGGACAGGGACCAAGCACAGGAAGGAGGCGACAGTCCTTCGTGAGTCTGGGAGCAGCACCAGCACAGAGGAGCTGTTTTGGCAATGCATTTCTCCTGCTGTCACCGTCTGGTGCCCAGTGAGCTGTCACAGCCATTGGTGGCTTTTCTGTTTTTAGCCTGTGCTTCCAGTCTGATCCTGCAAGTCTGCAGGAACCCTGAAGCTTTTGCCTTTTTCTCTTCCCCTGGCCTGTGCCCAGTCTTGTGTTATCCAAGGCTGGCTCTGGAGGTTGGTGCAAGGTGGGGATCAGCCGATGGATGGTAAAGCAGGAGCCAAAGCAGTGCCACAGTAGAGGGGAGAGCTCCTTAAAAGTCCTTTCCAGTCACCCTGGAACAGATAGCCTGCTTCACCATCAGGGCATGGCACAAGAGGTGTCACACTCAGTCACATTGCAGCAGGGACCCTGCCCCTGTCAGACCTCTGGGACCGCACAGCCCATCACCCTGGCCAGGCTCAGGCACTGAGAATAACCAACTGCTGCAGCTCCAGTGAGTAGTGAGGAATTTTAATTAGAAGATCTGCTCAGCATGTAACCTGCAGTGCTTCAGTTGCGTTTGCAAATAGTTAAGCATCAGAGGAGGGAGAAGCAGGGCTGTGATCCACTCCAGAGCTGGTGGTGGGGGTGAGCAGGGACTCACACCTCTCCAGCTGCCACTGTCCCTGCCCAGCTTCGGAAAAGGGAGATGGAGCTGATGGGGTTGTGCAGGTGCCACTGCACCACCAGAGACCACCGCTCTGGCACACTGTGCCAGCAGCCTGACTGCCTGCAGACACCACTCCTGCTCACTCCAGGCTCTCAGAAGTGGGGCCTTTTTTTGATCAGTCATTTGCTCTTCTCTCCACGTATGAGCACAAGTCTCCTTTGCACACAGAAACAGGGTAGTGCTCTCCCAGCTTATCCATCTGGGATGCTCTCTTTCTCCATCCGACGGGGAAGCTGCTGATGTGGAGCAACTGCTCACCTTCCTGCTGCTCTCCAAGCAGCTGCTTTTTTAAACAACACAGTCACAACTGCGAGCAAACACTGCAGAGCCCACATCTCCCAACAGGCACAAGCCAAACAACCAGCCTTCCAGTGGTCACCACTCCTCCGGAGGGAGTGGCACAGGATAAATTTCCCTTCCCTCCGGAGGAAACTCTTCAGCATATGGAAACATTCCAGGAATTCAGATAAAAAACAATTCCTGAGAGATCAATTAAGAGTTTGGATAGATTGCATGATATGTGCTGTTGTCTATCCAAGGGAAACTTGGCAAAGAAAGCTGCTTGGCCTGGGGGGGAGCCGAGGGGAGGGCAAGATGTCAAGCGTGGAAAACAGTTGTCTCCTAAGAAAACATGCAGAGACAAGAATGGCAGCTCAGGGGTAAAGTACAAGTGGTACCTTCCCTGTGTTAGTTAATGCAATGACAACAGTGAGCTGCCTGCCCACAGCACAGGGCAGCCGTTGTCTTTGCCACATCAAAAGGTTCCAGGGCTCACCCCGTGCACTTTTAACACCAAGTCCTCTCTTCCCATGCCAAACGTAAGTACATCCCACGCTACAGCTGCTCTGTGCCAAAACCCAGCCCGGGGGCACTGGTGTAACTGGCAAGTCCTGGATTCCCAGTAAACGCTGGACTTTGCACAGGAGCCTGATGTGTCCTGTTATCACTGCGAGCACTGTGCCTGGCAGAGCAAGAGAAATGCTTGCCCCCTGCATGCTTTCAGACCTGGCGGGCTGTTGTTTAACTGCAGCCTGACTGGAAAAGGTCACATAAAATCAGGAAACAAGAAATACCATCTCCCCTGTCTCCAGGTAGGGCAGGAGTAGTCACCCCAGGAGCAGTGTGGCCAGAGCCAGCAACTTGAAGATGCTGTGCCCGACTGGCACTCAGACCAGAGAAGCAACACAGCAGAAAACAACTTGCCTGAAGCATTGTCAGCTTCTCAAAGAGAGCCTTTGGAAAAGGGAAGGAGATTGAACTTGCCACCAACAAACTTCTTTTGTGAAACTCCTGGATAATTTTCAGTTTCAGATCCAGGGAGAAGGGGGGTGGAAGGAGTTCTGGAGAGCAGATTGCTGGCTCCCGTTATGGAAGCAAGCTTAATAAAACTTATAGAAATATTGGTGGTTCTGCTATGCTGTGCCAAGAATATGTTAGAATAAAACTTTCTGAGCAGAAGGAAGAGATAGAATGTCATCTTAGCCTTGATACGAAAGATCAGCCTTCATCTCCTAAAGCCTATCTCCAGGAGCAGTAACTAGCACACTCACTTGCCTTCCCTTCAGAGCAGGTCTCTGCACAGCCTGCCTCGCACAGCTCATCTCTGTCGCAGCCTTGTACAAATGGTACCGGGATGACACTGGCTCACAACCAAGTGATAAGATAAAAGAATAAAGAGGAGGGAGGCATTTTTTCTTACTGGGGTTTTAATGACACTCCAGTGCAACACAGACCTGGTTCAATTTCCTAGGTGGGAAAGCTACATCAAGTTACTTTGTATCAACCCCACCCTACCTGGAGCCCCTGAAGGGATGCATCTGGACACACCACAGCACTCCCTTCATACCCCTTTCCTAACCCTCAATGCCAAAGCAACAGCCAGCAAACAGCAGGGAGCAAAACAGACCCACTGGCAAAGCACTGCCGTCAGGAGTGAGCAGATCTCACTTTCCAATCTTGCTCTCTTTCCCCTTGAGCTTGCTCTGCTGGTAACAGGAGGAGGGAGAGGAAAGCTCTCACACTCATTTCTGAGAGCTTATTTTGGGAACCGAGCAGCCAGACCCTTGGGACCAGAGCTAGTTATTTGCATGGTACTGATCCTCTTCCAAGGCTTTCTTTAGTCTACTGAAATGCCTTTCAAACCTTGCCCTGCAGTTGTAGGCTTACAAAGTTAACCACAGCCAGGAAAAGCAAAGGGCATGTGCACACTGGCCCCCTTCCCCAGATGCTGATCACGCGTAAGCTTGAAGTTGTAGCTTGATTTTGGCTTAAGGATCTGCATGTCCACAGCTGCACCCAAATGTGGCTGCTGTCCCCTAATTAACAGTCTGTCTCTCTGCAGCCCTCGCCTTGGTTATTTCCAATAACCCACCTCCAATTTCCAGCCTGAAAACTCTAGAAACCATTTGCAACCTAGAAAAAGAGTTCTTTGCCCTTCTTCCTCAGCACTTCTTCAAGGCAGGCAGCAACCCCAGCAGAGACAACACTCTTATTCAAAACAGGCCCTGACTCTGATAAATGATGTGCTAGTGTGGCCTCTATTATCTTAACCAATTTGTTATGTCAAATCTGTTTCAGCTTAGAAGGTAAACCAAAAATCTGCTCCGCCAGCACACCCCAAGCCCTGCAAGAAGAGAACCAAGCCAAACCGTGGTTTCCCATTGCCAGTCAGGTCCATTCATCTCTGGGAGCTGAGCACAGATGCAATCCAGCTCCCCAGGCTGTGATGGACCTTGCCAGGCTGCCCACAGCAAGAGAGAGAAAACAGTGTCACCCTGAGCAGATGAGCCTGACAATGCACACCAACTGTGAGCTGTTACGCTGGAAGGTGCCATCTCCAGTTTGACCATGACTGTACAACACGAACAGCTCGAGCCTCTTGGAGAGGCTCATCGCTTACTCCAGGCTCTCACAGCATGATGATGCTCCTTTTGTGCACTGTTGTTGAGTCCCAAAAACTTGATTAAACCTTGAACTTTACTAAATCCTCCCTTTGACAGCATTAGTCATTCAGATGTTATTAGTACCTTCCCCCCCCCATGAAAATTGCATGTTCCTACCCAGAACAACAGAGACAAGATGGATGCTCATTCCCTGAATGCCAGTCATGCTCTGAAGTCATCAGGGGCTGCACAGACAGCTCAGCTACTGCCTTTACCAAAAGGATTGTAGCCACCCAGGCATACAAGAAAGCAGAAGAGAAAACAATGCCTGTGTCCTCAGAGAGAAAGGACTGCCCAGGCACTCCAGCAGCCGCAAGATTTTGGAGAAAACACATGCTTCACACTCCAGGAGCGCACTGAACAAGTCAGAGTAGTTAAATACAAAGGCTGCGAAATCTCCATCCTTGGATTTAATGACCAGTCAGCAATGACAGGGGCACAGGATGACAAGAAGAAAGGGAGGAACAACTTACCTGTCCAGGGCTGCCCAGAGCAACTTTCCAAGGCAAACATCACCTCCCTGACACACCCCCACCACACTGACCAAGCCTGTGCCACAGTGCTACTAAAGAAATGGAATAATCCTGGGAAAAAGCAGCCAGTAAAAACAAGTCAGTGCTTTACTCACCTGTTCTGTCAGGACTGTACAAACAGGTGACCAGGAGAGGAGAGCACAGTCACACTTTCCTCACTGCTTGGAAGCCAGGCAGTGCAGAGCCAGCCCTTGGCCTGTGTAAGAAAAAATAAAGGAGTCCACAGAGTCCTTTTGAAAATAAAGCCACTCTGACATTGTCAGTTGGTAAAAAAGAGGCCACAGCCACAAGAGATATAGTGAAATAGACTATTTTATTGCTGCACACATGCTTACACATTTCTTCTTAAATATAATGTTGCTCTGATAAATTTTACAATCTTTTTATTTCAGCAAGTGGCTAGAAGTAAATAAAAAGGACAGAGGCAACAAAACACAAAGAGGACGCTGGCAACAGAAGAAAAATCAGAAGGTTTTTATTTTGTGATAAAATCATTTGCAGCAAGAATAAAGTGAATTCAAATCTAAGTTTGTCCTGGCTCATCTTAATTAGAGAGCTTGCCTGCATGCTGACCATCTGCTTATGCATGCTTTTGGATAGCCCTATTTTGCCAAAAGGGATGGGGGGGTTAAAGGATCCCGAGTAATTGGACAATCTGACAGACCTCACAGATGTGACCACTAAGTGCACGCAGACAGATGAGGCATTTGCTTGGAAGCCCACGTGGACTTGCACTACTGGGGAGGCAGATCAAAAGGCCACGCTGACCTTTCCTCCCACATGTACAACTGCAGCCTCACTTGCTCCACGCTTAAGGATGCAGGAATGGAATTATTCAAGAGCAGCCATATGGAAAACGCTTCCCAGCACTGCTGCCACTCCTCTGCCTCCCTCCTGCTTTGCCCATTGCCAGTGTCCATTTGCTTTAGCAGCTGAGGCATCTGCAGAGAAAAGCATTAGCACATTCTTTGGTAATCCTGCTTCTGCATCTCGCTCAGTACAAGCAGAAGGCAAAGGCCACGTTCTGTTCTCCAGTGGCTCCGTGCAAGCCTTGTGCAGGGATGTCAGAGCCACTGCTGTGGAAAGCCGACTACTAAGATGTCAGATGTGGAATTTATGCTGGAGGAGTAGAAGGGATGTGATAAACTAAACATCCTGCTTATGTTCAGTGTCATCTTCAGCCATGTAGGGAGGAGAAACGCAGGGGAACTGAACCAGCTGGGTTAAGCTGTTTCTGTATCAGGCTTTCATAAGCCTGACAGCATGAAAACAAGCAGTTCTGCTTTCACCCTTCTTTTCCAAAATATATGAGACTTCATAGTAAAGCTTTCCTAATAGCCCTTCCCCTCCTCAAGTTCATGGAGATGCTTTTATCAGTACAAGTTGGGCTGGGCTCTTTGGGGGTCCTGTCAAAGCCACACTGAGCTTAGAGATGGACGTGTAGGTACATTCCACAGATCACACAGCAAATGTACAGCTCTCTCCATGTCACCAGCACACTCCTGCTGCTTCCTGCTTCCACACAGCAACATACTCCTGCAGGGACACATCTCCTCCTTCACACTAATATGGCAGCAGAAAACAAAACACAACAGCTCCTTGCACTTCCTCAAAAGCATTTTGAAACAGAATTGAAGCACGCCCTGCTTGAACTTGAGACTTGATCTGCAAGAGACAGCAGTTAAACCCAGATGACAAAATGCACAAGCATCTGGGGTTCAGTTATGTCAATGAACCTCATCCCTGCTCCCCCCGCCCCAGCTCTGTCCCCAGCTTCTGTTAAGTGCAACTCAATCCTGTCACATGATTTTGCCGAAGTACAGCTTCCCCCAAGTACAGTGGCCAAAGCCCAGCGTTCCCTCCTCACTGCAACTGAACACACTCTGCCTAGAGCAGGTGGTGCCCAGAGCCTGCCCACAGCCCTGCCAACAGCTTCAATGCAGGCCAGGTACAAGCAGCTGCTTTCCCTTCCCATGTGAGACACCACCACCATTACAGAAAGCAACATCCTGAAGCTGCAAGGGATCCATGTCCAGTTCCCACATCACACAATAAAAGCACACCTGACACAGATTATTTCAAAATCTTGCCTCACAAAGTGACCAAAATGACAATATGCAGCGGTAATGGCAGCCCAGTGCCCGTGGAAGATCCCCTACATGCTTCACTCAGTGCCTCCTCTCCCTCCCAACCCACAGAACGGCAAAGCACACCCAGCCTGTGCCTTGGAGACCCTCCTGACACACCATTCCAGAGACGGACAGCTCCGAGGGCAGCCTATTTGGCAAGACAAGCTTTATGCAGGGGTACTTCCTGCTGATTAGTGCTAAGGAGAAAGAACATCGTTACCCTCATTAGGAATCCAGGGAGACAACACAAGATAACACGACCTACTGCAGAACACAGATTCAAAAACATTCGTTAGTACAAACAGTGAATTTCCTGGAGAACAATGAAGCTACAAAGCTCAAGGTTGAGCAAAGCTAGAAGGCTGATGAGTAGGACAGCAGCCCTGTGAGGCCCCAAAAGACCCCTTTTCCTTTTAAAAAAGATTTCCAGTGCCCTTTCTTCCCTGACTCACCAGCAAGTCAGCTTTGCTCTACCACAATGGACAAAAAGAAAGGGAAAAGTGCTGTTTCTGAGAAGAAGGTGTTTCCTTCCTCTGTTAAGAAGAAAAGGGCTGCTCTCCCTTTTGTGCATTGAAAGCTACTGCTTTCTAAGAATGGAAGGACTCTGGTCTCTACTGTATTCCCAAAGATGCCTGTTCAGAAAGTAAAGCTTTTTTTTCTGAGCACTTCAAAGCAATGAAATGCTAGGGAAGACTTGGAAATTATTTTGTTTTGTTTTGTTAGGGTTTTTTCATCTAAGAACTAAAATAGCAGGTGAAGACAGTGCCTTCTACATAGCCAAGTACCCCTGTGTCCCTGGTGGGGAAGCACTACCCACCTCTGCCAGTCTCAAAATGCTGACAGTGACAGTGCTGACCTCCCTTCTCATATACTTATTTGGAGAGTTTAATCCAGTTTTCTTCCTCTGCTGGTGGTAATTCAACAAATATTCTGGCATGAGCCAGTTTCAGAAGTGTGTTGTCGGGCAACAGAGCAGGATGGGTCCTAACCTCAGGCAGTAGAAGTCCCCAAAACAGCTCCATCACCACCCCCAACAGCTCACAGCCTCCTGTCTGCACTATGTTGTAAAAAGGCGCAGCTACGATTTGGGATGAGCTCTGGGAGCTACTTCTGAAAGGAGAAACAAAAACCAAAATAAAACCAAACACAAACCAGAAACGCAAATGTCCAGACATAAATAAATTAAAAAGAAATCATGCCTGAAAGTGGATGGGAAGGAGGACAAAGAATGAGAAGAGGAACATTCAGACTGGGATGTTCTTGCACTCCAAGCCAACCCAGTGAGGGCTACGCAGGCTGCATATGACAAGCAGGGCTTGCACTCATCAGCACTCAAGCCCTATACTGGCCAGGAGGTTTTCCAGAGCTTCAAGTTTCTGGTTGGCTTCCTCAATGGCACTGTAAGTCTGCACATTGCTGGTGATGTGGAAGCGGATGTCATCGACCAGAGGAATGGAGTCAGTCTCCTGCCGCTCCTCCACAGCCTCCGCGTTCTCCTTCACAGCGGCCGCAAACTCCTCCAACTCCACCAGCTGGACAGGATGGACAAAAGAACCATTAGGAAGACAAGAAGACAGGTAAAGAGATAAAAAGGGTTGGGTTAATGGTCTCAGCCACTGTTAAAGGATCCCAGAGAAAAAAAAGGAATGCTAAGGGTACATGGAGACCCAAATCTTCCTACATCTCCTCCAGACACCACTTGGAGATGCATCCTGCCATCCATTCTAAGGATACTCCAACAATACTCCAACAATAAACAGTCACAACTTTAAGCAATCTGCACCTCCAACAGCACAATGTAACACTCTCTAACTAAGCAGCCCTAGCCTTGGTATTGGGGCACATGAATATACATAATATTCCCTGAGAAAGGTCCTCAGCAGGAACCAGGAGATGTTGCCAGACACTTTGGGGAAAAGTCTTGTAGCAGACAAGCCAGTGGGTGCTTGTGCCCAGTTCAGAACTAGGAGCCATAGATGACTATCCTCCCACAATGACTCAGCCCCACCACCACCAGCAAGGCAGCTGCTCTGCTCTGTGCCCACCCTGACAGAACTGGGTCACCCATGAATGATTCTCCATCAGGTTCCCCAGGAACATGTGGTGAGCTGAAGGGTGAGAGGCAGCTTCCGTCTGTCTGCGCTACTGAACTGTGCCCACTGAACTCAGCAGGTTGCTGAGCTCTGCTCTGCTACCACACTGCCAAAATCTCTCCCTGCTGCCATCAGTGCATCTCCACAAGATACTGGCAAGGGCTGATGTCTGAACAGCTGGGGTGGCTCTGTCTGTGCCAACACCCTTAGGAAGGCACACTGCCAGTTCTGGGTCCAAAGGCTCCCACTCAAGCTAGAGATGGGGAATGCAAGGGGAACACACAAGTAAAGCCCTACCCCAGCCACTACTTGGGACGTTCAGCAGCTTTTTCAGAAGCCAGAACCTCAGTGCAAGCTATGCACTGAACAAAGTAACAGCCCCAGAATCATTTCCTTCACTGTTTTCACATGCCAAAAATAATTTCACACCTTTTAAGCTGTAGGTGAAAATGTTACATTCCCATGCAAACTGTACGAGCCATTTATAAAGATCTGCCTCAGGTTAAAAACACTCCATAGATTCTAGTTTATCCATCCATATGGCAACTTTCTCCACGAGTCCTAAAACTTCAAGCTATAATCACTAAGGATAACACTTAAATGGAGCCCCATAAAGAAAACTTCAGTGTTAAATTCATTACTTCTTGCTGTTCAATAGCCAATTTCCCCTGCGCAAACCCCTAATATTTGGTTTGTCATCCTGGAGATTACAGATCGCATTGATTTCTCCTTTCTAGAGCATTATGCCAGGAAGAACTACCTCCAGCAAACACTGAAAAACATTTCCTGAACAGACCTTCCCTGCACACGCCATTGGGTTCTCCAGGGTGAAGCTTGTGTATTCAGTCAACACTCTGGGCACAATGACTGATATTTCAGTGAAAATCACCTGCCCCTGGTACTTGCAGAGCTTTTTGGGCAGGTTTTTCACCCCACAGTCCACAGAGATGTGTAGACAGCCACCAACATGTGGCTTACTGTGGTGACATCAGGTACTGCCACACTCCTCCTCTGTTCTAACTCACCATGTGCTTTGCTACTTAACTGCTGCACATTTTCAGGAAAAACATTAATCCAGAGCAGGCAAACATTTAGTACAGACCAAAGTACAACCATAAAATCTGTTGTCTCTATGGCTCACTGTGCAGTTGGATTTATGAGCACATGTGGTCAGTGCCACGGGGAGTGTTTTGGTACCTTCTCAATGATCTTTGCCATGTACTCCGTGCACTGGTCCTCCAGCCGGGTCAGCTGGAAGAGCTTTGCGATCCTCCAGATGCTGATGATGTTGTCCTCATCGAGGATCTGGGCCAGGGTCCTGCCACACAGGCGCTTGAGCCCAGGCAGCAAGTACATGTCTGCCACACACAGCACGTCATAGGCGTTTTCTGGGGACAACTGGTAATGAAAAAAGGACAATTACTGTCCGGCTCTAAGCACACGACTTGTCTCTGGCAAACTAAAGTGTTGTTTGGCCCATTACTGGACAAGTGTTAACTATGGAGAGACAGGAGCTCAATCTTTCGGGCTGGGTCTCCCACTCCTACCACAGAGGGGTTCAAAATGCAGCAGGAAGTTTCTCATGGTGCACATAACCCCTCTAGCTAAGCACAGGGCAGTGCTGAAACACTGCAGTGCACCTGAAAGCTGGCTCCTAAGAAATGTTCAGTGTGGCAGTGGAAGGAGGTAGCTTTTACCAGAGGTACTTCAAAGAGACAAACAGAACAGACTGGCAGGACAGAGAACCTTATCCCCACGTTTTTGCTCCCATCTTATACTGCTGGACTCACATCTTGTGAAAAACACGCAAAATTCTTTTAAGTTCCTTGCTCAGACTGGCTCTGCTAACTCAGCCAGCACAACCTCCCTGGCACAGGGGTACACCCAAGGACAAAAAATTGTACCCCAAATAAACTGTAAGTAAGGCCCAGCCAGGTAAGGAACATATTTCACACATCAAATACTACTGGAGCTTTAACAGGAACTCAAAGTGAATTAAATTCATGCATTAGATGCTCAAATTTGAACTATTGTGAATGGCCTTTAACATTTTCAGGTTCTTGAGCTAGAGAACCACCCTCCCATTTCCCTCTTGGATACTTGCAAGTGATCTGAGGATAAAAATGCTGTGGATAATGTCAGAGAAACCACCTCCAGCTTCACTCAGTCTCTTCCCCCTGGCCGGGCAAATCCTATTTTAGTCAGCCATCTGCGTCACTAACCTGGAACTAGAGCCTCTCTGTTCCTGCTTCTGTGAATTGCAAAGAGCACAGCTCCCCACATCCATTTTGACAGCAGATCTGCAGGATGCAGCATGCCCTGGCCGTGGAGGAGGTGAGGTCCCTTGCACACAGAGACCAAACCACACTGGTCTGGATTGAGCAATGGTAACTGGCTGCAGCGTGGGCCACTGCCGTGATAACCAGCCAGCAGCAAACACACTGCTGTCCACATCTACACATGTGGTTGCTCAGTTGCTCACTCTGACAACCACAAACAGCAGATTATTTCTTCCCCCACAGCTGTTTGCACCCGTGTTTGGAGAGAGCTCACAGCAAGTGCCTCAGCTGTGTAACACCCTGCAGCAGCTGTGCAGAAGAATGCAAGATGTACAAGAGGCACACCACGAGGCCTGTATGCACAGTGGGGTAACAAAGCTCTTGGGGTTATTAATCAAGTGCTGCTTTGTCCCTTCATAAGCTCCAGGAACTTCAGGAGTTGGAGGCATTTGAGTCAGCAGCATTGATGGCTGTAGCCTCCAACTGCTTGATCAAGGACAAACCTGGCAAACGTTCCTGCAAAAGCTGCCCTTGAGCCCCCACAAGTATTCTGATCAGCAATTTCTCTTTGTGCCTGGAGCCCTTTATGTCCTCTGCACACACTCTTCCCCACAACTGCAAACGCTGTTACTACTACATGGCAGAGAGACACCATAAATCATTTGGAAAAAGAAACATGCAATTGAGAATGCTGATACTTGGTTTGAGAATTGCAGGGCAGGGAGAACACTCCATATATAAGTGTGGAACTTGAGCTGTATTCCTATTTTCCTGACCATTTTTCCTGGCAGTTTCTCATGAGGGGTGAACTGTCTGCAGAAGCTCATAGCTTGGCTGCTCAGTTTGAAACCCAAGGTTTCATTCTGCACAGAAACCACATGAGCAAGATCCTTTCAACTCCTACTCGTTGTTGGTTTGTCCTCCTGCTTCCAGCCCAGACAGGACAGCTGAGGCACCCCTCGGAAAGGAATAGCTGTTTGGAAACATTCTTCCTGTGAGTCATCACGAGGAGGGCAAGCAGACTGGAGAGGTCCAAGGGAACAGGGTCACGCTGCGGTGCAGTCACAAGTCCACAACCCCAAGCAGCTTCTTTCCCCCTCTGCCTGCCCCTTCAGCATGTGGCTGAGGGAAGAGTGCAGACAAGTGAAGGATCTGCTCTCTGGCATACCAATGGCAATCCTGCCCTTGCTGCCTGCCAAACATCTCTCCCTACCACTGCCTGGAGGTGAACAGCTCAGCAGAAACAAGGTCACAGCTGTGTGCACTCCCTGCATGTGGCACCTACCCCAGAGCACAAACACTGCTTGGGAGAAGTGACACTGGCAGGTGCAGCAGCGTCTCTGATCGTTGTCCTAATGCCAGAATGTGTTCTCAGATCTTGTAGCAAGATCTTGCTGACAGCATTTGCCACAAAACCAAAGCAGGAAACTAATTAAATGCTGCTATTTGCTGCACCTTCCATTAGGCTGAAAACTAGGTGGGTTAGGGCCATTTTGTTACTGCCTTCAATACTGAGCACAGCAAGGCGTTGGTCTCCCAGAGGAACCTCTGCCTACCCCAGCAATAAATAACTCTGGAAATAATGACTTGCTACAAATGGAAAAGTAGGCTATGATGCCAAGAGTAAATAAGCAAAATCTCTCAGCCCTTCCACATCTCCAAATGTGTTCAATCTGCCATCTACTGGCAGCTGCTCCCCTTATCCTGCCACAGAGCCAAAGAGGGAAAGCTGCAACGCCCTGCATTTATCATGTCAATGAACAACATGCAACCTAATTTCCTGATTTTTATTATGTGATAAAAGAATAGGGATTTGCTCATAAGCATCATGCATATGAACTAAAACCCTGCTTGGCTAACAGTATGTCCCAGTATGTTGGTTCCTGAGACAAAAGCGAGGTAGCAGAGTAGGTCAGTGGAATTTAAGAATACACACAAACACTCTGCTCCAGATGTTGTAGAAAAACACTGCTGAAAACATCTCAGCACTAACCAGCACAGAAGGAAAGGACCAATGGCTGGTCTCACCTCTGTATCATCACTGTAGATGTAGTAGAGGACCCGGATGAAGATGTCTTCTGAGATGTTGTGGAGCGTCACCACAGGGATGCTGGGCTGTGTCTGCAGCTCCTCACTCTCACTGAAATGGTCTTCAAGGAGGGCTTTGAAATAATCACTGCGACCACAGAAAAATGCCTGGAGAGGGGAAAAAAACCAAAACTCACTGCACCAAACCAAAGGGCACTCCCAACTGGCTACTGGAGCAGCTCAAAGATATTTCAGAAGTTCAGACCCTGTAACTCTGATTTTCCCTTTATTTTGAAGCTACATCTCCAACATTTTTCCATACCTTATTTCTGTACATGCCTACTCTCCGAACCAAAAACACAATTCGCAAACTTAAGAGATTTGAAAATAGCATGACATTAGGGCAAGATCTTGAGTTGGAGGTTGGATCTCAAAATCTGTTCTTACTGCTGTTCACCTGCAGATCAAAATTCCAGTCTCCAGACACTGAACTCACAAGCAGCAGGAGATTTTTCAGCTGTGAACGCTGTAGCCAAATCTATAAATTTATCTACTCATCTCTGCAAGAAAGGCAAGGTTTGCTGCTTGGTTAAATGCTTTAAATGTAGTTTTCCAGCTGCAATAACGCTTTTGGTTTTGCAACTGATGAGGCAATGCTGCTCCTGCAGAGTGTATCCAGCATAAAAGGAGGGGGGGCACAGGTAGACCAGAGTCTCAGCAAAAGGGGAGGAGAAGGAAGTAGAGCAGAAGCACATACCTTATGGCACAAGAAGTTGTAATCTTCCACCCGGAAACACACATCAGGACAGCTGTTAAAGTTGTCAGTGCTGTCAAACGGCAACTCCCCAAAACCAACCTAAGAAGAAAAACCAGAAACCCCTGCCTAAAACATTCATGCTTTAAACACGCTCCTGGTCCCAAGTTTGGACTCAAGGAGGAAACCACCATCCACCTATTCCTTCAGCACAGTGCAGAGCACCAGAGATGCTCTGAACACATATTTCAACGTGAGGAACTGGAGAACTTGCACTCCTGATAGAGGTATTCCTGGTACAAGTTACAGCTGCCTCTGTTATCCATGGAAATGTCATGATCCTCTGGAAAGCGTTTCTGCGCCATTTAACAAGGCAGATAACCAAGTGGAGGCATGTAATAGGTTTAGGACTAGCCTTTTTACTGTGTATATGTAGTAAAATATAGATTACATCGATGTATACACCAGTTTGAAATGGTTTGGCTACAATTACTGCCTCACTTGAATAATCCAACATTGCTAAAGCATATTTCAGATTTCTGCTTTGATTTGCAGCCAAAAACAGTGTTGTTGCAGTATTAATACTCTAGTGAATTATTTTAACACCAACACACCTCCACCCAGTCCCACATGCCAACCATGACAGCAGACAAACACAAAAAAGAATCTGTTGGCCTTATGTTACTTTAAAGTGACACTTCCAAATATTTTCACTTTCACCTTATCCTATATATAGGATAATTAAATTGCAACAAAAAAAAAAGTTTATATTCACAGTCATGTAACCAAGACAATCTCTGGAAACAAAAGTTTCCCCTGGTTCTTCCTTTCCAAGCACACGCCCCTGAGCTACCTGGGCCGAGGAATTTATTCCTGCTCTGTCTCATCCAGGAAAACTACACCCAAGTTTGCACCTGGGAAAACCCCAGGCTGACCATAATGATCAGTCTCACAATCACAGACTACCTAAGCACCATTTCCAACATGCCTGCCTCCATCCTGACTGAAAGCAACTGACCTTCAGTTTTACTGAAGAGCCAGGTGACTCCTCCCTCCCGAGCAGGCTGCAACAAAGACACAGCCTGCAACAACAGACTGGGTTGGTGCTCCCGGCCAAGCTCAGCTCACCTGCAGTGAGGTTTCTCACAAAATAGGTTCTCGGATGTGGCAAGGCACCAAGCTGGCAAAAACTCACACCACCAGTGAACATGGTAATCTGGACCCATTTACCAAACCCTTTGTCCACAACAACACTCGGCAGCTTCTGATTCCTAATCAAAGGAAAAGCCCAGTGACATTCAAATCGGGCACATGGCTGTCACAGTAATGCTGGCTCTCCATAGCACCTCTCTCCTTCGAGTCCTGCTCCACTGGGAAACTCCTGTTCCAGAAGAGATGCAGTAATTCAAGGAATGCTGCCCACATGATCTATCACCTGCTTTTCATACAGCTGTAACACCTCCAGCACTGAAGATGAGATCAGATTGTCCCGTCTGTAGATTCTCCATGCTGCTATTTTATTGTTATCTGTGTCTCATGTTTCAAGGCTTTGGTCCTTGGTTCCAACCATGGTCTGCAGACCTGCAGCCTCACTCTGTGCAATGCATTAAAAACACCAGCATCATGATCCAACTGCCTGCTCTGTTTGCCTTGCTGCTATCCCAACCCTGTGTGACAGCTTCCATGTCCTCTCCTAGAAATTCTGACATGACGTTGAAGGCTACAAATTTGGAGGCACATCACAGGTAAAGCAAACCCATAAACAGGCTTTGATAAGATGCTGCTCTGTGGCACAGGAATTGAGACAAACTCCTCATCCCAAACATGCATCCCTTCTTTGCTCTCCTTTCACTGTTCAAAAGTAAATATCTAAAAGGAATCTATCCCTCTGGAATGGACATTGGAGTTTTATTTGTCTCCCTGATTACAAACTCTTCTGGGTTAAATTTTCTGCCTGTAGCCTTGCCTGGTCCCCACTCTGATGCTCAGGTTTACAGAGTCATGTCCAATTCTACTATAAAAGTAGGTTCGTGTCTTTGTCTCTCGCATTCTGCACAAAGTGGCTTTGCAGAATTTTCCCTTTTACTCACCTTTCAAGCCTCTACTACTTCTACTCTCCTCCCTTGTCGTGCTTGAGGAATTCAATCTCCCTTTCAGGATCTCCCTGCAGAAAATTGGTTTATTGCTCCCACTACCTCTATTCATACAACCTTCTTCACATGCCTCTGTCCAGGCAAAGCACAGCTGCCAAAGTCAAGTATGCTGCCCAGGAAGCACAACACAGTCTAACCTATGAAGTGCAAACACATTCCACAAAGCTCAATCACCATACAGAAAAATTCTCAACACTCTACAGCATAAGACTGCTTGAACATTCACAGCATCTTGCAGCCATCACATGTGGAGGATCAAGTCTTCACCGCTACAGATTTCCTATTAGAGCTTAAATAGAAATGTTGCTGAAGGCAAAAACATACAAAACAAATCAGAGGCAGCAATTTGTACCTTGGCCAGATTATCTCAGCAAGAAAATTGTAAATAAATTACAACACAAAATACAGGGGTTAGTGATCCAAGAGAAGATTAGCAGCTCATAACCAGATGCAAGTGGATCGGATACAAAAAAAAACTAAACTGGAAGCATGTTGTAAATAGTTCAGTTAATCTGCCTCTACCAAATGGGCCAAGCAAAGCACAGGAGTAAATGCCATGGGCAACCCCAGTACACAGGTGCAGAGTCAGACATAATGGAACCCATCTACTTGTTTCAAACTGTTCTTCCTACGCATTGCAAGACTTAGTTTTACCCCAAAAGTGAAAAATGGTCACTTTTTGGCAGTCACACCAACTGACAATATAAATAAAGAACAGTATTTATTTCGTGGCAAGCTCTGATCCTTTTAGGTCTGATTTCATCTTGGTTTGGAACTTAAGATCTCAGTTAAAAGGTAATTGAAAAACAATCACAAGAAAACCATGTGCCTACAGTCTCATATACTGGAAGCCCTAGAGTTTCTAACTCAGAGGTCACCTGGCACACATGAGATGAAGAGTCAGGCAGGCAGACAGTGGGAAGCCACATGGTTTTTGACAGCTGCCCGGCTTTTGATGATATTTGACTTAAATCTGTCACTACTAAACTTCATTGCAACAAACTGAGGAAGCAGCTGTTGTGGTCAGAAAAATCCTGGCCATTACTACTTTAAAACAAAACAGAGACCACAACCACACTTGCAAAAACAAAATAGAGACAACAAACACACTTGCAGAAGCAAACACTGAAAAACACAAAAAAGGCTTCCAAGCATAAACAGGAAAGAGAAACAAGTTACCAGAATTATAAACGTGCTTAAGATTTCAAAGAATAGATAGTTCCCACCCTAGAAAATAATAATGAACTGTAATTGGATATCAAATTTTCATTATTGCTTTACATTACTGGACTATGAAACTGGGATACACAGTTTCCTGCATCATTCAAGTATCAAAGACATTACATGCAAATTATTTGTTTATATTGAAACAGAAAGCTGTACAAATCCCTATTTCATATAATATGGCATTACATGACATGCAGCAGCTACAAATGTTTCTTGCCAAATTCTGGAAATTCTGGCTTTTATCCAGAAGCCAAATACCTATTTTGTTCTGCATAGGCTGGAAAAAAATAATGGATGTTTCTCTTGAGAACGTGAATGTTTGTACGTGACTATTTAGTTGTCCCTGACATTTTAAGTTACATAGTTTGTATACTATTCCTTGTATAGCAACAAACCCTGGAAGAATGAGGATGTGCAATGCCTCTGTCCCAGAAAAAACATGCCTAATTCACAGAATTTAATAATTTGGAAACATTAGGACGAGATATAAATGGCATTAGGATGAAGAGCTACAAAAAAGTACCACAAAAAAAGAGAGAAAAATTAGAATTTTATAGAATTTATCAGGGTTAAACAAAGCATCTACCTTTGTGCATGGCACACAAATTCTCTAGTGAGCGGATGTGTGCCCATGCCCTCTTTACTTCTACAGCCATAACAACTCTAATGCTTGCTTTCATTCTGATCCATGAACACAGCAAGCAAACCACAGCTCACAATTCACACTGCTGTCAGATGATTACATTATTGCAAGTTTCCTATTTTCCTTCCAGCTCCTATTCTACATAAGAGAATTAAAAAGGAAAATGTTTCTAACCCTCTAGAACAGCCATTAAGATCTGGAAAGAAGCAATCAAACAGGATGTATTCTTTTTATTTGTGAAGTGACTTAAAAATTTATGTAAATCTCACTGTTTGGGGTCCTTTATGCTTTTTTTTAATTCCTGGGGAAGTAGTCTGAGGTTTACTTATAGTATCACCTCCCTTTAAAACCTGCAAGCATACAGAAAAGCATATTGGAAGCCACAAACAAATGCACGGTTATTTGGAGGAGGAAGGCTACGTAGGAAAGATTTCTGTACTGGTAATTGTAAACCTGATGGAGAAAAACTCCCTCTATAAAGAAATATGTCTGAAAAAAGCCAGTACAAAACATATTGGCCTATTAAGGTAAGAAACCTTATCCACGTACTGACACACACATGTGCTGTCTTGCACCAGGCAGGTCTATTTAGCAGGGGACAGAAAGAAGAAAGGCAATAAGCTTTGCTATATCACTCAGTCATACGAACTCTGGGCATGGCAGTCACCTAAAATGAGTCCACATTATTAAATATAGTGGTTGGTATGAGAATGAGGGGGAAAAAGGGCATATATAAGAGTAAAATGAATCTGACGATGTTACAGAAAACACCAGATGCAGGGGGAATAAAGACCATTAATACTTATCCTCATTCTTCCACAATTGGGAGAGAAGATCCATATATATGATCCTAATTAATAAAACTGATGGTATTTTAACACAGTCATCATCAACCTGGGGGGCTATTTCTAAGGGTCAAGACATAGTTCGGAAAAGCAGATCTATTGCCAGTCAAGTTAAATGCTCTTCAGAGGGACTCACATTTCTGCTGGAAATACTTTGAGAGTTTGAAAGCACCTCTCCACTGCATGGTGTCAGTCCCCAGCAAGCCACCTTCCACCTGCATGTTCCTTTGGGTACCAATGCCTGATGCCAAAACACTTCTAATTCTCGAGAAAGATGGCACAGAGAAGAGCTGAGGGTCAACTCTTGTCCCATTGCAGTCACTGGGGAAATCCCACCAACCACATGAAAAGGGTTTTATTTACAAGATCCCTGCCGGGGGGAAAATCCAAGGGGAAGGACCAGCACTGACAGCCCCATTAAACAATTTTACAGCATTTCCCAGCAATAAAAGCCTTTCAGCACTTGGAGCACAAGAAAACAGGCAAGCACTAAACTCTAAATGGCAAAACACAGCGGAACCCGTGTGCCCAGATATCCCAGCCCCACGGAGAGCAGAAGGAGTAGAAGTGCTCCCTACCCGCAGTTCGGCTGGCAGGGCGCAGTCTGCCAGAAGAGCCAGATCTTCCTGCAGCCGGCAGTTACCTGTGGGCTCAATCGTCAGCACTTTCACACAGGTCCCTGGCTTGGAAGAGACTGGAAGAAGCAAAAAAAAAAAAAAAGAGAGCAGAGATGCCTAAATTCCTCTATAAACATTCTCTCCCGTTTAGATAAGAGACACTCCAGGAAAATCAGTACTGCCATGCGGCTTTTACTGCAAAACACACACGATTCTTCTACGTAAGCACACACTCAGCACCCCTCAGTGCAGCTGGTGAGCAGGGCAAGAAGGGAATGCACGTATTGTTGTCTCTCCTCAAATCTCCACTTAATTCCTTATGCTGGAATATCAACTGTGGGAAACACAAAGTTGTCACAGGCATATTTCAAGCCCAACTTGCTCTTTGTAATCCATGTTATCAAGTACAGTTGAGGACCATGGATCAGGATACCCTCATCCCTGTAGGAGCCACTCATACACTGCCTTCCCCAGCTGACCACCCCTACTGCTGACAGCGTCACCTAAGGTGAAGCTCATGCCAGGGAGTTCTTAGTCAAAATTATTCTGCTTCCATGCCTCTCTGCTCTGTCACGTCCTCTGATGGGTCCCATTTCAGCTGTCCCATCTTTACTGCAGGGAACAAAGGGATTTCTTCCTGTTTAGCCAATAAGTTCTGCATGCACAAGTCTGTCCTCTACTCTCTATCCGTGGATCCCCAAAGCACAAAGACCCCCAGAGCACCCAGACTGCTGCATGTGCCTGTGTTCTCTGCAAATGTTAAATAAGCATCACTACCACCAAAGAGCTCAAATAAATCATTCAGAGACAGCAACTTCATTTGCCTTTTTCAGACCTAGTGTGTCTTACTGTCTTGCCCATTCAGCCTACTCAATAAAACAGCCCAATAAAGGGGAAGCAAAACACATGATCATACTTTAGCGGCCTTGCTATGACCAAAGTTCCCGTGGAGCTCACAGAAGCCAATCTTAACTTCAAACAAGCAGCAGCTCAAAGTACACCCTGCTGTTGTGTTGCAATACCACCACCAGCACAGCCTTTCCTCTTTCTGGCCACCTCTGTCCCACAGCTCCCCACCTGAGGTTTGTATCCAGGTCAGCATGGTTTGGGGTGAGGACTAGAACACATACATAGAGAAGCTTGCGAAAAAACACAGAGTACCACCAGAAAATGCAAAGTTGTGGTGAGGAAGGCTTGAGATGCTGTTGGGAGCCAGAGAGATGCAGAGTTAACTATGAGGCATTCAGAAAAACTTCTGACAGGTATGATTCATGGCATTAAAACCCCTCACAGGTGAATCACGCCACCTTGAGACCTCATTTCTCCTGACATTTTGCGCAGCATTACATGAGCTCCATCGGATGACTCCATTGGGTCGTGAGTGAAACAAGACCACAACGTGCCACAAAAGAAGTTCTCCACCCCCTCCTCCACATCACTGCTTCACCCTTCAGATATGCCACCACTGTACTTCGAAATAGGCTTCATATCCCAGAGAGATTACTGGAAAGAGAAGGATAATCTACCAGGACAAAATAGCCAGGTACCAGGATTGCTACACACAAAGCTCACCAGCAAGGAGAAAGGCTGCCCTGTTAGCACAAAACACTACCCTCAGATAGATTATTTCCAAGGTAAATAAGCCAAGAGGAGACCTGGCACCAACACAAACCAGACTGAGTGCATTTTCTCAAAGAGCCCTGTCCACTTACAGACCAGCGTGAGAGAAGCAAATTTCTCACTGTGAAATTAGAAATTCTTTTTGGCAGAGAGAATAATTTGTATTTCTGTAGTGCTTACTGTAACAGTCACCAGATCAGTCAGGCTCTCTAAGTGCTAACGGACCCAGCAAGTTTTAAGCAGTAGTCAAGGCAAAGAGTTCTCTTGGGATCCACAGAGCATCTATGCCTTTTCACAGCAACACACAAAAGAACAGTGATCTGTCTGAGAAGAAAATCTATTCAGACACTGCATCTCTCAAATACAAGGGAACAACATTTGGTATCACACGCAAATCTTTCCTAACAGAGACAACAAAAATCAAAGTGGTGAAACAGGAAAATGCTTTTGGCTGCAAGCAAGAAGTAGAGGTCATGACCTTGTTGCAGGAAAGAGGAATGAAGGGGGTTCTAAAAAAAGCAGCATAAACAATGCAAGGAGCTTGAGGGAACAACCCAACTATGGCTGAAGTTGAGAATGGAGGATTTTGTCTTTCTTCCCAGTCTAGCCTGGCTGCACAGCACTGAACATCACCTACCACTTCATGAGCTGCCTTGGTTTTATTGCTCAATACTTCTCTGTAGTATTCTGTTTAAATTGAGCCAATGCAGCCACAAAAGCCACACCAAACTCCCATCTCAAACCCTTCAAAATGATGCCACACTCAGATACATCCTCCTCCCAATGCCACAATTAGCTATAACCACAGATTCCGTACAGTCAGTGTCTCTGCTACAAAGGCAAGCATGACAAACCTTGTTCTCACCCTCTTTGCCCTAAAACTTGCCGAAATAACTGCAAAACATTTAATTTCTAATACATATGCTTCAAAAGGAAGGATTATGGCTTAATCTGGACAAATTGTTTGAGCTCTTCCAAATACTGCAATAGTTTTTTTCTCATTACAGTCACAATACACTTGTGGAGGAAAATAGACAGGCATTCACACCCAAGTATCTCAGGTGAAACAGAAGGCACTGGGTCATCCTCTTCCTAAACTGTCTGTGCATGCCAAGATACTAAGTGCTTTTGAAATACTGATTAACTCTAGATAATGAGATTGCAGAGACTGCAATTATCCAGTGGAGCTTCAGAGGCTTGAGTGTTGTTTTCACGTTTCAACTTCATAATACAGATGCAAGACATGGCCTTGCTCTGCAGATCTGAATCAGATGTCTATTCCACATGAAGCACTTTGAGCAGGCAGAGGTTTCTAATGCACTCCAAGTAATGCTTTGTCAAGTGCCAAACACGATGTGAACTAACATCTTTTCAATTTTCAACTTCTGTAAGTCTTACATACGTTAATTTCTGCAGAATCGAGTTTTCCTGGTTTCCATATGAGATCTGACATAAGAAACAAACTTTTAACAGACCTATCAGCCGTTCTGTCTATTCCTTTGAATTCAACCTACCATAATAAAAATCAATCTTAGTATTTCCATCAGTGTTTTACACCACCCACTGAGTATGTCTTCTGTCAGGCCTAAGAAATGAAGAGCAACTGTTCCCATCCCAAAGAACACAGAAATTAAATTATTTGTCTGATGCCATCCAGGAAATTTGCATTACATTTCCAAGTGGAGCTTGTATCAGAAACTTCCAACTAACCTGAAACTTTACTTCATCATTTTCCTTTTTAAACCCCACCAAGAAGTCAGCTTTCCTGAAGTTCACAAATTTAAGCACCTTATTTTCCTCCCACAATACAATATGAGATTTTAACTAGATGAATTAAGGTGGAATGGTCGCCTTCAGTGTCTCAGTTAGATCCTGGGAAAAAAGATAAAAAGGAAAAAAACAGATCTCCAGCATCTCACTGAATTACTCTGACATCAAAAGATGCCACAAGATAATTTTGTTACCTGATTGTCTGAGTAGTTTTTTTTTATATTCATTCACCACTCCCCTTTTCTACCACTTATTTAAACAGTATCTTACACTTTTTGTGGCAAGAAACCAAGAAATCCATTTCTCATCTCTTCAGATCCATGTTTACATTTGTGTTTACATGGCAGAAGTAAGACTTATGATACAGCTTCTGTAAGGACTTGCACCCTGGTCTACATGGGAATAGTTGAACCTCAGTGATCTTGTACCCCAACACCACCAAACAACTGCATGTGCCCAAGGGGAGACATACACATGGTAATATCTTCCATGTGATTTGTACATGAGGAATTTCTGGAGCCAGAAGTATTCTCTCTATCAGTTGAGCCCTGCGACTTCAGGAGGCTGAATAATCACAACTGGTATTCAAAATAGTTAGACCCTTACCTCTTAAATCAGGGAAGAAGATGCTATTGACTTTAAAGCCACAGACTGGAGTCTCTTCTCAAACCAAAATTAACTTGACTGAAGTAAAGGATTTAACTCAGAGCATGGAATGATAATCAGATGTTTTCACCCTGAAGGTTTTGTTACCTGATTACTTTTTTTTTACTTTATGACTAACACCACTTTGCCCTACTTGTGCTGTTTTGATTCCTCTTCACGTGTCCCTTAGCTTGAGCTAAAGAGATGATGATAAATTCCAAGTGCTGGGTTTCATGCAATAAGCTTATGTCATGATTAGATCACAAGCTATTTGGATAACAAAAAGTCCTTAAATAGAGGATTGTATCACTTGAGGTTTGGCACATCCATGTGTTATTAATACACACACACTTTCAGAAATACTTCTCTGCTTTTAAAAGAAGTGTTATATCTCCCTCTGCACCCGTTTTGGGCCAATTATCAAACATTTTACTTTGGTTAAGGGTCAGATAAACTCAGAAAATTACTTTTAACTGTACATATTTTATCTCCCCAGGGATTTAAACAAGCTCTCTGCTAAAAGGCACTTCCCAATATACCCCATCATGCTCCACTGAATGTCTGGCAACCACAGCAAAGTCCTGCTACCACTATAATGAAAACACTCAATACAAATGATAAACATGCATGTGTCAGAAACCACTATAGCTGCTCTACAGAGAGGCCATGACTGAAAAGTATCATGCAAACATGGGAATTCCACAACAGAATCATTTTCTGGAAGCCCCAGGGACACCATGAAACATCCACCATCACACCTGCCTGTTTCTCCCTGAAAGGGCACAGAGGCACAGCAGAGACAACAGCAAGTAAAATGCTTACCAAATTCATAGACTTTTTTACATTTGGTCTCCAAATCATCGATGAGGTCCTGCAGCCGACACTGCTTGGCTAACCTCTTGCAATCATTGACATATTCTACATCGATATCAAGACGACCTGTCAGGAAGGAATGCAGTCAGCTCTTTTAACCCACGGAATTAGGTGTAAAAATGGCAAAAAATTACAGTCTGAAGACTTGATGGCCCAGAAATTCAGTAGTTACACTGACTTACTTTTCAGCATGCAGTTGAGACTCACTCCCAGATGCTAAGACTTGGTACCCCACTACCCACTTATCAATCACAGTTTGGCATTTAATTCACACTCCCACTTTCCAGGGTCTATCCTAATAGCTTCATTCGAGAGTCCAAAGACCAAATGGGCTATACAAAACATGTCTAATTCCCTCAGAAAAGGAAAAAAATAGCAGCACAACAGCAGCGGGCATGACTGCCACCATTGGCTGCCTGGCTTTGGGTAAGAGAAGACTTTAGGTTCACAAGTTGTCATCCTAGAATCTTTTACAATCACCAAAAATATGACAAGGAACATTTCTGAACACACTGGAGCGGGGAAGGAGAACCTTGCAGGAAGCGTTACTTTCTGGCACCCCCTCCTGGCCTGAGATAGTTCAGCACCTAGCATACCTACAATACAACACTGGGCATTTTCAGAGAAGGTTTGGGATCAACTTCTGTTCAAAAAAAAACCTAGAGTGTAGTCAAAGTGTTCAGCACACACTGCTCAGGTCTGCCAGACTGAAAATGTTTTATGTGGGAACCTGGTTTTGCCTTCCTTAAGTTAAGAATACATTCTCCAAATCCATCCAACCAATCAACCTAAGGTGATTTTGTTTTTAATTGACTGTATAGTTACTGGCAGGAAAACAACTGGCAAAAGGTACAAACAATTTGGAAGAGCAGGCGACTGCTCACATTCTCCCCTTCTGCCAGCAGGGAGGATGTGTTGGTGACTGGTGCACCCTAACACAGCTAAGTGTAAACTAGTGCTAAGTGCAGCCTGGGCCACTCAAACAGTGCTATGGCAGAGGCAGACAGCTGCCTTCCTGCCATGAACACATACACTAGAGGGTAAGTCATTTACCTGTGTATAGATACTGCAGAAGAGCACCAAAGGCTGCTGGATTAATCTAAAAAAAAAAAACCATGAGAAAGTTACTGTTAGAATTCCCATAAACTTAATAACAAGCTTGAAACATGATCCTGAATAGTCAAAAAAACCCACTTAAATAACAACTCACACACTGCACCCAATTTCCTTGCTCCTCATGCTGCCACTCCATCTGGCTCACACAGCTCTTTACTGTATCAACTGATACTAATCCCCCAAGTGCCTCGGGGGACAGGACTCGACTAATGGAGGTGCTCCAAAGACATGGTTGTAATACAGACTCTGTAAAATCCAGCTTTACACTGGTCATAAACATTTCCACCCTTTGTTAATATGAGAGGAAAGACTTGTTCTTGCACAAAGAGGAAGGAGAGCAGTGTCCAGAGAAACTGGAATTACGTTTGTTAGAAGAGGTTTTGCACAGCCAGAGTCAAGAGAAACGTGCTGGAGTATTGGTGATTAATGGATGGAATGTACTTATGGCCTATTTAGTTATTACTGCAAAGACAACAAAAGGGACTCAATTAGTACCAATTATGGAGGTGATGTCTTCACCACAGACCACCTGTCCACCAGGAATTAGAAAGACCTAACTCATCCCACAGAGGGGTCGTGATGCAGCTGGTAGATGGTAACAGCTACCTGGTACTGCAATTAAGATACGTGACAGAGGGAACAAAGGGGAAGTATGCAGTCTGCAGCCTTTTGTTATCTACATAAGATGCTATTTTACTGCATAAAGCCCTTCTCTTCAACTTGGGTCATTCTGAGCTCCAGAAGCTACTCACTGTGGAAGTTAACCCTCAAACTGTCTTTCCTACTCACTTTTCTCGTGTAGTTGGAACAGCAAAAGAAAGGAAAGAACTGCAAAAACAACCCTGCTCACCAGTGGATGCTTCAACACTATCATATTTTTCCCCTTCCATTTGGTCTCAAACATCTCTGCAAAGTAGGCACTGCGAGCGCTGAGGATGCAGCGATGGGCACAGAAGGATTTGCCATGAACAATGAAAACAATGTCGCTTTGGTAACCCTGCTCCAGCAACCTGTGAGGGACACAGAGAGAATGAGACAGGAGAGAATGGAGCAAAGCTGGTGGGGGACACGGTACAATTAGGTCTAAATGAACAAATACCTCTGGGCATTGCAGTCTCTCCCTGACCAGTGAGAAGGTCAGCACCGGGGCTGGTACCTCGTACACTAGACTGGGATCTCTCCCTCCCTTTGATAACTCAAGGAAGTTTTGTTAGTGCAAGAAGGCTGGAGAAAGAAACCTTCCTGCCTTAGGGGACCACCTGAATGCAGGGAACAGATTTTAAAGTGGAACTAGTTGCCCCCAAACGCATCTCTGAAAGTTAATTCTGCTTTTAAATTGTCAGATGACAAAAAAGCTCTGCAGAAGGACACACTTTCAAAAATAATTACCCCACTACAAAGTAAGGTGCAACTTTCCTGCTCTCTGGGCACTATCAGTGTGCATACTCTAACCATGCAACAAATAGGAGAGGACTTGATGTCACCTGCTCCCAGAAGAAGGATGTAACAGGTATAAAAAACAAGCAATTACCACATCAGAGGTGAAGAATTCTTTATGACTGCATGCCCATACCCTCCTCCTTTAAAAGGAAAAAAACAAGACTGCTTCTTCTAGAGTTTACAGTAACCATCACCAGTGTTTCCTAATGCCAATCACCCCTTGCATATATATCCTCACAAACATCCCCAAGAGGTCTAAACAGGTGGACATCAGGCATAATACTTCTAGAGAGCAGGGCTGGTGCACAGAAAGGTGTGGGGGTCATGAGAGCAGAGTCTTGATTGCTGATCTCAGTCTCCTGCCACTAGAGCATCCTTCCTACTAGCGTCTTGCCCAAAACCAAAAAGAAGCCTTAGGGGTTTATTTTTTGTCCCCCCTACTGTTGCCCTTTGCCTCAACTTTAACACAAGGTCTGCTTGGAATGAGAAGCAGAAACCAGCACATTTTAGCTCAACTCTGCATCATCTGAGCCACAGAGTCACCAGTGCAGCAATAAATCATCCTGCAAAATTTTACTTCCCTGAAAGCCAGAATCAGATTCTACTCAGATAAATGAGTTTCCTTCCTTCCCTCTTTCCCCACAGCTTCAGAAACTGGGACTCTGTAGTAATGGAAAGATTGTCAGATCTTTCTAGGACTTACTAGCTCTCCAATTTCGAAGATACAAACGTTGAAACCTTGTGGGGTTTTTTACATCAGTCCAATGGGAAATAAAAAGGAAAAAAAAAAACAAGTCTGTGCAATAACATCAGAACTACCAGGGTAGAAAAAGAGCAAGAAGAAAAGCAAGTTAGGCTGCTACTCATGGTCTAGGCTAAGACTACAATGTATGACAGGCAACTTTCAGAAGTATCTTAAAATTAACAATTTTAATGAACAAAAAGAAAGAACCGAATGCTGTCACTATGAGTGAGTTTCAGACTTCCTAAAGTGCTCCATATTTCACAAATGAGAAACCTGATATCAGTGTTGAAAACCTCCACTTGCAGGCTATAGCACCTTCAGGCCTGAAATTTAATTTCAGTTGACATATTATCCTAAATTGCTGATGTGGTTTTAGTGATCTGATTTTGGTTTGACAGTCAAAGATGACAGCTTAGTGCTTCTGAATTATAAAGACCAGGTTTTTTTGGCTCTGGAGTCTGTACCTCAGTCACTGGAGGCTATATTTTATATGCACACATACCTGGAAGTCATCCCTTTATGGCACAAAGGAACATCCCTTAGGAAGCTCTACATGCTCAGGAATGAGACAGAGTTGCCTTTCAGAGCTGCCCTTAGCAGAGAGCTCAAATATCCAGGTTAGCAGCTACGGAAGGATGATGGAATGCTCTGCACATGCCTCATCTGCTTACCTCTGCAGGAAGACATCATAGTAGTCTCTCCTCATGCACTTTGCTGTGATCTGTTTGTACTCCTTCAGCAGACGTCGGATGGTGTCACTCAGGGCTCCATACAAACAACGCTCCCCATCAAAAGTGTTGGCCTCACATTTCGCTCCTGCAAAACCACCACAGGTATGTGCCAGCAGGCACAGTTAAATCCTTCTCAAGTGTCCCCAGGTGGCCACTAAACGAGTATGACTTCTGTCTGGTGACATGTTTCACTGTGATCCCCTGTGCTGCCGAGCATATTTACAAAAACTAAGCTTCCCTCACGTGTGTACAACCTAAAGCTCTTGTCCCACAGCCAAATCCCTTTCTGAAGATGTCATGACTCATTTGTCATAAAATGACCTGGGTACTAAGCCTCTCAGCATGGCTCCAGAGTGTTCTGGGAAGACAAATCTTACTTTACAAAGAGTATGATCACTTACTGGACTGTTAACAGCTCCTCCTAAAAAGCATTTCTGCTTTGCATAAGGCAGAAGATGCCTCTATAGGTTAGACTCTGCTAGAAATTTGGAGGGCATTTGCATTTTGCTACTTTAGAATTACACAAGTGGTTGATTAAGATGCTTTGAATGCAGTAAAAACGACAAACCTTTTGAGATCTGACTCTGCACTCTGATTCCTCTGCCAGAACACCACCACTACCCAAGGGAATTCGGGTGCTGGGAACCAAATGGGCAGGCACTTGGCCTGGATTATTTGTCTTGCTGTGTTCGAGATTAGCAAAATCCCCTGCATTTCACCTTTAAATCCTGCTTACAAAGCCAGGCTATCAGAACAGTACAAGAAAATTTTACACAGACAATTCTTCATATGAAGCACAACCCTTACATCAGCATACTCCCAACAGCAATGCACCCTAAAAAAACACCAGCTGTGATTTCAGAAAGTCGTGCTGCCTTGAGCCACCATAAGAAAGCTTCCCTTTCTGTGCATTTTCAGGATTTCAAGCAAATTGAGAAATTTCAATCAATTTCAAGAAGCAAATTCAAGCAGCAAATGCCGGCAAAAGGGACCATGAAAGTGTGTCCAGGACTCCCACGGTAGCCTGAGATCGCTGATCAGATGGTTTGTGGTAACAGAAGAAGTTTCCACAAGGGACAGCTAGAAGGATATTCAATCCCAGTGGATCGATATGGATAAAGATACTGCACCCATAATCAGGACACTTTTGCTCACCGTTGGCTAGAAGATAGCGTACAAGCTCCTCATGTCCACACAGGCAGGCGTAATACCTGACAATAACAAGAGAAAGAAAATCAGATACAGCAGGAAGCAAAATTCAGTGTCTAGGCACACCAAGGTACACATACCACAGCACTGAGAGCATCCCTGAGAAGCTTAGAAGATGACTCCTCTTAGGAGTAAGGAGTTGCTACTGAACAGCACAGGAGTCTGATCCCAGCAACAGACTAAGCAGGATCTGTTCTCAGCACTTCTAGGCACTGCAAGGAGATCTCAAGGTCCCAGTCTAGGTCCTGCATCTTCTGCTGCACCACCAGTTGCCAAATCCATCCTCGTTTTAATGGAGATCATTTCATGAGCACTCAGCAATTCTACTGAATTCTTAAAAACACTCCTTGCTCCTTCTGCTGTCTGACTGCTGCACACTGTGATGAGCAGGGAACAGCACTCACTGGATGTACAGCAAATCCACTCCTCTAAGTCCTATGTAGGATGAGTTTTGTTTTCTCTTTTGTGGTCTGAGCCTTTCATCATTCTCTTCCACCTCAAGCAGTCCTACAAACTAGGAGAATTCTGTAATGTGCATTGCAGCAGGCAAATGTTAGTCTACATTTACTTTGGGAAGTTATTCTGTACTCCAAATATACTGCAGATATCTAAATGCACTTTAGAGTTGTGGGGAGGTAAAAAGCTCACACCCTGCTCCTCAGCAGCTGCACAGGGATTCCTCACTACCTACTGCATGTTCAGAGCCTTGCCAGACACACTGTGACCCCACAGTCACTTTGCATTTCATCAAGCCACGCCTTCACCTGAAAAGAGATACTGGAATGCCATAGACTTTGATGAGGAAATAGTCTAATGTAGCCAAGAACAGAGTGCTTAATCTAGGTAATTTGGTCACAAAGTGAACCACTCTTCTGAGCATCACTACAGCAAGCGTCAGTCAGATGAGGAGATAAAGACATATTTAGCACAGCACTGGCAGAGAAGAGAAGCAGAACCATGTAGCCAAAGCTCCCGAAAAGCAGAACCTGAGACATTTTGTAACAGTGCTCGTGGCTGCTGCTGCTGAGAGAGCAAAGGAGCTCTGAAGGCCCTACACCCCACCCAACCAGCGCTCCAGGCTGCAGCACTCACAGGGGTGTGCTGTCCCATTTATCACGGACATTAATTTCCACATCTCGCTGTTCAAGAAGGTATCTGGAAGAAAAGGGAGAGCAAAGTTACAACTTCTTGCAGCTAGTCAGTCACATTCTCCTCTTTCAAAAATGTAACTTTGAGTTCATACAGGAACTTCCAAAGGTATGACAGGATCTTGCATTGGATTTGGGGAGCTGTCACCTACAGCTGAAGGGGCATCAGTCAAACCTTCAACCCAAAGAATGGTGTTCTGCAGGATGGTCTGGCAGCTCCCTTCAAACTTAAGTGGTGCACATAGGGAAAGAATGGAATCAAACCCACCCCTAACAGGTCAGTAATCACAAAAGAAATGTGAGCACTTCAGCAGTACCTTCTCTTTCTCCAACTGTGTTCACAGCCTGGATGCTCACAAATAAGTGGTCAATTCCACAAGGCCAAAGCTGGACTCCCATCCTGCTTTTCTGGACACAAGCAATAGCACCAGTGTCACTCCAGACTGCTCTGAATTCCTGCCACTTCCTTGTCCTGCACATTCAGGCTATATCAAATGCTGCCAACAGTCCCTCTCTGGCATATCTCGAAGCCAGGCTTTGCCTTGCAGACAAATCTCCTACACAGCCTGGCTCTTGTTAGAGCCTGTCCACAACTACTGCAACAACCACCTCTGCTCACCACACGCAGAAGTCCCACTCAGCCTTCATAAAGATTCTCAAGTTTGGGCTTTTTTATCACCCACCACATCAGTCCTCCCTTTCACTCTCTTCATCTTTCCTGTCTCAGACTCCAGGTTCCTCTGACCACATTCAAAATCCCAATCAACTCAGCTCCATTCTACTCAGTCCCACGCGTCCCCCCTGCTTTGACAGCATTCTCAGACAAACCATTTCTCCATTATCACTTCTACACTGGTCATCTTAAACATCTGCAAGGCCACCCCCCAGGCCCTTTCTTCTACAGTAAACTGCAAGCAATTTACTGCTTGCATGATTACAATCTAACATGATTACAAAAATGATGTAGGATAAAAAGGTGAAGAAAAGTCTTACACTCAAACCATGAGATGCGGGAGAAGAGTCTGTTGTAAACCCTTCACCCTGCAGACAACAAGCCCATGTCTCCTGATCCAAAATCACTGCAGCTCAGCTGTGCTGCTTTGACGTGAGCAAGAAGACTTGACCTGAAATTTGGCATCCTGGTATTTCTCAGAGATTCTCCCACAGTCTACAGCACAAGGCGTCTAAACATTTTCACGACGATTCCTTCCCAGGGATCCAGCTTCCTACCAACCCAAAGACCATTTGAGTAGAGAAACAGCAGCTGAAGAGAGGAGCCTTGTGCAAGGACATTCGCCACTGGCAGCAGCATCCACACCCGCGGGTACGCAGTGACACTCGGACACCCGGCAGAAACCCCACACAAACCGAAGCACACCGGCAAAGACCCGGTGCACACCCAGCTCCCCGGGGTGCAAAGTGCACGGACGTCTAAAGAAACAAACCGCTCTTCCCGAGGCTGCGAAAGCCGCCGGGGAGGCCTGGTTGGGCTTCAGGTAAAACCCGTCCCGCCGAGGCCCGCCCGCCCCGGCAGGCCCAGCCCCGCAGCCCGGGTGACCAGCGGTCGGTACGGGGGGGACGCCGGGACCCGCTGCCCGCCCGGCCCCGGCCCGGCCCCGCTCACCGCACGCGGCTCACGTCGCCCTTCTTGCAGCTGGTGAACAGGTCGCTGGTGTCCATGGCCGGGACAGGCGGCGGGGCGGCGGCGCCGCATTGACGCGGAGGGCGGAGGAGCGGCCGCGGGGACCGGGCCGGGCCGGGCCGAGGGGCAGCGGCGGCGGCGGGGCGGGAGCGCCGGGCGATGTAAACACGGCGGCGCCGCCGCCCGCCGGGCCCAGCGCGGGCCCCGCAGCGCCCCCCGCGGCACGGAGGACCAACTGCAGCCCGGAGGACCAACTGCAGCCCGGGCCGCCCCCGGACACGCGTGGAACGTGGCTCTGGGGAAGGGGGGCTGACCCGGGACACAGCCGAGGAGGGGACCTGGTCCAGAACGTGGACCCGAGGTGGTCTGGGACCACACGGCAGGGCTCTCTCTGGATCACATGCAGTTGTAATGAGAGAGGATCTCATGAATCCATACAAATATCCCAAAAGTGGGTGCCAAAAGGATGGTGCCGGACTCTTCTCGGTGGTGCCCAGCGACATGATGAAGAACAATGGCCATAAACTAAAAACCAAGAAGTTTTACCTCATCAGGAGGAAGAACTTCTTTACATTGAGGGTGGTACTGGAACAGCTGCCCAGGGACAGCATGAAATCTCCCTCTCTAGAGATGTTCCAAACCCACCTGGATGTGTTCCTGTGTCCCCTGCTCTACGCGACACTGCCTCGCCAGGGGCGTTGGAATAGATGACCTCCAGAGGTCCCTTTCACCCCTAACAATTTTGTGATTCTCTGTGGGGTCCAGCTCTGGAGCAGGTGTAGGATGGTGGGGAGCTGGGTGGGACACACATGGCACAGGGCTGGGCACACATGCAGGGGCTCTGCTCTAGAAAGAGGCTCGTGCTAAGCCATTCAAGCAGAAAAGACGGGTCCTGGGCTGGTCCTGTGGGTATTGGGTAGGACACCCCAGGGGAGAAGCCACTTTCCCACAGCCTCGGCACCTGGCACAGCTCAGGGCTTCCACAGAAACCTGGGATGGGAGAATTAAGTAGTGCACTGTGGGGAAAGAGGGGCCAGGCTGATCAGCCCCATCCCAGCAGAGGGACCGTGGCTGACAGTGAATTACCAGATGCAACACACATGAATTCAAGCAGATCTAACCAAGTAAAGCACTGCACTCGGGTCAGTGTTCAGACACCCAGCAGGTGCATTTTATTGCAAAGAAAACAAAACCACAACCCTGTTGCTTCCAGGGCCAGACACAACTGTTTCTAAGCAATCCCAAGCAGTGGCCAGGGCTTGCAGACAGTTTAGGTCCAACAGGAATGAAGGTGTTGAGAAGAATAGCTGGGAGCCTGGCTGTCAGCTGAGATGAGCCCACAAGACTCTCATGAGCCAGCACAGACAAAGGAGCTTGTTGTCTCTGACTGTTCCAGCTGCCCCAAACTCTCTGTGAAGGAGAGATGTGCTCCTGCATGGCTGTGAAGGCAGATGGGAACAGACGAGTTGCTGACAGCAGCGGCTGCAGTGGGACCCTGCTGCAATGCTCTACGGTCATGCTGCAATAATCCATAGGATAATGTACCTTCATTTCACACTGTATTCTGTGCCAGGGGGATCCTTAAGGTGGTATCTTGAACTATATTCTGAACCTGCATTACATACTCCACAGCACAGTTACTGGGTCACTTCTCATTGTTTCTTTCCACTCTACCCACCACGAGGCAGCGTGCAGGATGCAGGGTCCTGGAACATGTTAGACTCCATATTACAGATGCTGTTCCAGACATCTGGGCAACACCTTGGAGTAATCTGTAGCTTGGCCATCCCAGACCACATCTGGCCACCATTCCACAGACGGAGATCCACTCTGATCTTGGCTGTACCTCCAGACGCTGCCATCGCTGACATTCCCCAAGGTGCTGCACTCCTCATACCAGCACCCAATGCTCTTTCTGAAGAAGCACCTTCATATCAAGCCAGAGTTTCTGCCTTCTAGCTGTGGTCCCAAGGAGCAGAGAAGGCAAGTGGAGGACAAAGCAGGAAAATGGAGCTGAGACTCTGTATTGCTACCCAGGTCCTCCACACCGGTGATTCCAGAGAATGTGCCATTTCACTGTTTTGCAGACAGGGGTGTCCTCACACAAACCATCCCTGACACGCCTGGTGTGAGCCCCTCTGCTCATAGGCAAGTCCCGCAGCCCCTCATGAATAAAGCAGGTGACTGTCCTAGGCAAGTCACAGGAAACAAATATCCAGAGCTAAAAGAGGGAAATTGTTGGGGGGTTATTATTTTTCGTCTCCAACTCCCAACAGCCACCAGGTGTCACTGCGATCAAACGTTTGGCAGATGGAACTATGGCGATGTCCGAGTCGGTGGCAAACAGTTTTCCAGGAATTGCTTTGTCTCCTGCATCTGCTCTGTCGCCTGGCACACCACTCTGAGAAGTCCAGCTTTGACAGTTTTTGTTAAAAAGAGGTTTAACTACATTAAGGTGATAGAAAAGCTTCCTGTTACAAATGCTAAGACAAAGTTTTTCTTCCTCCCTGTGCAGAGCTGAAAATGCAAGCACTGAACAGAGTAAGTGGGCTATCCAGCTCTTTACAGCACTCCCCAGCCCACAGGTCCCCGGAGATGACCCGTCTCTGCAAGGCTGGCAGGAGAGGGACAACAGTGCAATCGACTTGAAAAGATCAGCCTAGTGCAAAAAAATGATTCAGAGAAAAAACAAACAGTAAAGGGATAAAAAGTATCACCAGACTAAAGTGAAATGCTATCAACCAGTAGATTTCGGGAGCTAAACTGGGATCACACAGCCAGGTGCACCCTGTCAGAGACAGCAGAAAATTGTCCTTAGCCTCATGACAGCCACCCTTAGACACTCAAGATCACCTGAATGCTCCAGACGGAGAAGAGTGTCTCTGGAAAACCTTCAGGCCACAGGAAGCCAGAAGAGCAAATCAGGAGAACTTGTTAACTCATCATGAGGCCCACATACCCCCTTGGTTTCTTCAAAGTTTGAAGACTCTACACAAGATCAGGAAGTGCTGAGCCCAGCCAGCAGCATTGCTTTACCACCGCCTTGTTGCTTCTCTGAATTAGGATAGTGGAGAGGAAACAGGGCAGCAAAGCAGCTCCTAGCAGTGACATGCACCAAGGAATGGGTTTGTGCGTGAACTGATTCACATCTAACGGGTGGCTTTATCTTTTTAATAGCCACTGGGCATTAAAAATGTATTTAATGAGGATTATTGGACTTAGAAACATTTACACGGTGAAGCTGCCTAAAGGCCACGGGCATGCCAGCCCCCATTATGCTAAGTGCTATACAAACTCAAATTTTAACTCCATGCTTTAATTTACTCATCATAACAACAACTTGCATTTCATCCTGTGAGCCCCAAAGTGCCATCACCACAGCCACTGGAGCTGTGCAGTTACACTGCACAGACCCATCAAACTCAGCAGGAGCCATAAGTGAGGGGTGGCCAAAGAAGGGCCACATGTGGCTGTTCGTGTACGTGGACTGTCCCCCACTACCAACTGCTGGGGCAGAAGGAACTCCTCTGAGCATCTCTGCAACCCTACCAAGATACAAAAGGAGCTGATGATCCACTGTCTTCTACACAACAGGGAAAGATATGGAGGCAGGCTAAAACCACTGAAAACTGGAATCTGAATAGGAAACCAATGGTTTGATTCCTCAACAGACTGGTACCAATGTGGTCCTACATCAAGGTGACCTGTGATTCAGTTTGTATGCAAAGCGCTATGCAAATTGAAACAACAGACTCTTGCACCTTGACTTTAGGCACACACACCAGGGATGAACATGCTAAAAATACCTATACATACAGTGATAGATTTACAGGCTCGGCATCAGGCTGCACATCTGGGGCCTTTCTGTACAAAGGTTCCCTTAAAGACCAAGTGTGAAACTGCACCTCGCAGTGAGCAAGCGTGCAGATCACCGTAACAGAGAGAAGTACTGCTGCCTCTGACCAAAGCAAGTCCCTCAGTCCCTCAATGACAGAAGAAACAAATGTTTTTGAGTCTCAGTTTAGGCAGGGCTCAGAGAACAATTATGCATATTCAAGTGTCTTTTATCACGAGTCTTCAGGGAGCTGGAGACTCAAAGTTGCCTGAGGCATGCCTGAGAAATGTTCATTGGGGAGCCCTTAGATCGACTCTCATCTCATCTGGCTTACACTTGCTTAAATAAAATAATTTTAAAGATGTTACCCCGATTTACACCCGTGGGACATTAAACACTTCCACCCTCCCCTAGGGCAGGATGCTGAAACGGAAACAAAAGGACCAGAAAATTACCTGTTTCTGAGTTTTAACTTTTTCAACTGTTTATAAAGTCTCACACAGTCTTTATTTTTACCTCAAAATGACCAACTGAAACCAAACTATCCTGAAAAATAGAACTGGAGTGGAAAAGGCCTGACAGTCTAAAACTGAGATTTAGACATGGGATACTTTGCTGATGATTTCCCAGGCTGTTTTGTTAACGAGGCATGTAAATGTCATTTTTGAGCAACTCTCCAACCTAAAGCAAATTTCCAGCTAAGATGCTGCACCATGGCACCAAATTCTCTGTAACCAGTGAAGCAAGGGTAAAGTGCTCAAACTTTGCAAACTCAGCTTGGAGCTGTGGAGCTGAAAAAGAGAGTGGGGCTGTTTGTGGTACCAGGGGTGAAATAAGATGACAGCAGGGGGGATGTTTTCCCCGAATGTAAACATCAGCTCTCATCTGATTAGCAGCTGAATGCTAGAGCACTACAAAACCTGTTTTCACATGTGGAATGCAAACTCTGCCCAGGACATGGACTGAATCCTGGCTCCCCTCCATTCAGAATGCACAGGTGTTACTGCACCTGCACAGACTGAACACGATCTCAAGGTCAGGATCTGGAAAGTGAATTTACTCCCCAAATCTGGACTTTTGGTGGCCGACAGCCTCACCATCTTGCTTCTTAAGCCCAGCCACTCTCAGCCACTACAAGAGAGCTACATTTAAGTGCATTTAAAGGTGATAAAAGCATTGGTGCTACTGATAGGAACACACACACAGAGACCTACAAACCCACCCCTCCCGCTTCCCTCTGTTCAGTGATCCTCCTGGCTCCAAGCCTCAGATGCAGGCTCAGGACTTCTATTGGGAAGATTTGCCCAAAGACCTGTTCCAAGGTTTTAAGAAGTTCCTGAGAAGCCACCTGATCCCATGGTCCATCAGTCAAGATAGGAGAGAAACAAGTGTATTTAAGAGGGTGGTTCCCCCCATTCTTTTTCTAAAGATGTGTGTCTTCCTCAAACACATCAACATCCTCGCTCGCCTGCTTATTGATCAGGACATCCCAGCTGTCGGGGCCATTGATGGTGTTCCCACCGTTCACGCTTGGCTTCTTCTCCTGCATTTCCGACTGGCTGTCACTGGCCACATCCAAGGTGGGGTTGTCATGGCAGCCGTTCTCAACAAAGCGCAGCTCCTCCCCGTGCGACTGGAAAGGACGAGAGGAACACAAATGGAGACAAAGGAGGACAGGTCTTAAAGCTGCTGAGAAGCGCAATCAGGTCAGGCTACAAGGGTCACTGAGAACTTTGCAGGGTCAGTGGGAAAAGGTAAATTTGCTCCTAGCCCAGCCCTCGCAGTGGAAATGAGCTGTCCTAAGCACAGCAAGAGACGGGTTTGCATTCTTGCCAGAATGGACGCCCTCGCTACTCCAGCAGTGTCTCCACCTATGTCCCATAAGTGGACAGGGGAGAACAATCTCCCTCTTAACTTTCCAATCCCCTCCTTCCCAATGGCTAAGAGCCTAGCCACCTTTTCCACCCATCCAGTGCTCACCATGTTCTTCATTTTGGGCAGGCGCCTCTGCCAGCAGTTGTATATGAGCCCCAGCACAATGATGATGGCACAGATGGAGCCAATGATCACCAGCACCACAAAGAGCTTCCCATAATCACTGCGTGTCTGGTTGGGGTGCGACTGGCAGCTTGTGGTGGTTGAGTAGTTTTGGATACCAATCTGGAAGGAAGAAAGCAGTATACTAAATGTCCTGGCCTGCAGTCAGGTGGGATCCTGTTCAGACTTTCCAGGGTCCAAGTACAGGACCACCACTGTGGGCAGAGGAACTAAAAGCCAGGGTTGGAGAGTCAGAAAGTCTAGTATTATGTGACTAGAAGGCACATAACTAAATATAACACCATTTTCCATGAAAGCTGACACTTCATCAAATGACAGTAGGCACAATCTTATCTTGATCACCTGCACAAAGATCACACCTATGTGCATGACAAGGAGGCTTTCATGGGACAAACCACCCAAGACAAACTACGATCATAGAATCACAGACCACTGATGGGTACTGAGGCTTTGGTGACTACTTGGCACAGAATGTAACCATAATAAATAGGTTTCCATTAAAGCTCAGGTCCTAAGAGGGCATAGCGGTCTTTATGAGGTCTTGAAAGTGGACAGCTGCCCACTGATCCTAAAAGCTTAGGAATAGCTGCCCTAGAAATGGGGCCCCTGTGGCTGTCAGCAAACAGCCCCATATCGGTCCCAGTGACTTAGCAGATTTCAAACAGGTTACGTATCAATACTAAGTATGATGGGTGTAAGAGAATATCCTCCCTCCTCCTTCCAATCTCATGCCAGCACAAGGTCAGTGCAGTGAGCAGTGTTTCATTATTGATAGAGCTGGAGAGTCGGAGGCACGTGGTGAGGCTGCTCTGGTAGGACTCAGGTTAACATCGGGCCACAATTGCAAAGTCAGACCTTGCACCAAGACAAATCCATCTTTCTGGACAGTTCTAGGCGCTGATACTTTAGTCACACAATTTCTACAGGGTTGGTTTTTTGCACTTTCTCTGGTGTAAGCCAATCAATACAGCACTGAGCACTTAATTTGCTTTGTCTGATTGCACCAGTTTCTTAGGTCAGGGAAAAAACTGAGAGCAGACAGCCAACAAGGCAATGGCCCAACCCTGCTGCTAAAATCAACAAAATTACTCCCAGTAGTGTAAAAAACCCAAGCAGAATCAGGCCTACATATCCTGTAAGGCTAAGGGGAAAAATCCAGAGATCATGGGACTAATCTGTCCTCTTCTCTATCCTCTTCCAAGCTGCCCAGGGTTAGAAAGGAATATGTGAGAGCTAGAGGCAGCTGGCAGAGGAATCTGGCATCCATCATCTCTGGTCCTCCGCCTGCCCTTGTGTAGGCAGTTGTCTAAAGGAGTGAAACGCAGACCCTGGGATTGCAGAAGGCATGTGAACATGTCAAGAGAAGCCAATGTATATAAAAAAACAGCTGTAGGGTGAGTAGGGCCAAATCAGGGACTCTGCAGCACCCACACTGCCACTGACAATAGCATAGAAGGGATGACACCAAGAATCCCAACAAAATGAATGTGTGAAAAGCAGTTTAACAACAAAGACAGAAAAGCTGGGAGGAAATAACCCATAGTTACTCTCTTAAAGAGAGCAGACATTTGATGGCCTGGCAACTACTAGTGAGGGGAGAAGGGAGTTTGCCAAGCGTCTGACTCATCTGTTCGCCTGCTGTGGGTTCAGCACTTGGTTAGACTGAGATATGCTCCCAGTTTTCAAGTTGCTTATTTTAATTGTATAGCCAGTCTTAACAAATGGATGCAGGCAGACAGGTTCTTACCTCAGCTAAGCTCCTCTTAACATCCCCCAGTGCCATGAGAACATCTTTTGTAGGGATAACGCCTGTAAAGTAGAGGAAGAGATCAGTGCTGCTCTCAGCTCAGGTTACTCAGTCAGATGTATTCATCAGTCTGAAATCCCTAACAGGATGGAGGCAAGGGAACACACATTTTTGTTCATTGGTGCTTTATGTCAGGAGGCTGAAAGAACTCAAGGACCACAGACAAGGGTATCTCCAAATATTCTCTAAATAAGTAAAAAAAAATCCAGGGAAAACTGATATCAAAGCCTCCTAGATACCCTTCCCACTGCCACAGCAGCTCTCAACATCTGTGTCTGCTCTGGGAGCAAGCAGCAACACTCAAAAAGTCATGGATGCAGGTTCATATAGGTCATTTAGGCCATAATGTCAACATTGAAGGCCTCTGTCACTAAGCAGGCAACAGAAGCAGTACAGGAGAAGGACCTCCATACCAAAATGGGAATAAAGAGATGGTAAAATGTCCCACATTCACTGTCAGCTTTTGTTTCTTTGGGGATGCAGGGGACACACCATCAGGACTATCCTAATTCAGATAAGACTTAAGAACTGATAGGTTAGGAAGTGAACCAAGAGCAGGATGTCATACCCTGCCATTGCATCCTGCCCATGGAGTACATAAGCATCAGGAGAAAGCTGACAGATGCTAAGGTGAAGGCAATCCAGGGAGAGAGCAAATTGCAGATACAGAGCTTTGTACAAGCAGTGAGGGGCAAGACAGAAGGCAGATGTGAAGAGTCTTATGTCCTCAGTCCCCCTCCGTTCCTCAGGTCTAGTGAACACTGGGAACTGGTGGGATTGAAAGGGAAAGCAAAAGCTCATTCCAACATGGCTGAGCACATCCATTTGGGAGATCCTTAAATGCATCCCTGCATCACAGGAAGGCTCCTTCCCCAGCACTTACCCTGTTCCCCTGCCAGTGTCATTAGCAAGTGCTTGTCATTCTCGTTGGGTTTGCTCAAAGAGATCAGCCAGCGGTCCTGCAGCCCATCCGCCTGTCTGGAGAAGGCATCCTCCACCAGTGCCAACAGCTGGGGACCCCTCTCCAACCGAAACTCCTCCTGCCATGGGAAAGGAACCTTGGTGAGCACATGGTGGGAACAGGGCAGATGTAGCACTGCAGGGATGGTATGGCTGAGACCCCACACTAGGTGTGCCCAAAAGCCAGCAGTGTTAAACCTGGTGCAACAGTCCCCTACACATCCCCAGTGCCCCAGGCTGGATCTACATACATCTCCTGATGCACCAACCGTCCTCCTTGGTTCCTGTGGCTGCCATATGTCCCACACCAAGCCCAGCTCCTCTGGCACACAGGGATCCTGAAGCAACATTATCATGTAAGGTAAGAAGGAATTAGGCTCTTCCCCACAGCCAGCGCTGGGTCAGCGGGTGCCACTCAGCCTGACATGCTCCAGCCATCCCTCAGCAGGCTCCTTTGCTGCTTTCTCACTCCTGTGTTTCTATTCTTATCTCCAGTTGCCATGCCAACCTGAAGGCCACGCAGATGATTAATAAAATGGAGAGCTCTTGTTGCCATGGCAATTTGAAGCGCTCAGGGCAGGCACAGGCCTATGCCAAAAATGGCCTAATTGGAAAAGACATCGATGACTGGGGCCTGAATCAGAAGGGCCTGCCAGTGCCTACTCTCATCAGGGTATGGATTTTGGCATGGGGAGGCAGGAGGAAGCAGCACTTCGATGCAGCACCATGAACTGCAGCTCCCACTCATGGCCCCACTGCCAGCCTGAGGCTCTCTTTTGTAGGATGCAGAGGAAGGAGGAGCAGCTGACGCCAGGAGCAGGAGCAGGACAGAAGCAAGATGTTTCTGGTGATGAAGAAAGCAGAGGCTGTAGAGTACTGACAAATTCTCCATGGTGGAGGGAAGGGAGCAGTGAAGGAGTCTGAATGCACACGCACCTAGGTAGAGATCACCTCCCGATACACAGCCAGGTATCACTGTTGGGTCAGATCCTGCAGACCTCACTTGGGCAAAATTCCCAGGTATGCTGAGCGAGAGATGTGCCCAGAAAGAGATGGAAGTGATTCCCTTGCCCAGAGCCCATTGGGAAGACAAATGGCCTTCCAGCTTAACCCAGCAATACAGACATCATCCCTACAGCAGGTAAAAGCCTGGTGCTATGAAGTATATTAAAGCTCAAGGTCCAACCCTCTGGAAGGGGTTAAGCACCCTACTTGTCCCTCGGCTTTTCAGTGGGACTCAGTACTACACCAGATCATGGCACCAAAACACAGGAAATACGTGTAGAATCCTCATTTGCACTAATTTAAATTACAGTACTTGCAACACACATTCTTCCTCACAAACACAACAGGGGTCAGATACAGAAAGCAGAAAACAAAAGGGACAGGCAGACTGTAGGTGAGGTACCCAAACTGAGTAAATTACCACGGGTAGGACACAAACTGCATCAAGATCAGTGGAAAGGAGAAGAGCTTGATTCCAGCTTCGCTCATGCAAAGTGGTAATGGAAGGCAGGGAATGAAGTGATGCTCATGTTAAATATGTATGTCGACAAATGTCCCTTTGAATAAGGGGTAGTACAGCACAAATCATTCACTGGGAAATATGTTTTGAAACATGAAATCAAGTAGAAAAACAGTTCAGCCCTGCCTATTCCACAGCACCGTCTTCCTTCAGCAAGGCAGAACTGAGGATTTAACAGCAAAGACATAATTTGATCAAGAGACATCTGCACATCTGCTTTTCAGTTCTCACCCTTACAGTGGTTTAAACAACACAAATGCAAATGAACACAGGAAGGAAGTTACTATGTATTACAAAATTACCTAGCATTTAAAGTCCACAGAGATGGGAGAAAGAGTGATGGGGACTAGGACATGAAGCAAACAGGGCAGCAGGACTGTGGTTTTCAAGGACTGATTTTCTGCGTTGCAGTTGTTAACTGTAGCAGAGATACTTAAAACCCTTCCAAATAGCTTGTCTAAATCAGGAGGAAAAAGAGTGACTTTTCATCTACTCTTAGAGCATTCAACATGCTTTACTGTGTATAGACATCTCCCCATTTTCCATGTTCCCAGAAAGTTCACCTTAAAAAAAAAATAAAACCCAACCAACCAACAACTCACCAGTAGCAGCAATAGGTCAGTGCAGGAACAAGACCAGGTGGCTCTGCCCAGAGCAGGAGCCTCAGAAAGCAAGAGTACAGACACAGAAGGCCAGAACACAGTTCCTCAATTAAACATTTTGGTCTCAGGCTGTCAGGCTCATAATAATTTCTTAGAATATGAAAGACACCTTGACCCCAGGCCTTGCACAACTGGTTTTTAAGTGCCTGATAAAAGACCAAGCAGAAGTGAACAAGCTCTTTTACCAGGGATCCACAAGGGACTCTGGGCTCATGAATTAACTGCAGCTTTATGAGGATGGATGGACCTCTGCATTGGATTAGCAGAGCATGGCTGGTTAACAGACCCAGATAACACATAAGATAAGAGGGTGGGGAGAGGAGGCCCTTAAGGATGATTTAGTGATAGCTGTTTGGTACTTAACCATGCACACTGTAAATGGGAGTCCCTATTCCTCTGAGCCATCAGAGGATCATTACTATATGCTGGAAGGAAAAGGAAGCGAAGGAAGGAGAATTGTACTTCAATCCTGCCACATTTCCTACCAGTGAGAGGTGCAATGTTAAAAGCTCTCATGTCTCATGACAATCCAGGTACAGACTGGCACAGACCACAAGCCAGAAGTTAGTAAAAAATCCATTATGGTACTGACATGTGCTAGACTTAGAGCAAAATCATCTCTCTCCACCCACTCTTTGGGGAACAGAAATATTTCTGTCCTCCTCTCCTTCTCTTCACAGACTCTACAGGGAAGTTGAGATTTAGTGCTTTTAAAATGTTTTGTAGTGAAAGCAGACATCAAGAGCTAGGCCTGCCTCTTCTTCTCTAAGCACCATTCCCCCTGTGCCATCAAATCTCTTTGGACTGACTTACACAGTCAATGTTATCCGACATATTCAGGATGATGTAATTTTTTCCCGCAAGGTTGCTCCAGTCTTTGCAGATCACCTGGAGAGACAAGACAAAGACAGCTGAGTTCAGCTAGTGAATGCTGCTAAAAGCACAGGGTACACAAGGGACAGAAGCAAGGTGCCATACCCCCTTGAGAAGCACTTCTCAAAGGATGTGACTGTCCTCTAACTCTCTGTACTGAGGAGGAATCACCATTTCAGTGACAGTGCATGTAGCAGGAACAAAGTCACTACACCACCTTGCCACGGACCAGTTTACTTTCCACCTCTGTCTAGGAGGACTCAGGTTTTCAGCGGAAAGCTCTCTAGCCTGCAGCCTTATCAGCACTTAACACAAAACCTAACCAGGAGCCTCTGCGGACTTTAAACAGACTGGTGAGACAAGGCAGCACTTTGCAGGCAGGATAGGATGCACAGAGGGGCTAAGTCACTTGTTCAGGCTCCTGAGTACCAAAGGGCAGAAAGCAAAATTAAAAGCTTTGTTTGGTACTTTCTTACCAGTCAACTCCTGCTACATATCTTCTTTTAACCAGCTGCCAGTTTCCTGGATTTAGGAACTACAGTTCACCACACCCCTCCTCTCCCACAGGCTCTCCCAGAACAACATCCTCACAGGTCACTGTACTCTGCTCCACCTGCTCTGCATCTGGTCCCTGCAGGCAGCAGCACTAAAAATAGCACTTTCTTCTCACTCCCTTTCCAGAAATCCTTGGGGCCATTTTTGTCCTGACACTTCCAATAATGCAGGCTGAGGAAACAAGGAGCTTTCTCTGCTGTGCATGCTCCAGAGGGAAGGTGTTCTGCTTCTGTTTATTGGAAGCAGGATTTTGGGTAGCTGGGAAGATGTGAGGGGTCAGGGTTTTCACCAAGGATGATGGATACCCTTAAGAAGTGCTGCGAAAAATCCTCCCTGAAAGTTCACTCACCTGGCTGGGTGAATAGACAAAACTCCTTCCACCAGTCAGACTTAAGGATGGGGTTAAACACCCCCACAAGAGGGAAGGACCCAAGTATCTCCACTGCAACCTCCCACCCATTCCCTGCTCCCAGTGCTACCTGTGCCGAGTCCCAGGGCAGCTCTGTTGGCAGCACGGCCATGCGGGCATCCCCAGCCTGCGGTGACAAGCTCCTCTCTGCTGCCACAGTCTCAGTGGCTGACTCAGTGTCATTCCAAATGGGATCCAGCACAGGCTCATCAGCTCTGTCCCACGGAGACACAGAAGTGGGATGCTGCTCACTCTCAGAACGAGTCTGGGTGTCTGGGGAGCCACTTGCAGGAGAGGGTGTCCCCACAGGCACTTCTACTGTCTGCTCCATCTCAGTCAACATCGTGGGCTTCAGCATCTCCCACCCCACTGTGGGCTCTGAGACCTCCTCTCTGGCCGAATGTTCTTCCACACCAGCCTCCACCGTGGTCTCTGCAAGCTCTGCTCCTGTGGTACTCACAGTAAGCTCTGAATCTGCTCCCCCAACAGCCCAAGTGTCCCCAGTTGTCACCTCAAAGAGTTCTTCTGAAAGACTGGGAGATCTTGCACCAACAGTAGTAGAAAAAATAGAGGACACAGGTAGAAGACCTGGTCCCATGCTGCTCCCAAGGTCTACGCCTGGAGAAACAGAGTCCTCTTCTTGCCCTCCTATGGCTGCCTCAGTCACAATACCTGGCCTGGCGGAAGCTGTGGAAAACAGAAGGGAGAAGGAGTCCTCTTGGTCCACTGGTTCAGAAGATGTAACTTCTGGCCCGGAGGTCTGGAGGCTCTCCACTCCTCCTCTTGAGTGGTCTATAGGGAGCAGCCCCTCCTCTTCCTCTAGCGTAGAGAAAGGCGTGTGCAGGTCAGGCTCAACAAATTCTGCTGGTGGCTGGACAGTGGCTGTTTCCCAGTTGTCCACCTGTGTCCCATTCCGTTTCAGCAATGCCTTCTGAGATGCAGCAGGAAAGCTGTAATCTAGGAAAAGATCCAAAATACTTCATGTCACATCCAAAGCAACTAAGAACTCTGAAAGGCAGAGAGCTGGCCCCATTATAGGTGTCCAGCCAGAGACTGGGTCAAGTGGCAGAGACCTTCTAAGAACAGGTAGCCTAACACAGCAAAGAACAATCCCATTCAATAAGTGCACTTCTCCAGCACCCTATCCCATCCCAGCGAATCCACATTTCCTAGGGACAATTTGCATATCCATTCTCTCCACTCCTTTCTGTCCTGAGGCATTTTTACAGACAATAATAAGAGTTTTGACACCTGGCATCTTTAATTTGAGGTTATGAGTGTTAGAAATCGGGCTGGGACTAGGCTGGGACCCAGAGATTCATTTCAGATGGGATTCAGAAAGACAGGGGTACTAGCAGCAGTCAGCCACAAGCTAAATGAGAAATACTAGAGAAGAGAAACAAAAGCACAGCAAACCAAATCCTCCTCCCTGGCACACCCAAGGAATACCACCAAAATCTGAACCAACCTGGGCATCTTTGAAACGCAGCATTTCGATTTGTACAGCACCTCGTAGCATAAAAGTCATCCCCAAAACATCTGCATTATGAGACTCCTGCGTCAATAACGAACAGTTTTGTTTTGCTACAGCAGCCAAAACTAACTCCCCTCCCTCCAGCTTCAGCCCATTTGTTCCGTGGCTCTAACCATGAATGCATTTTTTTGTTGCTAGACAAATGTAGATGCTGAAAAGGAAGATGCATGTCACAAATGTAAGGTCAGAGCAGGCAGGGGTTTCTTCTGGAAGCCAGCAAGGCCACCCCAGAATAAGAAAAGTATCTGTAAGATCAGACATGTTTAGCTCAGAGTGGCAGACACAAATCCAGCAGGCATAAATCAGCCTTCATCTTTCTTGAGAAACTGCCCATACCCACGGAGCTCTGTTTCAGGAGTTTGCATCCCAATTAACTCCCTTTCTCCCCAAGACAAGCACAGCACATTCTCAGAGAAAGGGAAGGAAGACGATCCCTTCACAGCCAGAAATGAGCCCCCTGCCCTGTCTACGGTTATTAAGCAAGTGACTGTCTGAAATCCCCAAGGCTCCTGTCTCCTCTCCTGCCTGCCAAAGCAGATGCTCCGCTGAGCACAGTGGGCAGCAGCTGTCTGGATGCCTTACAGAGATCTGCACAAAAAAACTCCATGCATCCCTGACTCGAATCCATCGCTTGCTGCTGCCAGAGCAAGTGTGAGCTCCCAGGCAGAGAGGGCCATGTCATCAAACACACTCATTGCCTTGGATATTCCTGGGGAATCAGGACTGCCCATGCTACTCCTGCATGCTCTTTCCCATCTGTCCTGAGCGGAGAACACACTGCTCCATCCGCCCCAAAACAGGAGGTGCAAAGATGCTCCTGTTTAGCTGGCAAGCAACTTCCCTAACCCACAGCTCATTCCCTACATGCTGTCAGCAGCTCCTTCCAGATGTTGCCCAAAGATGAGCATGATCCACCTTCTGACCTTCAGAGCCATGGTGTTGGGACTGTCTCCCAGTTTTGTCTGCGAAGAAGCCACTGAGATTTACTGACATTGCAGGCAGAAGCCAGGTCGTTTTGCTGCTGTGTATCACTAGAGAGCATCATCCTGACTGAGGCTCTACCCAGGGACCCTGAGGATTAAAAGATTTTTGCTACCCAACAGCCTTCCTGGTGATGCTCCCCCAGAGGCCATGGAGGCTGTTAAGAGCAATCAGCAGCACAGACAAAAAAACCCCATCTCTCCTCCACTGTCTGGCACTGGTCTTCCCAAAGGCCCACACCCACAGGTACACACACCAGTGTCTGCAGACACAGTCACTCCCTTGCTAGATGGATGGTGGGTAACAGCAGGAACAGCCACGGACCATGGGACTGATGGCATTCAGTTGGGACACTCTTCAGACAGATGATAAAAGTTTAGTGCACCTCCCAGGGCTCTGCTACTCCTCCTGCTCCAGGGATACTCAGGGTTTGCACCAAAAACCCCAGCAAGAACGCTGCCTGCCCTGACACACTGTGGGTGAAAAGTGAGGGTTTCGCTCCTTAAAACAAGGCCCTGTCAGATGAGATGTTATTTTCAAGGATCAGTGATCCAATCTGCCATCCCCCTTGCCTAAAGACACTCTCAGCTATTCTCGACTCCTCTGCACCTCCTCTCTTCCCTGCTCCTCTTCCCACCTGGAGGAGAGCACGAACTGGCAGATGGGCACAGCAAAAAAACAAACTACGAAAAGCAGCATGAGGTTTGTCCCACAGGAACAAGAAATGCTCCCAGCCTGTCAGCTCTCCTTTGAAGTCACACATTCAACCTTTCCTTAAAGTGCTCTATCACAGATCAGTTAGCTCCCGTGGGGGAAAGCCCTGCATGGTGCAGCCACGCAGCCTTTCCACCAACAAGATCTAAAGATGCCAGAGGGACTGACGCCTCTGTCATCTCTCCTGGGCAATGAAAGTCCAGGGAGAACCCATCCCACTCTCTCCCAGCAGACTTCCATCTTACAAGGCAGCCAAAGACTGAAACCTGAGCTACTTCTCTGGGACAACAAATCCACAAAGTAGAAGCAGACACAGGAATCCTCACACTTGCTACTGTGTTAAGACTACCACTTGTCATCAGTTTCCCCACTACCCCGCATACTAAGCTTGGAGAATTTTTCTTCTGTCTGGTTCATAAGACCCCACTAATTAGAAAATGAACTCCCCTCAAATCTTGTGAGGGCTATTACTCAGATTCATGTGGGGAACAGTGACGCTTGAGGCATTTTGGTCAGTGGTGCTGGTTTGTGCTCCTTAAAACAAGGAGCCCTCCATACAACACAGTTACCAAAGGGGTTCAATCACTTCCCAGGTTCAGGCAGGATCACAGAATCAGCAAGGTTGGAACACCCCTTCAAGATCTAGTCCAACCATCAGCGCAGCACCATCGTAATTACCCCTAAACCATATCCCCAGGTGCCACATACAGATGCCAGTGATGATGAGTCAATCCTTCCTTCCAGACTTTTAGCTAGACATTTAGTTCCTGTCTGGAATCAGCTCCTACTCTCTTACAAACAAGGGCATCTGCCAATTTGTCATGATCAGGTCTCATTAAGGCACTCATATTTTCTTTTAGTTTATATCCCTCTTCTACAGTTTGAAGGAATTTTTGCACCCTGTACATCTCTTTGGTATGATCCCAGCCCTTAAGCTGGTCCCAGCATCTTCTTCTCAAGGCTCCCTCCAGACAAGCTGGCCTCTGTCACTCATCATCTGTGCAATGCAGAGCTAAGAACTTCCCCATTTGAAGAGTCTTCTCAGCATTTCCCTGGATTGCTCTACCCCCCAGCCCTAAGGGAAATCGAAGGGCATCTCTCATGTTTAGCAGCTCTTTCAGCATTCTGGTAGCAGTTCCCCTTCATTAAGTGGTCTTCTCAAACAACCCACTTGGCCCACCTGGTTCTCCTCTACTTTCAGCAGACCTTCTACACCCTGCTCCCACACTCTGGGCACATGGCAGTGCACCCACAGACCCTACCACCTTCCTAGGCCAGTGCTATCCACTCCCATTCCCACCAGCTTTTGTGGAGAGAAACATCAGCCATGGAACAGAGAGGCCAGAGAGACACAGGTGATCTGGGTTCCTGCTGCAGAAATGAGGCAGAGTCTTCTGATAAAGGAGGTAGGTATTATGGAGCTGGATGCAGTGCCAGATTTGCCTGGCTCATTTATCAGCTCATCTAATTTCAGCGAGGAAGCAGAGCACTGCCAAACCCACGGTTGCCTGAGGAGGTTGTAACTGCACACACTATCAGCTCCTTCCCTGCCAGGGTCTGCTGTCTCCCACCAAGATCAGCAGTAGGCTGGAGCACAGAAGGAGCTTGTGGCCACACACAGAGGTGGCACACACCACGTACCCCTTTCCAGCCACAAACAAGAGCAGCCAAGCCATGATGGAGCCAGCCTGATCACAAAGGGGCACAGCTCAGGAGAACCGTCTGCTGGAGCCATGAAACTGTCCCAACACCTCTGGCCAAACAGTCTAGCAAGGGATGGACCAGATGAGTTAAAGCAGGCAGCCACAGTTCCAAATCACACACCCTCCCAGAGCTTCTCAGTCACACCATCCCCTTGGGAGTCTGGTTCACCGATATGAAATTCCACACCTCTACCTCACCTCTTTGCCACCACATCATTAGCTACGCCCCTTAATGCTTTCCATCAGTGGTGATATTACTCATATTGCAGCATCCAGCTGCCTTCCACAATCCTCCAGCTTTTCCCTTCCAAGCTCTCTTACAAAGACCCTCAGGCGCTATTTTCTAAAGAAACCATCTTGCACAGCCCTCCTGCTGTTCCAAGTCCTGACCTTTGCATCTCCCAGCAGACCTAGGTCTGGGTCACACAGATGCATTTTCTTCACCCGGGGAGATGATTTTCCCTGGGAGAGGTGAACATGAGCTTCAGACCTCTGCAAAAGCCGCCATTCAAGTAATGTCTTGCTTCCTCTGAAATCAATACCAAAACTTCCCCGACACCAGATGGGCCAAGACATGGCATTGTGCCAAAGCATGATTCCCCAGCCAGACATTTAATTCATTACATTTCTGCTTCTCCTTCATTCAGAACAGCAGGTCTCAGTTACTGTCCTACAAGGTTCCCTACCCTGTATTTGGTATTAACAGTTTAAAGCAACTGTGACAGCTCAGGAAGAGGGTGATCCTCATTGTTTTTAGTACACATAACCTGACCATAAGGTCTTTATTGGATTAACTGAAACATGTTAACCAGTGATTGAATTACTGATAACTAGAGGGCACTGTAATAAAAACAAGAACATTCCTGGGCTCCCACCACAACACATAGCACCATTCATACTAAAGCACCTGCCAACTTTTGGAAGCACAAGGTGCACTCTACTGACTGCTAAAACTGCAGCCAGGTCTGAGTCCGTATCTGCTTCCCTTTTTGCAATATAAAGCAGTGAGACTTACTGCAAAAAGTCATACTCCAGCTGATTGAAACTGCAGGGGGATTTCAAAGAGACAAAATACAATTACTGGTGCTGGAATTGAGCCAGTTGGGGCTAATATACTAATCTCCCAGAAGAGCTTGGAGAAGTTACTATCTCCGACTCTAAGACACCAGGTCCACACACACAAAAGAGATCATAATCAAAAGAGACACCCAGGGTAGCAAAGTTGTTAGGTCTCATTATGGCTGGAATTTGCTTGAGGCAGACACCGGGCACCAAGTGCTACAGCTGTTCCCCAAATAGCCTCATACCTCTTTCCTGCTGAGTGCAGGACTGCAATAAAGCTGGAATAAGCCATCCTCATCCAAACACAGTCAGGGACAGCTGCACCAGAACAACACTGTGCACAGAGAAACTCTCCTGTCACAGGTCAGCCTTTGCCAGCTATGTCTTGACCGAGATGGCTTGTCCCAAGGCAGATCACCCAATGTGTCAGTGTACTCTAAACCAGGGCATAAACAAGAGGCATCCCGGGAGCTGAGCTCGGCAGGCGGCTGCTCAGCGCTAAGCTGCTTATGTAGACAGTCTTTACCAGGTGCTTCATTTCATTAATGCTTGGGTTGAAGATGGTATTAAGAACCGCAGATTTGCTGTCAGTCTGGATGAAGAAGCAGCAGATTTCAGTAAGGTTGAAAGATACTGGGATCTCTCTGGCCAGAAGCAAGTAATTCATCATGGAAGGGAGTGAATCTCACTAGCAGAGGAGATGGAAAGTATTTGATTCCATTAGCTTGTCAGAAAACTTACTTTTCTTTGAATACAGTCCTAAGTTGTCTGTTCTGCTATTCCCCATCCTAGCTCTCCTGGGATTCCCTTCTGCTAATTACTATGAATAATTAAAAGATTACAATTTTCTCCCCCACCCCCCAAAGCACCACATGCCATCCTAGTGAATCACCAATCTATAAGACTAGACTTGATACCTCCCAGCACAGTCATGCCTTGGTCTTCAAGCACCTTGGAGCTGAAAGAGCAGACCTTGGCTGTAATGAAGTGAGCCTCATGCCAGTCCACCATCACACTGGAAGATGCACTCCAGTCCTTGGAGGCTCACCTGTTGGGCAGGGGAGGAGAGGGACTAAGTGACCTCATCCACTAGAGACTCACAGGCCTTGCATCAGTTTTCAGAAGTTCACACTTCCCAGCAGTTAATGATTAGCCTGCCTCAACCTAGAGTCTTCACTGGAAGGGGAACATATGGGATGGTGCTTTCTGACCAAAATGAAGGAGAACACCAAGAGGTGCAAATCAGGGAGCACTCCGGGATGGATACACCACCAGATAACTCCTTCATTAAAAATCAGGGACTCCAAGAGACCTACAGTCCTAATGACTCCCATCTTCTAGCCCTAAAGCTAGGTGACATCTTGCATTTGTTGCCCAGTGTGGTAGCAGGAGACATGATAGACCAGAAGATTCCAGGCAACATAAGACGGGGAAGGTGGGAAGAAAGGAAAGGAGGACAGAAGGGCCAGATGTGAGTCCCTGCAGGTTCACTCTATCTTCAGAGTTGATCTGGGGTTCGGGCCAATTTATAACCGAAGGTGAAGCAAAGCAGCCACACCCAAACTACAACCTAAGAAGCTTCCAGGTTCCCTGGAAGCCTGAAAGGATGCAGAAGTAACAGGTTCACAGCTCCACTGACTTGCCTTCTGGCTAAAGTACAAGGCACTGCTTCTTTCCATAAGAAAGCACAAGAAGCACTGCTTCTTTCCATAAGGATATGGTATCCACATTCCCACCAGACCTAATCCATCTCTTCCACATGCGGCTCCACTGGGTAGCAGCTGTGCATGGGGTAGCACACATGCAAGTGCACACTTCTCTGCACCCTCAGAGAGAATGAGACAAATGTCAGGGCCCTTCCACAGGCTGGTGCTCACTGATGTCAATATAGATTCACTGTTCCGTAGCATAAATCTGCAAAAGCACATTATTCAGGAGAACCAGAGCCCCAGGCTGAGCTGTGCTCTGCCAGTGGGGGTTTGTTCTCACTTTCTAATGGACTAACAGGTGGTCCTATATGCCACATGTTTTCCAGAAATATTTTTAAAGGATGTTCGAGTGCGTTTAAAAAAAAAAAAAAAAAAAAGAGCAGCAGCTGCAGAGCTGCAGATTGTTATTACTTTTTAGCTCTTGCAGCCTCAAAGTCACACAAAGGCAGGGGAGTCTCCCCACATAGGCTTCAGAAGGACATAAAAAAAGGAGAGATGACTAATGCAGCTTTGAAATAGCAGGAGATCTGGCCTATCTGCAAGACCACCAGCAGTTCCAGGCCCAATATCTTTACACCAAACATGGAAAGAAGCCAGCACAGGTCTCCTTTCATAGCAAGGAATTTTCACTCTCTAGTAGTACAACAATGCTGTTTTGTGCCTTGACTGATGCAATATCTCTGATGTGTGCCTGGGACAGAGTACCAACTATGCCGGGTTACACTACACAGAAAGAAATCTCATATAAGGAAAACTTACACCATAAACTTTTTTTCTCCTTTAACAGCAGCTGTTGAAAACTGTTTAATAGATTTATACATTGAGAATAACCTAACAGATGTCATCACACAGTTCCACAAGGTATCACATGGCATCTGTCACACATGCAGCACGTAAGATTCACTGGTTGTGTGCCTCTCTCATACAGAGGCCTTGCATGACAGGAGAAGGCTGCCCAATTTAGGGATGCTATTACAATATCCTTTATTGTAAAATGACACACAGCAGGTTTCTAATTAAATTTTAAGTAGAAATGTGCTCCCAGCTCTTGAATAATTCAAAATGTTCTATTAACCAAGGTTCTAAAATGCCATTGAGACATGAGCTCTGGACACAGCAACGGTCAGGGGAAGAAACAGTGCTTGGAAGCACAGCAGCAGTTAGCTGGGCAGCGGATAGGGCAGGGTATGCAAAAGGACAGCTGAAAGAGCACATCTGTTCATGGAGGAAAGTACTGCAGGCAAGAACGGAAAGAGAGAGGAGCGTGTTCTGCATGCAAATGGGGCGAGGCATGTGCAAGAGGCAAGGCTGGGTTCGGTACCCAGTCATCTCGCTCTCAATGCACAAGCACATGCTGTTCTCCAAGTCACGTCCAGATCTGTGAGTACATGCAGGTGCCTGCTGGCACACCAATAAAAGCGCCGCTGAGCGCTGCCACCGCGTGAGAGCGGCTGAGCCAGAGCCTGTCCCAGGGATGCGCTGGCAGGAACGGGCACCATCCGCCCCCGGCATCCCTGTGGAGGCACAGCTGCCCCACAGCCAGGTCTGCAAGCGCCCCGGGGGCCAGGGAGCCACAGGGCAGCAACAGCACGGCCAGATAAGTTCAGCAGCAATGTCAGCGAGCAAAGGGCTTTGGAGACCTAAGCTGGGATGGCCCTTGCCCCCATAGCGTGCACTGTGCCCCAGTGGGCAGCCCCAGCCGTAGCTCTGCAGCAGCCTCAGCCCTGCGTGAGCACAGGTGTTTTTTAAGGTCACAGAAGTAGGAATGAAGATAAAATGAGACTTGTGCTTTCTAACTGCAGACCTCAGTCAGATCTGCTGAGAGGAAGGCAGCAATACCAGCTGAGGGAGGAGGGGTAAGGCTGAATCCTGGCCTTTGGGTAACACTTAATACATGCCCCACATGACACTTAAGAGCAGGAGCATGTGAAATAATCTCCTAAGCTACTGGAAACCCTGCAGTGCTCCTCCTCCTTCCCCCCATCCTTCTTGAGAGTATCTCAAAGCCAACAAGGGCCTTGGGGGGAGACCACTGAGGGGCTCAGTGATCTCAAAAAAACACTCCACAGAGGAAAGCAAGCTCAAACGCTAATGAAACCCATTTTGGTCATGACTCCTCAGGAAGCAGCTGGACAGGGTAGACAACAACACTGTCTTCTCTTGGCCAAGTCCACACCGAATTCATAGACTGAGGAATCCAGAATTTGACCCAGGCAACCCAGCTTTGACTCAAACCCTAAAATGGCCTTGATCTCTGAGTCAGGCTCTTGAGACCCTAAAGCTGTGCTTAATAGACAGCAACAGAAAGAAAGGAGAGAGAAGAGAGCATAAAAGGGGGAGAGAGAGAAGGAAAGACGTGAAGCAATGGGAAACTAGGTGGAGGGCAATACTTTCCCCAGCTCATAGCAGCTCAGGAATAAAGGCTCAACTGTAACTTGGTTTCTAAAGCCTGTGCTTGCTCAGGGTTCACTGGGGACACATCAGGCACTGAGGTGAGAAAATAGAGCTGACGTTTAATCTCAGGCCCTCTTAGCAAGAGTTGTGTCAAAGCAGGAAGACAGATCCCTGCATTCTTCCATCTCCCCAGAGCCCCTGCAGAGTGGGGAGGAAGTATGGGGTAAAAATAACCTACCTGTTGCCGGTCCCAAGTCCAGGCTGGAGTCGTTGAGCTCTCCCCCATCTTCCCAGAAGTACTGCGGGGGTTGCAAGATCTTGGACTCCTCATTCTCCTCGCTGGCAAACCCTGACCCTGGGGCAGCCTGCAGAGAGCCAGGGGCAAGATCAGGCTCTGCAGTCTCCGGGCTGGTTTGCTCATGGGAATTCATGGCCTCCAGGTGGGACATCATGGCAAACTCCAGCAGGGAAGTTGATGTGAGGCCATCGGCAGTTGGGTCCTCCGAGGATGCAAGACAAAGGCACAAGGTCCCTGTATAATGACAGTAAAACCACATCAGAGCTCGGACTGACACTCACTAGGCTTGTCTTCCCCTTGCAGCCTGCTCCTGCCAAACCAAGCTACCCCTCAGATGGGCTGTACTCTCAGCTGATGGGGAAAATTAGGATATTTTGGGAAACATCCACAACCATGCAGATGAGCATTCACATGGAGGAGTCTCAGCGGCAAGCAGCCATCTAGCCTGGGGCACCTCTCTTCAATAGGGCACTGATGGTTCACCCTTTCCAAGGTGTTTTTGCCTCTGAAAGGATGGGATGCCCTGTTATTCATCCATCCTGGAGAGGAGGTGGAATGTCTTACACTTCAGCCATGAAACTCTGGCCTTGTGAAGACAATGATAGTTTCCTATCCGACTGTCCTGATCCACAGCTATATTTTATGCAGGGGGACTGATTCAAACCAATATTATTTACAACTCCAATATTAATCATATTTTAAATCAGGGAGCTGAAAATCTATTTTTAAGTCATTAACTTGAACTTCATTTTGCATTCACAATGTTGGTTTTCATAAGAAAGGGCTGACCATCAGAGGTAAGAATTAAAATGTGACAATAGCAAACATCTACTTAACACTAAGGAAGCAGGCTGCATTTTACACTTTTCTTTCAACGTTATACCCTTGTTATTTCCATTTTATCTATTAGAAGGTTTGACTGACACTTCTTGATTCCTAGATGAGACTTTAATTGTGATTTGTGTCAAGGTACATTCACATGCATATTGAACTTCAATCAAAATGCAAGAAAACAGCACCTGGAACTTGGTTTTATTCAGCTGATAAATACCATGATAAATATGGAGACATAAGGAAAAAATAAAATTACCAAAACATGTTTTACATTTAAAACAGTTTTGTTAAGCAAGCAAAGTAACTAATTTGGGTGAACTGAACAATTTGCTTCCCAGTCCTCTGTTCTTCAGTATCTCAAAACTAGAAGATCTCATCCTCTCACAGCTGATTTTTATTCATAGATTAGAAGAAAAAAGGACACATTTTCTCGCTTTCTCAGCTCATACTCAGTTTCTCAATTCTTAATGAACTAGTGACTGAACTGAACTAATTGAATAAGCTGAAATTAAGACTAATTTGGTATTTTTCTTTGATAACCGATTTTCTAGACAACAGAAATGCAGCAGATCTAATCCATCTGGACTTTAGTCGAATATCTGATAGAGTGTCTCACGCAGAATTACCAGAGATGCAAGAAAAGACAGTAATAAGCAGGAAAACTGTATGGCATTGGCTATACAAAAAATGACAGAGGCTTGTGCTGGAGGGGGGCTGTTAGTGGAATTCCTCGAGGTTTGTCCTTGGATCTGCTGTTCTTTCACATTTTCCTAAGTGACCTTGGAATTAAAATTAGGAACATGATAACGAAATTAGCCAAGGACACAAAGCGAGGAGACATCCTCACTGCACAGACTGTAGGTACAGCTAGGTGATCTTGAGAATGGGAATAACAGAAATAGTATGAAAAAAATAGTACAAAGTGATAAGTCATCCCCTTGAGAACTAGCACAAAACATTTCTGATACAAGATAGGAAAACATCCATTAGAAATGTCTTAAGAGACGAAACTCCTGTATTAGAAACAGCTCTGAGATACCACTGGAATGCAGATGTGAAAATCCTTGCAGAGTCCCGAAGTATTAGAAATAGAGAGCTTTTACAAAGCAGTGCTGAGACATCACCTGGATGCTGCACACAGATCTGGATACACGTGGCCTGAAATGATTTAAGCAGAGCTGAACTGCCTTGAGGCAAGGGCACAGACTAGGCAACCTCCCGAGGTTGCTTCTCACCACTGTGTCCTACAATTTCACATCCCAGAAGGGCAAATTCAAATCAAGACAAGTGTTAAGATGAGCTGTGGGGCAATGGCAGATGGGTTGGTGCTTTTGCTGAAAACATTAGCCTGTTGGCACACAAAGTTTGGGAATTGCTGCTTACCTGCCAGACTGATTACCAAAGCAGTCCTGGGAACATTAAAATCCAGAAATGAATTTCTCAAGTCTTCTGCCTGCTCTGACACTCTCCACTTTCTTCCACTACTCTCTGAACTGAGCAAAATCCAATATTGGTTACCCTTTCCCATATGCACTTGGGCCAGGCTTCAGCACTTCTCAATCTCGTTTATTTTGCTCTATTGATCCAAGTCAAGATCAGCTGAGGCCAGCACGGCAACAAAAAAGGGAACAGCAGAGTATCAAAGGGGAAGGAAGCTACTGCAGCATCACTGAGCCAACCAAAATGCCTCAGGGCATCCCTGGGAATGTGCCTGCTCCCTGCCAGCCCTGCACGCACAGTGAAGTCCACAGCTGGAAACAAGAGCTCACACATCTCCTGTGCATGAGCACGGATCCAGAGAGACCTGGCCAGGCCCCCATGCCAATCCAGTGGTGCTCAGCAGGCTCCAACATGATGGTGCCCAGCTGACACAAGACACCTGCATCACTGACAGAGAGCACTGAGCCCTGTGCAGCCCACCAGAGAGAGCACTTGTCTTGAGGAGCTTACAGCTTAAGCAAACATGACAGAGAGCAGCAAGAAGGAGAAAAGAAACATTATTCTCAAAGTTACCCACCAAAGGAGAGCAGAAGGACAGGGAGACACCAAGTGGTCCAAGACCACACGGAATATTTGATACATTTGTGACTGTAACTAACTGCCTGGATCCTAAGTAAGCTCTTTATACGCCCCAATGCTTCAGTTTCCCCCAGTTCCCATTAGCAGACATGGTTGATGCGGCACGTCGGCTTTCCAGCCACACTACAAAACACATCCTGGGTCTCCCAGGCAGCAAGGCAAAGTCTCAAAATGTAACTCTGTGCCAGCTCCCAGGCTGGCTCAGGCCTTTTTTTCCATCAGCTACACCATGTTTGGGCTGCCTCCAGAACTCAGTCACAGTCCATCCCACCACTTCTCAACAGACATCTCATGGCAAGTGAACCTGGGCATCCAGAGAGTTATTTCCATCCATGAAGGAAGCTTGAATGCCGGGAGTTTGTTTACCCTCCTTTAACTCTGAAGTGTTTACCCAGTTAAAACCCCCTAAGCTGCATTATCTGGTTTACTGGGATGCTGTGCTTTCCTCAGCCCAAGATAAGAATGAGTCATGCACAGCCTGAGCAAGCCAGGTTTCTCCTGGGGTGGATCTGGAGCAAGACCTTGGGGCCTGATCCACAGGCACAGGATGCAGAGACTGGCCTGGGGGAACCCTCCGTGCCAGCACCAGCCCGAAAGCCACAGGGCTAACAGCACTATCACACCAGGGTAAAAATCAGTACCTCTCCAGACAGCATCCTGACACCACTTCATTCATACCATCTGCACCAGCAGCAAAAACTCAATGGGCTGAGGTGCCAAACAGCAGCCCCAAGATTTGGCACCTTCCCCCTCTCTTCCAAGCGTCTCATAAAGGAGCTCCACGCAGCTGTCAAGTCCAAGGCAAAGAAAGAATCAAAGCACAAGCTGAGCTGGGAGGCAGGGGAGCACAGCTGAGAGAGGAAATCTAATGCCCAAGACCTCGGTGCCAGGCCGTTTTCCTCCTTGGATGGGGAACAGGGATTAGACAACTTCTATCAGCCATCAGTCTCTCAATTTTGTATTCTAAAAGGTAGATCAAGAGATAGGAATAAAGAAACACAAATGAATAAAGCCCGGCAACTGTAGATGGGAGGGAACAGGGAACGGAGCCAGGGCTTGCCAGCTGCTTCAATGGGGCGTTTGTCTCTCATTTCTATTTTTGCGGCACCTCTGCGTAACCTGGAGGAGATGAGGCTCTGCATGCTAAAGAGGGCAGCCAGCCTTCAGGGAAACAGCAGGGCTGTGAGCACCAGAGGAAAGCCCTCCCCAGAACAGACAGAGGAGGAGCGAGAAATGAGAGAAAGTGGGAGAGGTAGCTGGAGGGGGGAGAGGGAACAAAGGCAGAGAGCACCGAAACCAGCACAGGAGCTCCGCGGCGGCTGCGAGCTGTCCTGCTGCTGGTACCCACAAAGATGACACGTGGAGGTAACAAAGGCCTTGCAAAAGGTGCTTCACCTCTATAAGGAGCAGAATGGGGCAATTCCAACAGCAGGGAATAATACTGTAATGTTACCTTTCCAAGTTCACTGGAAAAAAGCTGGCCATGGGGACACACCGATGAAATGAGTTTTCTAGTTGCTGACCCCACTGATCCCATAGGAAACAGTTCCAACTCAAAGTAGAGAAGCTTGCTCTGTTCAGCTCAGCAGAGGATTCAAGAAAACAGGACAAGGAGATGGGGGAGTTTTGCTCAACAGCAGAAGAAAATACCTGACAAAAAATTATCTGCCATCTCTCTCCCAAACTGCTGTGAATAAGAGCAGTTCCACAGTTCTAAACAATTCTAAAACAATCTCAAAATATTTTCTACATTAGCTGACCAAGAACTGCTTCATCCCTTTGCCACAAAGCAAGCCACCTCTCCACTGGACAAGGCAGCTGTTTAAAAGCTCCCAACTGGCCTATTGAATAGGACTAGGAGTGAAAGAGGAAATAAGTAATTTCTGTGTCCAGCTGAAATGAGAGGAGGGATTTGGGGAGATGAAATGGAACCTGGCTGTGACTATGTCGAAATTTTCTTGCTTTTTAATTAATAACAAGCAAACTTCAATTTCTCTCCAAGGAACATACAACCAGCCCTTAAGATGTCATCACATTGGCTTGATCTATGGAATATTCTTCAGTTTACCCAACAGAAGGTTGGTTTTACCTCTCCTTCATGTGTGTTGTGGCTACACCACAGTGCCACGGAGGCAGGATCAGCCTGCTGAAGGGAAGAATATTTGCCTGGAGCACACTCTGACTTACCTGTCTCTCACCACCAACTATCAGAGCCTGCACACTCCTCCCAAGCACAGCTGCACAATGGCTACCAGGGAGGGGGGTCAGAGCATCTTGGTGTTGCCAATGCAGCAGCCGCAACAATGTCCATCTGGCCCTGCTACCGTTGACCTTCCTTTCAAGCCCACCCCACACCCAGGAGCTACCCAACAATGTTATTTCCTAGGAGAGCTGGGTCAGGAATGGGTCATTTACTGATAATCGGTTAGGACAGAAACACAATGACCAGATGAGGGAAGCATCTGCCAGGGATATTCCCTCCCCCAGACCACCATGCCTGGAAAGGCCGGGGAGCAAGGCCCAAGGGCAGAGAGGAGAGAGGCCTCAGGGCAGAACAGCCAACGGCACAAACCACTTCCAGAACATAACAAAACACAGACCAATTTAAATAACAAAAAAGGATCCCAACCGTGGCCAGTGGAGGAAGAGAAGAAAATGTCGTTTGACTGAGGGATGTCCAAGCTGATTCCCACACAGTCACCTGGAGTCTCTGCACACCAAACCTTCAACAGCTTGCACAGGGAAGCACACAGGATGACCGTATATCAAACCAAGTCCCTTTGATGCTAATTCAGACTTACAGACCATACCTGTTCTGGGACACCTCTACCTAAGACCTCTCCCAGCCTAGCTCCCACATGGTCTTATCGCTGCTCTCCCATGCTGCACTAGAGTACTTACACATCCAGCCATGTCCCTAATCTCTGAGATCATTTCCAATTAGGGCTTTGGAAAATAAGATCAGACTGCCATCCTCCTCCGGTACTGCCAGCAATCAGGTCCCTTACGGAGCATCCCTCTAAAACTATCCACCTTCCCACGGCTCCAGTACATTTTAGAAAGCAATGGGAAAAGCACTTGGGTCAGCAGGGAGCACGTACTTACCAACCTGCACCAACAAGAGGGACGAGGCACAACTGAAGAAGCCCTTGCAACGGGACAGCTTTTTAAAGGGATGCTGTGCCAGCATCTTTGAGCTTTTACAGCTCTTTACAGCAAGCATAACGAGAGAGCTCCAACACTCGGCTACAGAGAGTGTGTGTGTGCACGTACTGAGTGGCTACTACCTCACAAAGGACTGCCAACATCTGCTCCCTTGGCATTTCAGAAGAGAACATCCAGAGCACGCGGGCCCAGGTATATCCTGGGAAATGGCACGGCACCGCCAGAAGATGCACCTGCTTTTGCAGAAAATTGTAGATGTGCCCTTTGTCAGCACAAGCACAGCAGAGGCCTGCCTTCCAGGGGTGACAGGCACCCTCAGCCCAGCGCTGAGGTGAGTCAAGTCTCTTGTCCTTACAATCAGTAACATCACGACTGCTCTAAACACCTCCACCTGCCTGCACACAAGACACTCCATGCAAGCAGGTGACGGCAACTCCAACAAGCCTGCCTGTCCTTCCCCCTTCGCCCAACCATTCATGCCGGGAGTCACAATCTCACTTGGTTTCAGTCTCCCAGACTGTTTGCCTTCACTCCCTCCCCAGATTGTCTCGTAGCCTTCACACCTCCCTCCTCTGCTGCTGCAACGTCTGCTCCTCTTCGCAATTCTCGCTATTGACAATGGCAGCTGCCAGCTCAGGGCCAGGGGAGATGCAGCCCCTGGGGAAACAGCATCAGGTAGACAGTTGTACACAGCAGAAGTCAATTTTCTTTCCTCAGTTACCTTTCATAGGCCTCTTCAAACAGCCCACAGGCTCCCAGGGGTTAACAGACCACAGGATGAAAGCCATTGATCTAAGAGAAAAACCACAGCCCACATACTTCTTTGCCCTCTCAAAGGCCCAAAGCATTTCATCTGCCTTGCCAGGCCTGTGCTTCCCCTTCTTGCTCTGTCCCAGCCTGGACTGTGTACCCCATGGTGCTCAGTTTGATTTCTAGCACACCAAATAAAGGCTTGTGGCTGCTTCGTCTTCAAAGCCACCCTGCTCAGGCAGAGCAAGCACTACCTCAGATGCAGGAGGGACTTCCCCTGAGACATGGTTGCCCGTCAAAATATAATAGAAGTCTTTTACATCCCATAAGGCCTTTAAAACTCACTGGGCACAACATTGAACACAAAATGGTTACACTCCACTCCAGACTCTGCAGCAGAGCAGTGAGGACCACCCTGCCACATGCTGCATAGCAGACTCTCCCCCAAGAGTCTCCACTCTGCAAACAACCTCACGCATCCCCGGCAAAAAAAACTCATGCAAAGGTTAGGTGGTCCCAGGGCACATGTATGGGTCCTGACTACCTTCCCAACACATCGGGCAGGACAGAAATAGCCGAGAGTGGTTGCAGTTGGTATACAGAGGGCGGGCTGCAAAGCTGGCTGCCCAACAGTAACAAATTATCACCAGAACAAGAATGTACATCCAAACTCTGGCAACCACAACAGGGCTTAACCAGGCATAGGGACGATGGGGGGCTGATCTGAGCCCCAGCAGGGTGTATCTTCCTTGCCAGCATCCCTGGCCCTCTGAACAAATCAACACACGTGTTTGCTTTGCCTCGGTGTGGGCTGTGCTCATGTAGCTGACAAATAGCCTCTCCATTCTTTGGGGATTACGTGTTTCAACAGTGTCCTGGTTTCAACAAATAGCCAGCAAGAACAAGAAGCAAGTTCACTCAAGCACCAGCTGCGAGCCATGATGCACCTTCCCTGCAGCCCATCTCTCCTGGCCCTGCAGCAGGGCTGCCAGGGCAGCTGCTGCTGCTCACTCAGGTACCCACAAAATGCCGGAGCTTCTTCCCACACTGAGGGAGTGGAAAAACTTTTGTGCGCTCTGATCTGTAGCTCGTCGCCAGCAGCTTCCCCTTGAGGGCTTAATGTAGTTATTTCTACCCCTGATGCCTATAATTAAATGAACATTTCCTTATGGCACTGAGGAGGCCAAGCTAAAACTGACTACAGGGAATTTTCATCCATCCTGATCTATACTCCCTCATCTCTGGCTTGTTCACACAATGCTAACAAGGCATCTTCTAAGCAGGCAGAAGGGAAAAAAACACGCCTTAAATAGCCCACATGAAGACAAGCACCTGGGGAGATAAAAAGAGGAAAGAGACCAATTCCCTCCTTGTCCCCCTGCTTTTAATCACATAATTTTCCTGCTTGCAAAACCAAAGGGGCTTAGATACCCTAGAGCCTGGAGAGATGTTTCCACGCTCTGCCAGCAGACTTGTGCTGCTCAGCAGTCTGATGGGACCCTCATGAGGTGCATGTCCCATTTCAGCACATCCTGCAGGTCTGCAGAGGCTCCCAATTGAGGGAAGCTCTTTTTCAGGGATTAACAATTCCTGTCCTGCAGGGCTGGAGAAGCGAAGCCAGAGTGCACCACGTTATTTCAGACCAGAACAGATCCTAAACCACTGAAAAAAGCTACTAACCAAAACAGGCCTTAATGTATAAATTCCCAGTAATCTGTATCTCCACTTCTGACCTCCCATCTAGGTAGAAGTCCAGTCATCTGGAGAAGTCTGGTCAATTGAGTCCAGCCCTCCAGTATCTCTACAGCCCACCAGGATTATCAGTTTCACTAGAGTAGGAACTGAGCTGTCCCTCGGAGCTGCCACGTGCCTCCCACCCATACTCCTATCCCTGCCAGGACAGCAGAGAGGATCAGAGGGAAAGCCAAGGACCCAAATCCTCTGTATCACCACCAGCTGGACAGCAATACCAGAAAGTTTCCATCAGCCTCAGCAGAATAGGAAACACACCCTCCCCTCAGCATAACCGTACCAGTGGTGGTCCTTTTGGCTGCCACAGTGTAAAACCACCACGAGGTCCATCTCCTTCCCATGCAGAGCAAATGCAGCTTTCTGGCTATGGGGCTGGCAGCTGGGCAGGGTGGGAATATGGCAGTTCCCCCACCCCCCGCCCATGCATCTTGCCCTCCACTGTGGAGGAGGCAGAGGTTTGGCTGAATTTGGAGACTCGGGTTTCCTGCTGAAATGCGGCTAAAGAACCTTTGCCAGCTGTGCCCGAGGTTTTCCCTTAATGTGGACAACCTGCCTGGAGGAAGCCACAAAATTGGCTCCCTGCTCAGCTCTGGAAAGACTTATTGCTTCTGTGCCACTGAGTATTGGCACAAAACCCCAACAGGTTTTCTGATCCATTTTTGCTCTTTAAGCTCACTATTGTTTGCAAACCTAAAAGGCTTTATCTCTTCTCTTTAGGGAGTCCCAGACGGCAGAGACTCACAGCTCATGGACAGAATGGCTCCACAGATGACACATTCCCCCATGAACATTTTCAGGAGATTGGGGTAATAAGAGAGATGTGCCAGGGGGCTGCATGTCACTGTATCACAGCTCGGTCGTGCTGGAAGACAGTGACTGGTTGGTAACTCAGCCCTTCCCTCCCTGCCAGAATGACTCAAGACAAAGGCTCCCCCACACTTTAAATGTCCCCGTTCAGAACTCCTGTTCCACACTAACCAGATTTCTGTACAAAGGGATGGTGCAGGGAGGAAAAGGGCAATCTCAGCCTCACAGGTCTTTAGGGGATCCCTTTGTTGGGAAATTTCCCTAGACTATTTAAAAATAGAAGCAGAGCCTTCACAACTATTCCGAGTATAATTATTAGCGCACTTAATTGCCTTTCCCTGGCACCCTACCTCTCCTCCAAATTTCAAGAGGAGGCTCTTGGGGAAACGCGTAGCAATTTGCGGTTCCCCGTTCCTTTGTACCAGTTTCGCGGTAGTTCGCAAAATCACCACGACGCCAGACGAAGCCATCGATACCCGGGCGGGCGGTCTGAGGCAGCGCTGCCGCAGCCGGGGCTGCCCCGGCCGGGCCGCGACCACCCACCCCCGGCTCCGCCAGCGCTACCGGTGCTCACGGGGTCCCCGCAGGGTCCAGCGCCGCGTGCCCCCTCTCCGAGGCAGGAGAGCCCGGGAGAACCCCCGTCCCCGCGGGGTGAAACCCACGTGCATCCAGCCCGCCATGCCGGGAGCGCAGGGGTCCCCTGTCACCCCCGGAGGTCCCGGGGCAGAGACGGGCCGCTCCAGAGGGCTCTGATGTTCGGGTGGGGGGCAGCGCCCGGTACCCAGGGAGAGCTCCAGGGTAGGGGATCCGCACAAGTCCCGGTACGCGGGGTCAACGGTGCCTGTGCGGGGGTGGGTGATGGAGACCTTCCTGCTGCAGAGGTCCCGGTGCCCCGACGCACTGGACCCTCCGCAGACCGCGGTTCTCCAGGATGAGGGGGGTCAGACCCGCCCCCCGCTGGGGGTCCCGGTGCTCGGGGCGCTCCGGTGCCCGCGGAAAGGACCGACCCCCACCCTCTGCCCAGCCCGCCGCGGGGGGGTCCCGCCCCAGCCCCGCCAGCCTCACTCACCCGCGGCCAGAAACAGCAGCAGCAGCAACGCCGGGGCCCGGTGCAAGGGCTGCATGGCGGCGGCCGCTGCCCTGCCGCGCCGCCTCTTCACGGGGAGCGGGGCCGCCCCGCCGCCCGCCGGGCTCTGCCCCTCGCCGCCGCGCCCGCCCGCCGCCCGGCCCCGCACCGCATCCCGCCGCCCGGCACCGCCTCCTCCCGCCGCCGCTCCAGGGGCGGGGGAACCGGTGCGGGGGGGTCCGAGCTGCCCGCCGGGTGCGCGGACGGAGCGGCGGGGCAGAGGCGGAGCGCAGCTCTCGCTTTGGCTCCTAATTTCTGGCTGCGGAGCCACCGCCCCCCGCCCGGTCCGGCGCCCCCCCAGCCGCAGGGCCCCGCACGCCGCCCCGGGCGCCCACAACGAGCGCCGGCGGAGCGGCTGCTTGCGCCAGCCGCGGGTGATCAGCCCTGGGGGTGGGAAGGGGGGATGCGCCGGACCCCGCCGGCGGCAGGGGCAGAGCCTGGCGGGACGGCGGCTCCCTGTCAGCCGGCACACCCAGGTCCGGCAGGGACGGTCCCCAGACCAGAGACTCTTCACCTCTGCCTGCTGACCTCTCGTCAGCTGCCCATGACCCACAGGACCACTGTGTCTCCTTCACTCCTCAGCTCCTGCCTCACTTCATCACCTGGAAAAACTTCTCCCCCCTGGGCAACTTCATTTCCCCACTTCTGGAGGCCATCTGGTCCAAGCCCCTGCTCAGGTGGGATACCTACAGCAAGTTTCCCAGAACCATGACCAGATGGCTTTTGAGACTCCACAACTTCTTTGGGCAACCAGTGCCACTGCTCAGTCACCCTTGCAGTAAAAAGGTGTTTCTTGATGTTCACAGGGAGCCTCTAGCACTTCAGTTTGTGCCCATTGCCTCTGGCCCTTTCACTGGACACCACTGGAAGAAGCCTGACTTCATCTTTGTTATGCTCTCCCTTCAGGTATTTGTATATATTGATAAGATCCCCCATGAGACTTCTCCAGGCTAAAAAACAGTCACAGCTCTCAAAGCCTTTTCTCATATGGGAAATGCTCCAGTCCCTTAATCACCTTATTGGCTCTTTGTTGGGCTCTCTACAGCATGTCCATGCCTTTCATTTACTGGGAAGCTCAGCATCACACTCCAGGTGTGGCCTCACCAGTGCCCAGTGGAGGGGCAGGATCACCTCACTTGACCTGCTGGCCATGATTTGCCTAATGCAGCCCTGGATACCATCAGGGCCTCTGTGGCAAAGGCACATGGCTGGCTCACATGCAATTTGGTGTCACCATGACCTCCAGGTCCTCTCCTGCCAAGCTGCTTCCCAGCTGAGTGGCCCCAGCATACACTGGTGTGTGAGATTGTTCCTCTCCAGGCACAACCCTTTGAAAACCTTGCTGAACTTCAGTAGGTTCCTGTCAGCCCATTTCTCCAGCCTGTCAAGGTCCCTCTAGATGGAAGGTTGACTCTCTGATTTATCAGCTGCTATTCTCAGTTTCCTGTTGGGATCTTGAGCTCCACCATCTCATGGTCACTGCAGCCCAGGCTGCCTTTGAGCTTCATAGCCCAAAAAAGCCCCTCATTGCTGCTTCATATGAGGTCCACCAGAGCATCTCTTCTTGTTGGTTCCTTTATCACTTATGAATTTATTGTCAATACACTCCAGGATCCTCCTGGATTGCTTATGTCCTTCTGTGTTGTTGCTCCAGCAGATATTGATGTGGACTGTATCTGGCTCGGGTCTTGAGGGAGATGAACTTATTTTGTTATTGTAAGTCCTCAGGGGGAGCAGGAGCCTTCCTCTTGGTGTCATAAGTTTCCATCCTTCATCTTCTCCAGAGACTGCACTTACCTTAAAATTAGGGATGGACACTGCCTGCTTCTCTACCCTCACTGGGTTTGGGAGCTGTTTGAGCTGTATTGTCTCAGAGAAGATCCTGTCTTCCTTCATCTCTGGTGCTGTGCAGCTCACTCACTTCTCCCTGTAATTCCTCCTCTTGATGCCACAGCTCCTCCAAGAGAGCACACCTTCTGCAGGACATGGGGCAGTTCTCCTGCCACCACAGAGAAGTCGCAGGCACTCACTGTATCCTGGGACTTGTAGGGCTGCATCCGTTATCCGGAGCTGGGTCTGTGTTGGAGTCTCTGTTCTAGCAGGGACAGCTGCTCCCACACCTGCTGGGAAAACCATTCCATGGTGTGTCACCACCATATCCCAGACTGTCACTATGATACTAATACAACTGATGCCCCCTTCTTGGTGCCCTTCTGTGCAAACTGCTGTGTCTACTAAAAAAAAAATAAATGTGTATTGCAGCAGTTTGTGGGTTTGTGGCTCTTGGAGCGGTGCTGGTGGATAGCACAGCAAAGGAACATGCTGAATATCCTGCTGAAAATCATTATTGCAGCAACAAGGCCAACTGCTCCAATTACACTCAATTTCAAATTAAACACATCTTCAGTGGCCTGAGGGCACGACATTACTGCAAATGACTCAAGCAAGGGCTTTGTCAGACAGGTGTCCAAGAAATAAGGCTCAACAGGTCCTGTAATACCACAGCACTTGAGACAGAACATGTGCCAGCTCCCTGTGCTTCAACCCCTCTTGCCAACTGGATGGGCTGCAGCCGTTCTGCTCCCCTCTCATAGTGTGGCCCCTCAAAAGAGCTGTGCAGCTCTTGGTTCATCCCCAGACAAATATTTGAGAGACCCAGTCAAGCATCACAAGACTACAAACATGACTCCAAAGGATCAAAAAATGTATCTGTCCCTTCCCACTAGGCACTTGGCTCATGTTTTCAAGCTTTCCTCAACAGCAGAGTCTTTTTCTTTGGTTTCAAAACAATTTTCTCATTACATACTCTAGGAGGGCAGGAGATGGTAAAATCCAACACTGCAAGCTCTGAGTGAGGAAACAGCCACACTGTCATGGCCTCGCCAAATGTCTTTGTGCTTGCAGTGCTTTGTACCAGGTGCCCCGTGCTCTACCTCTCCCATACACCCTGTTCCTGAGACAGCAGGATGTAGGGCTGAAGGTGATCAGGATTTTGAATTCAAACATTCTTATTCCTCAGAGAAGCGTTCACTAAAAATACTCCAGCCTTTTTTTTCCCCCCTGTAATAAATCAAATGTATTTTTGGTTGAAGAGTGAATCTCCTGAAAGAGACATTGATGGTATTTTTTTCTGGAAAGAACTTGCTGGTTTTCAATGACTAGAGAAAGGTGTCACGTGCCAAAGCCTGCTGAACTCTGTAATGAATCAAACAGCCAACAGAGGGTACTCAGTACTATCGATACTGACCTTTACAGTTCTACCAGACCAGCTCTGGCACATGCCACTCCTTTGTGCAGTTACCGGCCTCTTTTTGCCAGCTCTCTCCTTTCATCATCTGCTCCCCAGCAGCAGCTCCCCCCAGTGTGACAAGGGCAGGTAACAGACTGGCTGCACCCATTACCCAGCACAGCAAGGCAAAGCCAACAGGCTTGAACCAAAGTACTTGCTTTTGGCTTCTTTTAGACCACATCCTTCCAGTGCTCTGAAAGTCCTTTTTATCCCTGAATCAATGCAGCCCCCAGCCCCCACCGAGCAGGAAATGCAGCAGGAACTACAGAGCTGTCGCTTACCCATTAGATGAGATAAAAACACTTCAGTGCACTCAGATTCTAGCCCAGGCATGGCATTTAATGAATGCTCTTGTCATTTTTCACTTTGTTGCTGGTAATTTGGCTGTCTTCACATGCAGGTGGCTTACTACAAGTGGGTAACTAAAAGCCTTTCAGATCTCTTGACCCTGCCATATCCAGCTCCCAAATCTTAGAATCTTGTGGTGCTCGCTGGATTTATTTTGACGTTATACATCAATCTCGGACTGAGCAACAAAAGGGGAGTATGAAAGGAGAAGACACATCTTAGGCAAGAAAATTAAATAAAATTAGTGGCAACATCGATCAGCCAGGTCAGTGCTGCCAGCAGAGAAGAAAACAGCCAGCAGAGACGGGCAACACCAGTTCTCTTTAAAAACAGCATGAACTTAAACCCAGCACAGCCCCTGCATCTCCATTTTACGCTCCCTGGAATAGGTGCAAGTGGCTTGGCTCTCTTCTGAGGCATTGACAGCTTTATAGTCAAAAGCTTGTCATTTCTCATTTGATCTCCTCCAGCCTCCCTACCTGGTGTATATTCTCCAATGATGTTCAGAGCACTGGTAAAAGAGGCTTTACAATTGCACTAAATGCTTTTTTTATAGCTGCATCAAAGCTGTTCAGAAATTTTTCTCGGTATTACCATTATCTGTGCTTTTCTGTTCTTCCCCAAAATTGTCCAATTTCACAGTTACGTCTGTTAGGCAGAATCAGAAAGCAAGCATGTATTTTAGGCTGGCAAAACTGAAAATCCTTCTGCCATCTCCCCCTGTGAGTTACTGTAACAGCTTTTGCCTTCGGGAAATTTAACCAGCTTTCCAATTTCAGTGTAAGGGTCACATTTTCTTTCAAGATGCCTGCAAACAAATACTGCTGAGGTAGAGGAATGAGGTGATAGCTAAAGGAAAGAATTTGGTGCTTAGGACTTGTCAATTAAAAAGAAACTAACCACAAAGTCTAGTCTCAACAGAAATTTATTTTGAAACTCCACTTTAAAAAAAATAGCAACACATTAACTTGAAATATGCTGGTGAGATGTTTTATTCTTCTAAATACAGCAAAATTAAACTCACCTACAAAGATGAAAGTGATCTATTGCCCTTGCTCAGCAGAGCAAGAAAATAAACAATAAGCAAAACAAATAAACAGTCAGATGTTTAAGTTCTTGCAGTGTTAGAAAATGTAAGATGTCACTAGTACCAGAAAAAGGGTTTAACCTTTCTTCCCTGACACTTGTCTGGGGAGCAGAAGGTGATCTGTGCCGATTCTTAGATCAGAAGGAAAAAACCTATTCTCAGACTGTTCCCATTACCTCAATTGCTGGCTCTTTGGGACAGAGGCTGGGTGACACAGCAGGCTTGTGGCATACCATGCAATTTAACTCCATCTTCTATCAAGCTGTGCTGCCTTTTGGCATCTCATCCCTCCAGAAGAGGAAAGCTTGAAAACTCCTTATCCTGCCCAGCCCCTCCTTCCTCAGGCACAAGGAAAGATTTAACCTCTCCCTTGTTCTAGAATATGTGAATTTACTTCAGAGCCTCCGACAAGCTTTATATAAGCTTATTTGCTGACTTAGCCTTTTTAATGCTGGGACACTGTGAAACATTTTGACTGTACCAAGCAGGGGCGGGTACCCACTCTATTCCTGCACAGTCCAGGCACACAGCCATTCTCTGGGCAAAACACACAGTTCCTGCTCTCATCCAGAATCCTGCTGGGGAAGATGTATAATAAACACTTCCAAGAGGAGTGACCTGGAGCAACTAATGCCTTCCAGGACAGGCTGTAATTAGAAGGGAACAGATTCTGCTCTATTTAGAGCCCAAGCAAGATTTTCTGTATCAGTTTGAGTCTTTCTTTATCTCTCTGCATCAGCTTGCTCCCCTTAGGGGAGGGCACGCTGCCCACCTGGGACACAGTGCTGCCACCAGCCCTGCTTGTTTCCCATTCCCTGCTGTAAAGTGCAGAAGAACAAGCATGAGTTGTGCTTTACTTTTCCAGTTTCCACGTGCCCCTGCTGTCTCCCATCCCTGAAGGTTTACATTTCTCTTCTCACCAAAGCAGAGCTGATTGCTGCATTAATAGCCAGTCTGACAGCAAACCTCAGCGGATTCCTAGAGGGCAGAGCAAAACAGAGCTATATTGAATTTGATTAAGGGACCAGAATAACCTTTAACAGAGCCACCTGGGGCAAGGAAGCAGACAGCTCTGCAGCTGAAAGCTCATGCAGGTTTCCTTATAGTCCAGGGGACAGGGTTCCTCACTCGAGGGGAATGGTAACCCTGTCACATTGCTCTGTTGGAGCTGGCACGCAGGGGGATGGTTGCAGCCCTCCACTTGCACAAGGGGTCACTTCTGAGCTCCCAGCCAGGAAGGTGAAAGGACTATATCTGTTTGGGGTTATTCACATCATTTAATCTGGGCTTCTGTACAGCACAGCTTAGGGAACCCCTTTATCTCTGTGTTGAGCTCATCAACTCAGACACTAAGCAAATGCCTTTCTGGAAGGGATGAAAAAATTGCAGAAATGGAGATGTCATGAGGGCAACAAGCCTCAGAACCTCTGAAGCTTTTGACTAGGGCAGAAGGATAAGTAGGCTAAAGCCCAGTAGAGTCAAGAGATCAGTGACAAGGCACAGAAGGTTTGGCCTTAGCTCTGCCTGTTTTAGAGATATGACCAGAGCCCAAAGAAGTGACTGCTAAGCCCTTACCGTGCTGGGTTTGAGGAGCAGGGAGCTGAGTACCACAGCCAGCAAGACAGGCCCCCCAGTACCCAAGGCAGATGAACGGAGCAGCTCAGAGATGGCAGCCAGATTCAACCAGGAGTCCAGATCCTCAGAGAAGCTCATGGTAATGAAGCCAGACCAACAGCAAACCAGGCAGTCAGTCTGTAGGTTAGTCAAGGTCTGCTGATGGTAAGACACCATCCAGTGACCACTTGGCAGCTCCATAACTGCAGAAGACAACAAAGGTAAAGAAGGCAGTCCACACACCACAGCCCAAAGCAGCAGAGAGTGTGACCAGGCACAGTAAGTCACAAACTAATGCTTCCCACCTCAAAGCTCAGAGGGGGGCCCCAGGCTGAGCTTAAATAGGGCACTAAGCTGTGGGTGTGGAGAGAGACTCAGGAGATCCTGGTCTGGATAATTACAGCCCATTAGTACCCTCAGCACCCAGAAAACAAAAGCCTCTTTCCTTGCACAGTAACTTGAGAAATTGGAGGGGAGTTTCTATCCCTTAACGACCAAAGTATCTTCACTGGGTAGACCCCAGAGGTGGTTTCTACCTTTCCTTGCTAAAGTGAAAAAGCTAATGTCATTTTCAGAAAAACTCCTATTTTTTTTAATAGCTGCCTAAGCTGAAATGTGGGTAGGTATTTTCAGAGCAGAGGGAGCAGCCTGTATCTGAAGAGGGCTGGTGTCTCTTGGTTCTGAGGAGAGCCATGCACCAGCTCATGGGGACTACTGGCATTCCCACATTTGTGTTTCCATGTGCTTTGATGGGACTGAAGCTCCTCAGCATCTTTTACAAAGGACAGTTACTTTCAGATCTCCCTAAGCACTGGATCAGCCAAAGAAGAAACTTGACGCTGCCCCTGGTTTCCCCCCACAGCTTTGTCTCACCTTTAGAGGGAAGTGACCTCCAAGATGAGCAGAAAGAAGCACAAGCCCTTCCAAGGTGCTTTTGCTTTAAAGATGTGGAGCTCAGCAGTCTGTCAAGGCTCCTCACAGATGTTTAGTTGTGGCCAAGAAGCATGCTGGATGGCTGGAGTCCTTGGCAGACCAGTGCTCCATGATAATGGAGACATTAAATCAGTGATGGCAGTGAGAACTGTATAATAGATGCAAAATACAGCAGAAGTCTGATCCAATTTTGGCTCTGCTTTGTTAAGTAGAACAGTATTTTAGGAGGCAGAAAAACACTGAAAAGTTCAGAGTGCATCCTCCATGCAGCACAGCAGGAGAGGTAGCTGTTTGCAGTGACTCACCTCTATCTGTAGACACATATCTTCTGTAAACATATTCCCATGCTGTCTTCATAAGATGTCCTTCGGGTATTCAGGTCAGTTCAGGTCCACAAGGGCAGAGCTGTAAGCACCTGAAACAGCCCTCCTGACTGAACTCCAGTTGGTTGGACTGCTCTAGGACAGGAAGGTGACACTATCCAATACAACTGCTACATCCTGAGCACAGTTACACTGTGAAAGTTCTTGTGAACCAGTTTCCAGGCAGCTCGTTAGTAAACACAGAGGAGTTGGACAGAGCGGGTATCAGCCAAGGTCTGGCATGGGAGAAAGTGAAACACTGCTGTTCCAGAAATGCCGCATATGCTAATTTTTCCAAGAGGCTTTGGCATTAATTTGAGGAAAAACACACATTGCTGAATATAGAACTTCCCCCATTCAAGGGGCATCTAACATTTGACAGGCAGGCTCAGAAACAGCCGCTAGCACACTGGATACAGCCCAGGACTTCCAGATGTAGTGTGTTGGTTTATGATCACAGTAAAGGCAGAAGCTATCAAGAATCTAAACCCTGGTGGTAGGTAGGAAAGAGCTTGCAGGAAGGGGCTTATCTCCCCCTTTTCCCTAGATCATACATCCTGACCTGTGAGGTGGTATCTGCTGGCACCTGCTCATGTACCCCAAGCAGGTATGTATGTGCTGGTTTTGAGTGTGTGTGTGTGTGTATTTGCTCCATGCTGAGCTAAGGTCAAACAGCTTATTATGAGATGCAGAGAGCCCTGCTGCTTTCTCAGTGCACACAGCATATTCAAATCAAACTGGATCAGGATCAGGCCCATCATGCCCTATTCAAATCCACATGCTCTCCGAAGCCAGCCTGACCCAGCATTTGCCAACAACCATAGCCCCAGGGGGACAACAACCACAGGAAGGGACACCACCTGGCTCCACAAAGCCCTGTCTGCTCTGCAAGGAGCACCCTCATCATCTTCCATCCAAACCCAGGCATAGCCTGCTTTGGACAGATCCCACCTCCCCCAGACTCTTGCTTTTGCCCCAGGCTGTCAGAGGCACTGTGCAACGTTTGAATCACAGCAGCAGGAAGCCAAGTGCTCAAGCTTGGCTAAACTCAGGGTTGTCAGGGGAGCAACTCCTCGCTTCATGAGTGTGGCTTGGCTCGCTGATCTCCAGAGCCCTGCAGTAAAATCCTTGCTACGTTCAGCTGGAACATGCCTCCTGGCAAGGCAGTCCCTGCTCAGAGCAGCATCTGTTTTCACCCCTGTCTGCACCCCTGTCCAGACCAGACACCTGATGCTGTGAACAGCCAAAACTTGCTCCAGGGGACCTGAAAAGCTCAGTGGCCGTGAGAGGAGGAACATGCCTTCAGACTGGCATTAACACTCCACTGAGCAGCTGATGCCAACATTAGCAAGGGCGCAGCTGCAAGAATTCATTGCGCTGCTGGATGCTGGCAACACAACACGGTGGGAGGGCACAACTGCCTTTGTGGTGAGGATTTGGGAGGCAGAGTGAGCAAAATGACAAACAAGTGCCTCCAACAATGGCATCTCTCTGTTGCCACTGCTCCCCCTGTGTATCCAGTGAGGTGGGACTAGAGCACAGGAGGCAGGAGAAAGCTGTAGGACAAACCTGACCAGTGCCTCTCAACAGCCCTGTCCAGCAGCAAGGCAAGGAGCTGGGAAAATCAGGAGTCCAGCTCCATTCCTGTGTATTCTCTCATGGTTTGTGATGACATTTGCCCACATATTTAACTCTGTGGGTCACTACAGGCATAGCAGAAGCTTCACAAGGTTGCAAGTGTTTACAAAGCATTTTGTATTTCTACAGTGTGACAGAAAGCTTCTTTCTTCTCCCACACCCAACGTTCATCACAACACACCAGTTTGCTTGACAAGATTGTTTCATCCCTCATTATCACTGGTTTTGCTCTCTCAGGGCCAGCACCTTCCCTGGTAAGGTGTGTGGGTTCCCACGGAGCTGGGCACAGTGTGCATGTGCTGGCAGCTGCTCTCCCCATGTCTCTGCCCATGGCCTCTGGCATTAGGAGGTGAGGAGCTAACAGCTCTGTGTCCAGCCCTGAGGAACCACATTGGACCTCACCAGGCAGTTTCAGGCACACAGTAGCTCAGCCATCCCCAGTGCAGACCTGACCCAGGCACACATTCAGGGGCAAAGGGCTCAATCAGGCAGGGAGGGAATGCCAGGCAAGTGTCTCTATGGGCTGCCCGCAGAAAGCCCTGGTAGACACAGACCCAGTGGGAAGAGAAGAAAACAGCCAAAACAGTTAAACAAATACACAGGAGGGAGCTGGCAGACAGAAAAGGCAACACGCCGAGGCAGTTTCAGGCTGAAAGTCATGTGCTCAGCCCCCAGCAGGGTTCAAGCACTGCTGGCTCCCAGTAACCACCAGGCTGAGAGGACACACACGCACACACATCACCGTGACAAACCCCACGGTGTCCGTGTCAGCAGCCAGGGACATGTCTGCTTGGCCAGCACAGAACTGCAGTAGCCAGCTGAGAAATTCCCTCGAGCTCAGGCTGGAGGCTGGAGATGCCTTACAGTCCCGTGGCTCTGGCCAGGCAAAGCACAGTCGCTGCAGACCTCAGCTGCACCTTGCCCAGACTGGAATCCAAGTGGCAGCCAAGATATGAGATCAAGGCTGTCTAACCCAAATGTGCATACAGAAGGGAGGTGGGAAATACATACTGTTATAGGATAGTCTGTATCTTGGGATACAGACATAAGCAGGAAAGACAGGAAAAGAGACACTGTAGGCAGGCCTTTGGTGGGAAAGGCAGCGTTCATGACACTGTCCTGTGGACAACCGTCTCCTGGGCACTGTCAGTTCCTACTAACTTGAAGCACAAATAGGGGATGTGTCTGTACCCAAACCCAATCCCACAAACTGCAGAACAGCTGTTCCAGCATCAAAGTTGCTTGTTTATGCTTTTGCTTTCCCCCTTGGCTGCAGGAGTTCCCAAAAGAGGAGGAAACACAGAAGTATTGAAAAAAATTTATTTAAAACACATACAGCAAGAAAATTGCATAAGAATACGAGCCCATCCTGTCCTCCCTGAAAACATCCAGCTCAGGGCTCCTCCTCCATTGTTATGCCCAAAACCATCACTATGGGTTCTTCACCCTTAAGAAACAGGTGTGAGAGAGGGTGGTTTAGGTGCCAAAGGTAGCACTTTGATCCAGCATAAATTGACATCTGCTGACACCTGCACAGAGATAACACCCAGTAAGGCAAGGGAAGCCTCTTTGCTGGGGCTTCTGGACATTCCCCAGCAGGTACAGAAGGAGTTTTCATTGCCCACACAGATCACCACTAATATCAGAAATAGCTACGCTTTGCTTCAGTTCTCATCTTCCTCTGCCTCCCCGCTCCTCCCCTGCAGAAACCAAGCACAAGGTCAGCCCCTGTGGGCACCTGGGGAAATGTCAAGTGTCAGGCACAAGGGCCTGGAGCAGAGAGGCTGGCTGGTTCATGGAGAGTTGAAAGCAGTCTCAATTATCACCCATCAGGCTGTACAGTCGCCAGAGATGGGAACAGAGAATCCCTGAGGGTGCTTGTAATCCAAGGGGCGTGGATAATGCTTTTCAAATGCTCCCACTCGGTCCCTCCTGTAGAGGAGCCCGTAACAACTAGTGACAAACAAACAGCAAACATGCCATGTATACGGCCAGCAATTCTCTCCCTGCTGTGCTTAGCTACAAGGCAAAATAGTGAACCAAGTTGCTAAACAGACTTGACTGGGCATTTAACTACTTAATTCTGTTCTATTTACAAGGTCTTCAGCACCTCAGCACTCTCTTAATCCATAAGGCACAAAGCAAGCAAGAGAATGTGCAGTCTAGTCCCTCCGGCTCAGGATCTCCGTAGCATTCCTGGAGGGCTGGAAGACAGAGGTCTCATCTCACAGAAACACGTGGCAGACTCTGCTGCCAGCCTCAAAACTGCTGGACAATCAGCTTCCGCTTCACATCCCGGCTGAACCTGTTCATCTTGAACACTTCACTGTCAAAGAAGGCTGAGAGGTTGTGGATGTTGATCTGACGAGCCTGGGAGGAGGAGAAGGAGGGAGGGGAGAGGTAAATGTTTATTTAATAAAAATAAAAACCACGTGGTTTTCCATAGCGAAGGCTGCATAAAATTTGACAGTCAGCAATCTCTGCTCTGCTCAGCAGGAACCAGAACTGCAGTAGCAGGGGAGACTGCAGGTCAGGAGGAAGGAGCATTGGCAGAGCTGAGCTGAGCAAAGAAAAGATGCTGGCTCAGCATCTGCCTGCTCTCAGCTCGTCCTTTTACTCCCACTATAGCTAGAATGTAACTCCTATCCAAAAGTGCCCCCAGTACCTCACCCAGCATAAGAGTTTTACAAGAGATCCCTGACTGGGGGTGGTCACACCAGCAGCATCAAGCTGTGGCTTTGGAAGTAGGTACTCTGCACATTCCATGCAAGGAGCAGAAAAGCAGCAACCCAAGAGTCAAACACTGCTTTAGTGCCAAGCAAGGTCAATACTTTGCACAGAAAGGCCAAGTCAGGAGTGCAGTCTTTGGACCAGGATAAGGATGCATTAAGGAGAAGGTGAGCGAGCCCCAGGAGGGATTGGAAAATTCATACAGAGATTTTTCTGCTTTTTGCTTCTTCAAATGCAGATGCCAGGGAACTTGAGTTGTCATTCACCAAGCACCACACTGCAGGATTTATCACTCCAACTCCAAAGTTTTACAAGGGTGTATGAGAACAGAGGGGGAAGAATACCGTGCTTCCAGACAAGAGAGGATGCTGGGTTAAATTGATCAACACCAGTCTTTTTTTTGGTATCACAATGCAGGAAAAGAAGTTACAAGTCTGAGAGCACCTCTGGTTCTGAGGCTGCAGAGAGAGAACATGAACCAACCCCAGAGGCAGCTTGTTATATGCCCGTACCTTGTCCACCAGGTCCTTCTCTGGGACCTCTATGGTGTCTTGCTGGGCTCCATAGCGGTTTCTCTGGTACATCACTTGCTCTGCAACCAGCTGCTTCAGGATGAACAGCAGCAGCTCATTGTTGTCTCTCTTGAATGAAAGGTAGCGGGAGAATGTCTGGGAGGAAGGATGAGGTGAGTCATGAGGACCAGGAACAGAGTGATGCACTGCAGTCTCCCATGCCCAACGCCAACCAACCCCCTCCTCCCACAGAGCCCAAGGGGAACCAAATGACACTGCTGTCACCTGTGCCCTTAGTGTTTCTCAAGTGACTTTGGCCTTGACAAGCTGCCACCTGCACATGCAGTGGCAGCTCTCCGACAGCCACAACACTCCTTTGCTGACTGCTCTTATTTCCATCTGAAATCTCTGGGGGCACGCTGGTGCCTCTCGGGGGCCAGAAGTGCACTGCTGTGGAGGTGTGCTGCCCACAGGGACACAGCCGTGGGAGGGCTGGTCCTGAGGAAAGCACAGAGCAGCTTCCCTTAACCCAGACTGCTCTGGGTCTCCCCAGCAGACGCTCACACTTGGCTGGCTGTTTGCGGCCAAAGAGAGAGGCCACGAGTCGTCCAGACAGAGGGCAGACACTCAACAGTGGATAAATGCCAGGCTGTGGCCAGCCAAGAGCTGTTCAGAGCCAGGCCCTGCTACTCAGAGAAAAGGGCAGACTGCACACTAAACCACAGTGAGTGCTGCCCCGTGGCTAAATGTCCCCTGAGGACCCTACTAAAATGTGCAGAAACCAAGTGCCTGCTCAGCTCAATCACCTGATGGCAGCAGCAGTGGGAGCCCTGTGCCAAAATATCAGGGAAGGTGTAAAAAAAGAAGATATACGGCAGTGCTTTCAATACAGAGGCTCGGGGTACACTTCCTTCTCAGGCCCAACAAAAACATTGCCCCACCTGAGTCTAATGACCAGGAGTAATGGAAGAGTGCCTTGTTTGGGGTCCCTCAGAGGCACCCAGCTTGAGCTGTTATTTTGTTATTGCACCATGATTAAATTATTTTAAAAATCCAGACATCTGAGACTCTGCTATGGGAAACCTGGGATTGAGCTGCTAAGGAAACCTTGTGTGAGTGTGTGAGTGTGGGGTGTGTAGCTGCAAAGGGGCCTCGGTCCCAGCTTAGGTGGTGCAAGTGTGACTCCCAGAGTGGCTCCTGGATGGTCAGGCAAGGAGCTTAACACTTCAGACCCACAGTACTCCATTTACACGGACTCAGCACCTGGCTCTATGGGACAGAGCATGGAGGAGCCTCTTCCCACAGCCAGGGCAGTGCAAGGAGGCTGCACTTGAACCTGGGGGTCTGGGGTGCAGCTCCAGCACTCGGCTCAGCCGGTGCCCACCTTGCGCATGCTCCGCATGACGCTGAACTTCTGCGTGTCGATGAAGCTCTCCAGCATCACCCGGATGGCCATGTTGACATCGTCCTCCACCACGTAGTCCCGCAGGTGCATGCGGGCGTGAGCCTCGGCCATGCGGATCATGGACTCGATGTGCCGCACCGTGATGGGGATGCTGCCGGTCGCCTGAGGGCAGAGAGAAGGAGGCAACACCTTACTGGAGGATACAAGACACAGGGCAAGACAGGTGGCTTCTGGCCCAGGATCTCACTCCTTTCACACTGCAGGAAGCTGCTCTGGGCCTCTGACAGGGACTCAGGCTAAGGAGGCTCTGCCACCTGCTGGCACAGCCACAGAGCCTGGCACAGACTATTCATCTGAATTCAGCACAGTGCGAGGGGGTGCTGTGGGGTCACTCTTTGCCACTGTTTGGGGCCTTTTCAGGATCAGCAAACCAGTTTTCTCCAGCAACTTTTTGGAGGAATTAAGGAAACAAAAAGCCAATTAAAAAAGAAAAGCTATAGTTTTCCCAAGCTCCAAAAATCTCCCTCTGACCTCAACAAATTTCTCTTCCACTTGAAGAGCATGAAATGAGCCTGAGAGATCCCACAGACAAAAGAGAAGCGCATTTCTACAGAGAATGGCTCCCTGTAAAGTAGCATATGGGTTTGAGTGAATGCAAATGTCTCCTGTGGGCCTGCCAGACTGGGTGACAAGAGGACTTCGCCATGGCAGGCACTATACATGTGTCCAGCTCATCAGTCCACACATCACCAACAGGCGAGACTCTGCATTTAGATGAAGAATCATCTGTTCAGCAGACACTGCAGGATCTGCCTGTCTCTCACAAAACAGTGGCACAGACTTTTGTGATGGGAAAGGCAAGAATGTGTCAACATATGCTGGAGCAGTCTCAGGCTGATTTGCAGACTAGATACATGTTTCTTCCCCCCTTTCCTCAGTATTCTCACCATGGACTCCTTCCTGAGGTCACTGTACATCCTGGCCACCTTGTCCTGGTCCATCTGGTTGAGTTTGGGGTGGACTTTCTCTTTGGCATAGATGATGTATTTCCTCAGGATCTCTTGAGGAATGGGTTCAACCCCATACGTGTTGGGAAGAATGACCTCATCAGCATCCCCATTCACTGCCTCCTTGCTGCCCGGGTGGTGCTTGACGTGGCTGCCAACAACGAACCGGGCAAGCATTTCATCCTACAAGAGAGGAGTAGACTAATAGACACTGAACACACTCACTGGACAGAAAAACTCAATGGGCAACTGCAGCTGAGCATCCCAACAGCAGCACTGCAAGCTCAGCACAAGCTCAGATTCACAGCACAGCCTGTACCTGCACAGGGTCCACTGTGTCTCTCACCACGCACAGGATATCGAATCGAGAGATGATGGGCTCTGTCAGGTCCACGTTCTCTGAGAACGTTAATGACGGGTCGTATCGCCCACCTGGAGCACAGAGACAACCCAAGTCAAACACGGGCACCAAGGCTGAAGCTTTGGAGCAAGCACAGACCTTCAGCACTTTACTCAAGACTCTACTGCTCACTTGATCACTGCTCCAGACTGAAGGAATCACACAGAGGGAAGGGAAGCTCTGCCACAGTTCTCGTGACCGTGGATTGACGCCGGAAGCCTGATGCAGTCCTGTAGACTCTCAGCACTTACCTATGGGATTGGCAGCAGCAATGACGGTGCAGCGAGCTTGCAAGGATGTGACAATGCCTGCTTTGGAGATGGAAATGCTTTGCTGTTCCATGGCTTCGTGGATGCTGGTCCTGTCCTGATCATTCATCTACAGGAAAGCAAGAGTGACTCAGAGTGAATCTGTGTCTACACCCCTTTGCCCAACACACCAAGGGGAATCGGCTCCTGGTGCTCTGAAAAGGCAGCAAACTGCACTATGGACCAGCAAGGGCCTGAGCAAACTGCAGGAACCTTGGTCAGTTGGGTGATGTCCCCAGGACTTACACTGTGTCCTCACTGCAGAGGTTATATCTGGTGCCTTCACAACTAATCCCTCCCAGAGAGAGGAAGCTGGGCTCACCTTGTCGAATTCATCAATCAGGCAGACACCTCTGTCAGCCAGCACGAGGGCTCCTGCCTCCAAAGTCCACTCCTTGCTGACTGGGTGCCGCTGGACATAGGCTGTGAGGCCCACGGCAGAAGCACCCTGGCCAGTGGTGAAAATTGCTCTGCTCGACGCCTTCTCTATGTATTTGAGAAACTGGGATTTCGCAGTACCGGGATCTCCACACAGAAGCACATTGATGTCACCACGGACTTTGTGTTTGCCACCTACAAAAGTCATGGGAAAGCCATGTTGGCAGCTGAGTGCATGGCTTGACAGCAACCCTGCCCTGAGCACCACAAAGCTGAAGGGAGGGCAACCAGTAGGCAGGACAAACAGTTTACAGGGAAGTTGAGGGAAAAGGAAAGTCAGCTTTGCAGGTGGTCACGTTTGTAAAACAGACTTTCTAACCCTGCTCCCTGCTGAATACATCCTTCTCGGAAGATTATAACAGATCAGGGTGCCAAAAGGTCTAACCTCTGAAGGGGCATCGAACATGATGCCCCCTAGAGGAGGGGTAAAAACTTGCCCAAGTTTGCAGCGGGAGCTATTTTCAGTCCTAGCATTTCTACTGTCACAACAGAGTTTTCAGTGTGATAAAAGCAGCCATTTCAATTGCAGATATCCCTCATCTGCTACCTTGTCTGTCACCAAGCCATTCAGACAACTGTAATCACTTTCATTGCAACAGCACAGACAAACTCAGATCCATCTGCCCTCCCCTGAGTGAGGCTCGAGTGATACAGGTGACACTCACCTGGATTTTTGGGCTCTCCACCGAAGAGAGCCAAAGCTAAGCCCCTCTTGATATCTTCATGTCCATAAATAGATGGAGCAATGCTGGCAAAAATCTGAAAGGAAAGCCAGATGAGTTGTCCATTTCCCATTCTGGGCAGAATCTTGCATGAAAATCGGCAAGGTGCCACATCTAAAGCCACTCTTAAAGTTGTCTCCAAAGAGTATTTTATTATCCAGAGTGTGTGGGCTTTTTCAAAGGTAACTACCCACCCAGTGTCCCCTAAAGGAGCTTCACAAAAAAGGTGCTGTTGGGGCATGGCAGATTATTTAGTCTGGTGCTGAAAGCTGCTGCCACTGCCTCCACAACCCTGTTGTACACAACACACATCACAGTGGCTTTTATCAGCTGCTGTAAAGCTGGAGACCTTGATCAGAGGCTTACTCACTGCACATGATAGTAGTTGAATGGGGTATGCCACACATGAATTGTCATCATGGTCAGATATTAAGGAAAACTGGCTTATTTTCTCAAGAGTATTCTGAAAATAACCAGGTGCTGGAAAATACTCATGTCAAAACAGTCCTGGCTCAACTGAAGCTTCTGCATCCACTACAACAGCTGTTACTATAAGAACAGCACATCTAAGGCAACAGAACAAAGTCTCCCATTACAGAGTTTAAACCTGACCCAAGTAAGGTTGAACATGCACCAATCCAGGAGCTTTGTTCTTTCAAGTATTGGGTTCAGGCCTTAGCATACAGATGAAACAAAGCTAAGATCTCTACCAGAGCTTAAAGTAAGTAATAACACTCTCTTAGGGGGATTGGAGATGCAGTCATTGGCCTCTCAGAGGCCAATGACTTCCCCTGCTTTGCTTTCAAGATACAGGGAGAGAAAACTGATTAGATACAAGCAGTGGGAGTGCCTCTCTCCCATCTTCCAGTCCTGTTGGGATGTAGAAGGCTCAGAGAAGGAAGGGGAGAAACAGAAAATTTGACCTCCGAAAGTACAAAGAAACTTTCTTATTTAGTTCCATCCTATAACTGACTCTCATCGACAGCTGTCTGAGAGCTACAGAAGACCATTCAGAGGGAACTGGGATTTCTAAAGATTCCTTTAACCTCTGTTTGGCCAGCTAACACAGCAAGCTGTCAAAAGGAAAAAAAGGGATCTCTGAAGCTGACCCACCTTCTCCCCAATTTGCTCGTCCTTGGACAGACCCACAATCACTTTCACATCTTCATCAGTCAGTTCTCCAACAGCCAGCTTGTTGTCCTTCTTGGCAATGTGGTTGGCCAGGATCACAGTGGCAAACACTGGGAACCCATTGGCAGTGTTCAAGGAGCCATCATAGTTGTTGTGGTAGATCCCTGTGAGCTCCTGGGAAGCAGGAAACACTGTGTCAGTGCCTGCACAATATAACGCAGTCCCTTCTCCATTTTAAGATAAGTGGCTGCCCAAATGCATCCAAGGACAATCCCTCCCCACATCCCCACAGATGTTCCGGTGATGTCACTGTCAGAATTTAAAAGTGCCCTGTGCTCACCCCACACTTGAACAATGTACTCACAATCTCATCCCCTGGCCTGCAACTGTCCACCAGATCAGCGAGGAGAATGGCATCCTTGGAGCGGGGCAGCCTGCCAGCAGCTACCTTCCCAGGGCTCTCCTGGATCTTGATGCGCTGATAGTTCTGATAGACCGTCTGCAGAACAGAACAGAGGTTACCCAGCAGGTCTGGCAGCCATCAGCACAGCTGATGCTTTTCACCTCACCAGAGAACGTCCATTCAAAGACTTACTATACTTTGGTTAGAAAACTAAAGGCACGGGAGGATGGGGGTTGTGAGGAGCAATTCCAGGATAACAAACAGACAACAGTGGGGATGGGAAAGCACTTTGCCGCATCGCACCGCTGTGTTTCAGCCTCCACAGTGTTTGTCCACCCAAATACTGGACCAGTTCCTGGGAGGAGAATGCTTCACTGGTGATGGTTAAAGGTGTCAAAGCAAAGAATGACAGTCAGAACCTCTACATTAATGATTTTGCTACTGTCTTTTGGTTTCCTAAGCTGACAGTTCAGGACACACTGACCTAACTTAGGAAGGAGGAGAGCTGGGCAGTCTGTGTCTGCATTTCTAAAATATGGATAAGTCACTGTGTACCACAGAGATGACTGTGGCAAAAGATTCAATCCAAACACAATGCAACAGTAACTTACTTTTGGCTGCTAAACTGAGTACATTCAGGTCAAGACCTCAAATAGACAAGAGCTATCTTCACAGACCCCTGGATACAGCAGCAGACCCCTCTCCTTACACCAAGCTGTTCAAAGGGTGGGAACCAAGGAAGGGCTGGGAGGAACAGGCAGTGAAGCAGAACAAGCAGCCAGGCCCATCCAGGCAAGCACATCATCTCTTACCTCTTCCATGTTGATTTCAAAGGGGCCAAGAGACTGACACTCTGGACAGGAACCAGGTTTCACCTCCTGGTTCTGGGACTGGAAAAAGGGTCCCAGGATGAAGCGGCACTTGCTGCAGTTGTATTTGACCATGCTGAGCTGAGGCAGGACCCCTGTGCAACTTGTCACCACTCCGCTGGTCCGGATCAACTGATTCAGGTGCAGTTGCCTGAGGAAAGAGAGGACACTGATGCCCTGGATGCAAGGCACAGAAGGCAAAACACCCTACAGAAATACTCTTGCTAGAAAGCACAAGTTTTCTACCAAAGTTTGTGTTTTATCTTGGAAGTTCATCCTTAATATGACTTTTTTCCTGTGATAACTTCAGTCATCCTGTCAGATTTGCCCAGAGGTTTAGCTCACAGGTGAGCCCTCTCAAGCCCCTTAAAGCCTGCTGCAGGCCCCACAGCCACTGCTGGTAATTCTGCTGCTTACCTGAGTGACCGCAGCTCTTCCACCAGAGGGAGGTGGGAGATGCGGACATGGATCTCCTGAGCAATACGATCATATTTGGGGTACATGGCCAACACCACTTCCTTGGCTGCCTCATCAAAGATCTTCAGCATTTCTGCTGGGGCCTCAGGCAGAAAGTAGGCAAGGACATGTTCCTGGGCTGCCAGATCCTCGTAGTTCACCACCAGACTCTCTCTGTTCTCTTAAGAAAAAGACGGGGTGAATTATAATTTCTGCCTGCTCACTCAAGGAGTTTGCAAAGGACAGCCAGAACAGACAAGCCTGTATCCTGCAGGCTGCAATGTCTGCACCTTCCCTGAAAAATGTTTCAAAGTCAACAATTTGAAAATGGGTGGAAAATTCTTTCCAACTGATTTCTCTAAAAAAATTCTTCATCAGTACCAAGCTTGTGATTGTTCCTCTCTAGTTCTGCACAGATACTTCCCAGGCTCAATGTTCCTGAGATTCAAAAGCCTCAGCCCGACACACAACTCTCTCAGAGACCTCCAGGAAACCAAAGCTAATAGGAGAGATATTATGTGTGCTGAATGGCTGGCAAAAAACCTCCTGTGTCTTATGTTCATAGAAAGGGATGAGACAAATGCCTTTTATTTCCTAGCTGTATAAAACTGATCCTGTTCCATGGCTCAAGCTTCTGCTCAATATAAAGAAGAAATACAACGAGTACAGTTATATGAGCTGTTCCTAGATGTGACAATTTCTGCTTTTAAAATTAATCAATGACAGCTTTAATGACTGCTTCTTCTGGCAGTGCCTAGTCAGAATACAAGGCTGCAACACTGACACGGTTTCCAAAGTCACAAGCTCTATTTGTGTCCCCTTGCTGGATAATCCACTCTCCAGTGTGAGAAAGTTAGTGGCGCAGACAGCAAGCAATTGTTGTCTCTTTCAGATCACAAACTTGCAGACCACTGTCTGCTGCCCCACATATTCTTTTGCTAGCATTTCTACAATATGAATATTAATGAGCAGCAGATGCCAGGGGCCTTCTAATTAGTCAGCCAGAATCAAAGAAGATAGTAGACATGTTTCCATTATTCATTTATCTCCATCAGCATGAGACTTTCTTAAAGTGCTGACTCGATGTCTGGAACAAAGAAGGCAGGCAGAAAAAAAATCCACCTCTGGACTGAATCGCCACAAAGTACTCTGACCCACATAAAGAGGAGACAGAGAGCCTCTAATCACCCAGCCCTACCTTTGCACATGTCACTGATCCTCTCCTTGAAGACATTGTGCCCATGGTCATCCACATGAGTCTTCAAGAAGTTCTTGAAGCGGTGGTAGATCTCAAGGCGAGGAGCTGCCATGGAAACCCACTCCCGCACTGAATGACCTTTCATGTCTTCCAGGTTCTCAATGCTCTCAATCATGTCCTCATCCTCTTCTTCCATGCCTTCGGCTGCCCGTTCTGCCAGCCGCCTCTTCCGCGAGGGACGGTCTTCATCTTCATCATCACTGTCTAAGGGTTGGGAGGAAAAACCGTTGAAGAGCTGGGATTCCCATTCCCACTCTTTGGGTTAGTCACAGGCAGATTACATGGGCTGTGGAAGCAAATAGGTCAGAGCCTGGGATACAAACCAAGAGACATCCCGGGCCCAGCCTAAATCCAGTTCTATTCCGGCTCCTACATCTTCCACAACATAGCTAAAGACTTTAGGAGTGTGAATAGTTAGATTTGTATGCAACAGCAAACATTCACGTCCATTACTGCAATGAATGGACAGAAACAGAAACACAAGAGACAGGCTTCTAAACTGCATCAAAGGCCCCCCCATTCAGCCCACAAAAGTCTCTACAGGAACAACACCAGCAACAAACCCTATAGCATATACTTGGTAGAATCCCAACCCTTTGATATTGGTCCAGGATCCTGACTTTGTTTCAGTGGTAACACAGAAGAACATACCAAATGAGTTCCTAGGAAGCCCAAATGAAAGGGATCGTGCACTGGTGAATCCAGCCAAGCCCACAGCCAGTGATTTCACAGGGAGCCCAAATACACCAGAGCTCTAGAGACCTCCCTGCAAACCTGAGGATGAGAGTCCACCCAGACCAGGTAACAGTCAACCACAGGAGGATCAGCAGCCCACCCGGTACAGCTCGTTCCACCTACCGTAGAGCAGCCCCCTCCTCATGCGGCCCATGCCCTGCTCCAGCTCCCGGTCCCGCTGCCTCATCACTCGCTCCGCAGCCTCCCGCTGGCTGGCAGTCAGCTCCTCCACGTCCTCATCATCCAGGGCCAGGCCCTCTGCCTCGTACACATCCAGCTCGGGGATGGGGCGGTAGTCCCTAGGACACACACAGAGCTTGGAATCAGGCCAGGAAAGCCCTTTTCCAGCCCTTCTCTGGCTCCTGCTGGGCAGGTGTCAGGACAGTTGTTCTGCAGCAAGACAAAAGTGTTAAGCAGGAAGGCACTTCACAATGGACGATGCCCTGCAGCAAAGGGCTCCAGCAGCACTGATACAAATGCCAAGGCTCCAGAATCATGGTTAGGAATGCCAGCATTCAAGCTTTTGTAAAGTTCCTCAGCTTGTCCACAGGCCTGGCAGCAAAAAAAGCATCAAAATTTATGCCTGCAAGAGTAAAGAACTGGGCTGGATGCACATCATGCATCCAGGGAGATCTTGGTTTACCCACTCTGGACCACGATGACACTTTGCTCCCAGTTTTGCTCAGTTCTCCCAGGACTCAAACGACAACATGCCCCAACCTCTGCTCACTGTCCAGCAGCTCTTCGGCCCTCTCACCCCACCTACGAGCATACAGAGGGACCCCACCACGGCTGAGAGTCCCCCTCCACGTCGCTGGCTGCACTGACGGTGCCCAGCACCCCATCCACGGACACAACCCTCGGCAGAAGCTGGCTCCAGCCGCTTTCCTTACCTTTCCATTCCTTCCCCGATGAGCTCTTCCCCTTCTTCCTCCTCCTCTTCGGGGAGCCCCCCGGTGCCCAGGAGCCCTTCGGACTCATCCTCGAAGGGGGGCAGGTCCCGGCCGGGGCTGGACGTGAAGGCATCGCCACGGCGGGAGCTCCGCACGGGGCTGGTCACCGCCGTCTGCGACTCGGAGGAGTCCTGCGAGGGCAGGAGGGAGGGGGTGAGGCCGGGGGGCCCGGGGCCGCAGGGGGATCAGTGCTTTCGGGGGGGCGGCGGTCAGAAAGGGGGCACGGATCACCGGGGAGTTATAATAATAATTAACCCTCCTCGCAAATGACAATGGAAACACATGGCGGAGCTGGGGGGGGGGTGGGGGTAAATCCATCCTCCGAACCCAGCGCAGCCGGAGCGGAGGGGAAGGGTCCGATCCTGTCCCGGCCTGGCGCTCCTCTTCGGCGCAGGCCACGGGGGAAACTTCTGTCGGCGTTTCGGGTGTTCGCCTCCGAGAGCACCTCCATTATCCCCCCAACACACCCCCCCCCCCCCCCCCCCCCGAAATCCTCACTGGACCCGGCACGACCGCAGCGCCAAGTCTCCCCGGGGAGGACCTGGGGCTCACACCCCAACTTCAGGGCTCCCCAGTCCCAGTCCCAGTCCCAGTCCCAGTCCCAGTCCCAGTCCCAGTCCCAGTCCCAGTCCCAGTCCCGGCCGCTCACCGCCATCTCCGCCGCTTCCTGCCCGGCCGCAACCCGCGCGAAAACCGGCCCACGTGGTCAAAAGCGCGCGAAACCTCATGAATAATGAATAGACTGGATGTTTGGCCCCGCCCCTTGTGAATATGGATGACACGGGGCGGGAGCCTGCAGCGGGAGGGAGTCTGGGACGTCCCCAGTCACTCCCGGTCAAGGGGTTTCGGGCACCTGGTGAGCGGCAGCGGCAAAATGGCAAATATTTGGGCATTTACCTCTGGGCTCGAGGGGTCCCTTCCTACCGGGAACCCCAGTCACGGGAGAGATCCCACTGGGAACTCCCGTTCTCGTGTCTGCCTCTTTAGCAGCTATAATCAAGTCTGGCTTGACCGGGTTTGCCACTGACCCTGCTGAATCACCTTTGTTCTGATTCTCACAAAAACCGTAAGAGGTGAGAAGAAGGTTCTGGCTTTTTCTTTTTTTTTTGGTGTGTGAGCCTGTATGTGATAACAGTCAAGGGGAGCTGATTGGAGCCATTCTGGAGAACACACACATCTGTCTCCCCAGCTGTTCTGTGCAGCAAGCAATGCCATTTGGGAGAGCAACTGAAGAAGAGCACCTGTCACATAGAAACTGGAAAAGGAATTTAGAGAGACAAGACAAACAACGGGCTGATGTTTGGCAGGGAGGTGACATGCTTCCATTCCAGGCCACAGGCTCTTGCATAACAGCAGGTGGTTTGGATTTTGGAGACCTGCATTCTCTGAAGGGTTTCTCACCACTATTCAGTATCAGGCTATTTCTGCTCTTGGCTGCACTTGAGTGTGAGACAGCGACCGTGAAACAGGAGACACCAGAAGCAAAAGTGACTGAAGAGGCAGCTGACAATCTGAAATGGCTCTTCCACGAGCCCAGCTGAATGACTCAGACTGGCACTAATATAGCAAAGCAGGAGCATCATGATATAAATAGGAAAGGGTGGCTCAGCCTCTTCTCTGTGACACATGACGTGGAGTTGGCTGGTGCTCAGAGTGAAACAGGCACAGAGACCCCCCCAAAATGCTCCCACTTGTAGGATACTGAAGACCACCATGGTCTTGATGATCTCAGAAATCACAGAATTACAGAACCATGAAGGTTGGAAAAGATCCCCATGATCATTGAGTCCAACCATTAACCCAGCCCTGCCAAGTCCACCGCTAAACTATGTCTCTAAGCACCATATCTACACATTTTTTGAACACTTTCAGGGACAGTGATTCCACCACCTCCTTGGGGTGCCTGTTCAATGCTTGAGCACCCTTCTAGTGAAGAATCTTTTCCTAATATCCAAAATTTTCCAGCCTTAAAGATTCTATGATTCCATGGCTTGAGGGAAGGCAGCCCAGGACCTGGGTAAGGTGTTGCTGTCTGACAAGGCCCAGGTGACACGCTGTGATGAACTGGTGTCACCACAGGGTGCCACTGTCCCTCCAGGCACTGAACAGCTGGATGGACAGACAGCTATTCTGCTGTCCTTCCCAGAAGACCATGCCCCATGCCCATGTTTTCACTGCTCTCTTTGTGTGCCAGCTACAAGTGGTCCTGTGCTTGAGCTGGGGCACTCAGTCTCTCTGAAAAGAAGTGAGCTTGGGCAGATAAAACCATCCCCAAAATCGGGCTGCTGCCATGCATGGGACAGGGTTCCTTCTGCTGCACTAGAGACATGCACCAGGGCATGTGAGAGGGCTCAGATGCAGACAGGGCCCGGGCTGCTCACGGGGGTGACCTCAGCTGAGCACCAAACTTCTGACTACCAACGACGCCACTAGGATTTTGCAGACTGGTGGCTTCTTACAGCACAAGAGGAGCCCTGAGGATTGAATTCCCCTTGAAAAGAAGGGCAGAGACACAGGAGTGCAGCTAAGATGGTATCCTGTGGTGCAAATTTATGCCCAATACTAGAAATCAGTAGGTTGGTAGAGCAGCTCTGAAACAAGACAGGCACATCTGTCCCTGCACCTGAACAGTAGAGCAGTTTTAGATGAGAAGTAATATCCTGTCCAGGAGACTGATATAATAAAAGCTGAAAGAGTACTGAAGAAAGATAAAATGTCCCAGAAGAGGGGAATTTGGTGATGATACGAGGGTGTAATGCTGTCCTGGAAACCACGTCTGCACTTTCCACCTCTGACGCCGGCAAGTCAGGTGAGAGCAGGTGTCAGCAGACTGCAGCAGGTACAGCACCAAGTGCCAGCTTTCCTTGGGGTCCTCAAGGTTATACCAAGGCTGCTGAGTATCACCCCTTGTCCTGCTTCAGCCTGGCAACACCAAGTGACACAGCAAGGACAGAGGGAGTCAGCCCTGCCATCTTTATGCCCTGGTCAGGGGAGATGACGCAGAGACTGAAAGGACATGGAGCAGTCCTTGGCGGTGGGAAGAGTAATGTTTGCACATGCCATGTTGAGGCTGAAAGGCAAGGCTTGTTAATACAAAGGAACCATAACTGTGGATCCCCCACCTCCTCTGTTTCATGTAAGTAGCGAGGAAGGCAGGAGCTAAAGTGTCACAGTCCTTGCAGTGGCACCCAGCAATCTTCTGTCCAAGAAAAAACTTTTGGATCTGGTGTCCCAAGTGCTGGGCTCTAGCCTCAGAGTGAATCAGTTGGAAAAAGCAGCTGGATTGGAAAGCAAAATCTCTCCTTCTGACACAGCTATGTGGGAGGTAACACTTCAATTAGTTAGTGCCTGAGGCTACAAGTGAGAAGACATGGATTTCACTTGTCTCTGTTACCAAGGCACTTTTTAGGCAGAAGCACCCCACCTCTCTTTAAACAGAAGTGTCCCTTCTATAACACAGAGATCAGAAACCTTTGAGCTTAGATCCATAAATAGAACATGTCAAAATATTGCAACATATCATTAACATGAACAACACTGTGAGATGAGACAAGCTAAGAACTGGCTTCTCCAGATGTCATTCCAAAGGCATGACACCAGCATGAAAACCTGTTTCCACTCAGTGGAAAATCAGAGGAATAGGGCTGAGGCAGGTAACACAGTCTCTGAGTACATCCCTTCCATGAGGCTTGCTGAGGTGTAGCTGGAAAATTTAACCTGAGAAGAGGTATCAAGCAGATTTAAGCTGAAAAAGATGTATGTGGAGGTGGGCCGGGAACCCTCTGTGTGTGCTGTTGACTAGAGCAGGGCATGCAAACTTGACCAACATAGGGATCTTCTGAAAGGGTTTAAGCTCTGTACAACAAATTTCAGCTTCCCATAGAAGCAATCCCTGCAGCCACAGGTGAGCCACGGGTAGAAGAAAACAATGCCAGAGTGTATCCTCCAGTCCTTGAAGTGACTCAGATAACAATAATTCTCCCTGAAACTCTGTTCCCTGTCAGACAGCTGTTACGGCTGAGAGTAACGTGCTGGTGGTTAGCTGGTTATTTCCTTTAATTTCCTTTATAAATCTTGGCTCATTTATCACAGTTACTTCCTTGTTTACAATACTTAAACGTCTGTTTCCTCGGTATTTGCACCTTCAATTCCCGCTAATTACTGATTGTATTTTCCTTTAGCAGTTTTTGTCCCAGCCATGCCGAGTTACTTCAGTCAGCTTTAAACTTCCCTTAAAAGCCAAGCTCCCGGGTTGTTAATCATTCTCCTCTGCAGGGACTTATTATCGGATCTCCCTGAATTATTAACTCCTCTGGCTTGCACCTGCAGAATTCCCGCACAGATGTATCATGTTTTCACACACACACAGAAGTGTGTGGCAGTGGGAGCGCTCACCGTTGGGTGGGATGTTGGGCTGTGCAGGCTGGCCTGGGAGGTGCGATCGGGCTGTAAATAACAGAGATTCCAACCCCGCGGTCACCTGGGGACCCGCGGGCGGGGACGGGGCCCCTTAAACAGCGGCGGGAAGCGCCCCTTAGTCCCGCCTCTCGCCTCTTCCCATTGGCTCTCGCCTCTATTTCTCTCGGCCTTTTTGGCCTCTGATTGGCCCTTCTGGCGCGCTCTCGGGGATCGTCTCTCAGTTGTCGCGTCGGGTTCGGCCGACGAGCCCTTCTTGGCGGTCGCGTCTCCGCCCGGTCCCTGCGCGCCGCGCTCGGCCCGCTCTTGAGCGACGGTCCCCGGCTGAGGGGAGCGGCAGGGCCGGGGCTCGGATGGCGGGGCCGGGGCCCCGGGGCTGAGCGGCGGCGGCGGCGCCGGCCGGGTACGAGCGGGACCAGCGGGGCCAGGGCTGGTGGAGCGGGACCAGCGTGGCCAGGGCTGGGGGAGCGGGGCCGGCGGGAGGGGGGTAACGGGGAGGGACAGGTACCGGGGCGCCTCATATCGGGACCGCGGCCCTCCCGGGGCCTCCCCGTGCCGCCCTACGGCATGAGCCGCGGGGCAGCTCTGCCCGGCTGAGGGTGCGATGTGACTGCGGCTGTGCCCCGGCTCTGCTTCCCCGCCTGCCTGGAGCGAGCTGGCCGCGCGCTGTTAGTTTTCTTGCTGCTTGTGCTCCCGCCTTCCAGGGGAATCAAAACCAAAACAACAAGAATTCTCAGGAGACGCGTTTCTGAAATCCACCCCCTGGACCGGGGTTCTCTGCGTGAGCCTTTTGGCTTATTGTTGGTACTTCTGCTATTGGTATTTTGCTTTGGTCGGTTTTTAGTGTTGCGGTAGCTTTCTCTTTTAACCTTAGCTCAGAACGCGATGTGAGAACGAAACTGGGAGAAAAAGAGGTGCTGGTGTTTTTTTCTGGTGCTTTGGACCAGGAATGGGCCAGTTCTCCACATTTTGCTGTAGGCCTTAGCTATTAGAAAAGCATGACCACTGTGCTGTCTAGCTGATGACCTTGGCTGCCCTGTCTTATCATGTTGGATGTTCTGTTGCTCTGCTTTGTGTACACTTCATCTGGGGAGGAATACAAGTACCAGGCTGTAGTGAGCAGCCTGGCTGAGAGGTGAGCTTGATTCCTCTTTGCCCTTTGAAACCTCGTGACTGGACTTCTGTTACGTGTGGCCAACTCCTCTCTTTATCAGCAGCTCTTTGCTGTGGTGTGATAGTTGTGGCTTCTAGTGAAAATAATGGAGACTGTTTGTTCTTTTCGTAAGAAGTTGTTCTAACATAAATTTCTTACAGCTTTATACTCGAGCTCTTTTCAGTGTGACAGCTAGATGGAATTATTTGTCCCAGAAGACATATTAGGAGATTGTGATAGTTTACAGTTGGTGATGTTATTCTGCCCATGGTCTGTGAGGTTTTTCTCTACCTTTTCACGCCTTTTTAAAAAATTGGGTAGAAATTTTCCTGTGTTGGCAAATGTGATCATACTTGCCGTCACTGCTACTGAGATATAGTGCTGTTTCAGAGGAAGAGAATGGAGCAAAATTATGAAGAGAAAATCCTTCTCAACAGTGTCAATTCAGAGGAGTGAGAAGCTGGAGGGAAGAGAGGACACTTGTAGAAATAAGTCTGGAATGTGAAGGTTGTTTACTGGAACCTCTACTTGAACTAGGATTTTTTGGCCCAGGATTTGCCAAAGGCAAAGCTGATCCTTCCAGGTCTGTGTGTTTATTTACAGTGATGTCTCTCGTGCAGCAGAGCACACCACAGTCACGAAAGGAAATCCCAGCTCAGGGAGTCTCTGTCAGCAAGAACGAATTGAAGGGAGGGTTTGTTGGTTGAGGGCGGTATGATTTCCTTGCCTCTTAGAAAACCTGGGAAGAGTTTCAGCCTCTGAAGAGAAATAAGAGCCCGTGACTGACAGTCTTGAGCAATTTGTGGGGAAGGTGCTACTGAACTCCCAAAGCTCAGCAGATGACACGGGGCTCTGCTGATTCCTTCCAACTTGTGAGTCACACAGAACCTCTAAGGGAAAACACCTTCTGAGCCCTGTCATGGGTCTGTCAGTTTTTACCAGTCAAGCCAGGGCTGAAAGTCAAACAGGGAGAATTTTTTTGAGATAAGTCCTGGATTAGTTATAGCACAGACTCCTCGAGTGCTGTCCCTGGCAATGTGCGTCTAAGATGCTGGCTGACAGAGATTTATCTTTTTTGAATCTGCGTTGTCTGTGATCACTTAGGGATTGCCAGGAGAGGTGATTGGACCCTGTGTTTGTATTCAGCTGGTAGCTACTCAAGTACCTTCACAGTGAGGATTGCTGCTTTAGGGTGGGAAAAGGAGAGATTTGCACCAGGTGGTACCTTAAATCAGCAGCAGGCTTAGTAAGGTCAATCAGGCCAAAACTCTAGTATATACTAACTCCTAATCTAAAGTGTTGTGTGCCATAGTCCACCTAAGCTTCCAAGGCAATTGTAGAACCAACAGGGATGAACTGCTGCTGGGGTGACTTCTGCCAATGCCACCAACAAAGCCATGGAGCCCATGGAGTTTTATGGATGGCAGAGCAGAGTGTCCCTTTAACTTCTGGAGGGACAGTTAATGTCACAGCAGTGCAGGGCCTTGAAGGATGGACAGATGGTGGAAAAGCTGTGAATATTCTCTTGGGGAGGCCATGCCAAAATGTTTTGTCAGGGGAATAGGAAGTTCAGGTGTGTCATCTTTCTGAGAGGTGGGAGTGGTGGAAGGTAGGGCAGGCAAAAGAACAGAGTGCCATGACATCAGAATCTTCTGATCCCGACCATAGTGCTCTGCTGCCTGAGGGTCTGACTTAGGAAACCCACTAGGTAGGGCTGCATCTGCGTCTGGGTTTGTAAACTGCTGATGACAATGCTGATTTGTGTCTGAGAAGGGCAATGTAATTGAGACTGGTGGATGTAAAGAAGCTGAAGAACTTTATGCTAACAGGTGCTGTCTTTTCCCAGCCTTACTGCTCTGCTCAAAAACAGAGTAGTTCTGGTGTCTTGCAGAGGGTTAGGAAAAAAATGCTGAATCTTGGCTTTTGCCAGTGTTGGGTTTGAAAGATAAAGACTTTATGCAGTCCCCTTAGGTAGAAGCATGAGAGGCCCTCCCTGCTCTCAGACTGCAGGGTTGGTAACAGCAACAGGTTTTTGGTAAGGACCTTCATCCTTTCTATGTAGTAGTTGAATTCAAATAATTGACTGTAACTTCTTGATCTTGGGAGGTAGAACAATAATGAGTATCCTGGTAAAGCAGGGTTTCTGTCTCCATCTGATGATGCCATGTATTGCTTCTGAGTCTTGATTTCTTCTAGGAATCTGCCAAAGCTCAAAGAATCACAAAACTTAATCCAATGTATTATTACACCATTTTGAATGCGCTTGTTACTCTGATACAAGACAGTGGTTTTGTACTTTCCACCCTAATGGCTGTGTGCAGAGTAAGGGCAGGTGGCCTTTTTATTGTGTAATAGTCTTCCAGATGATGATAATTTGCTGTACCAAGCAGGAAGCAGTTGTGCAGGGGCCTAATGTCAAGGATGTGTTTTTTTACCTCTGACTCACAACTGATTTAATGTTGCTTTCTGTCTTTGCTGTGGTTGTCTTGCCTGTGTTTGACCTGGACCAGAGGGAAGACAGGATGTTCCAGTCCATGATGTCTGTGATGAGATTCTCCATGTCTGACAACATCACACATTCAACTTCCCCTGTGACAGCACCGGATAATGTGACAACTCTGTCCCCGATGACAACGCAGGCGGTCAACGACACGAACATCACTGTGCCACACAAGTGCCTGTTGTTGCTCTATGAGGACATTGGGAAGTCCCGGTGAGTCGGAGGAAATGGGAAAACAGTCTGACCCTGGCCTAAGGGAAGGAGCTTTCTTTCTCAGAGTTCGGATGAGAAGGAGCTGGGGCTGGTGCCTTCCCTTCTAGAGGCTGAAGAACAGGAAGAAAACCTATTTTATTTACTTTTTGCAGAGTCCGCTACTGGGATCTTCTGCTCCTGGTTCCCAATGTGCTTTTCTTTATGTTTCTTCTCTGGAAACTGCCCTCTGCCAGGGCCAAAATCCGGGTCACTTCCAGCCCAATCTTCACTACATTCTACATACTAGTGAGTACGATTCTGTGCCTTTGAATTGATGAGTGTTTTTTTTTATTACCACTCATGAACAATATCACAAACTAGTGGAGAGAACCTAGACTAGCTCTTGCAGGGATAAAATCTGGTTTTTGTTAAAGGTCTACTACAAGAAGTAGACACAGATTTTTTTTTTTCCACTGTTTGAATTCAGCTTTTAATAGATTGTGGGACCACATCTGCTGGATTGGAGTGGATTTTATTCTCCCATGGTGACTTAATTTTTTCTTTTCCTTTTTTCTTCCTTTGTTACTTTCATGTCTTGGAATCCAGTGTCTTATGCTTATGTCATAAATGCAGCTGAGACCCTACCTGAATGTATTCAAAAATGTAATTCAGAAGCTTTATCACAGGTGCTTTTTGCCATCCTGGCTTGGCTCGGTGTGCTTGCTCTTCCTCAGTGACTTTAGTACAGGTTGTAGAAGTGAATGTGTGTTTGAATTGGGTTAGATGGAGGCATCTTTCTCTGGGTACAGGGACTGGCATGGCAAAACCTAAAAAGCTCAAAACCAAATCTGAGCTAGTAGCCTCAACTGAATCTTTGGTGGGAAGTCTTGTTAGCTCTTTCAGGCCAGAAGTGTGGGTACTGGGCTTGTGTACAGTTTTGGATAACCAGGTATACACACAAATGTTTCAACCTTTTAAAAATATTACCAGCCTTTTCCAGTCTGAATTTAAGTCTTCTGTCATGTTTCCAGTAATACACATGGTCAGTAGGAGTTTGTGCCAAAGGCTTTGAAAAGCAAAACTCTTGATAAACCAAAGGGAAGAGAACTGACTTAATACTGTTGCCTTTTTCAAAATGAAGTGAGAAACAAAGTGCTGAAACAGCTGGTTGTGTTTTAACCTCAGCCAGCAACTCAGCCCCAGGCAGCCACTCGCTCACTTCCCTCTGGTGGGACAGGGGAGAGAATCAGAAGAGTAGAAGTAAGAAGTGGAATTTCACAGGTTGAAATAAAGACAGTTTAATAAGTAAAGCAAATGCCATGTACACAGGGAAAGCAAAACAAGGCATTCATTCACCCCTTCCATGGGCAGGCAGGTGTTCAGCCATCCCCAGGAAAGCTGGGCTCCATCACATGTGGTGGTTACTGGAGAAGACAAACACCATTACTCTGAAAGTCCCTTCCTTCCTCCTTCTTCCTGGCTTTATGTGCTGAACATGATGCCATGTGGTGTGGGATATCCTTGGGATCAGTTGGGGTCACCTGTCCCAGCTGTTCTCTCTTAATTTCTTGTGCACCCCCAGCCAACTTGCTGGTGGGGTGGGTTGAGAGGCAGACTCTGTGTAATTGCTGCTCAGCAGTAGCAAAAACATCCCTGTGTTATCAACACAGTCTCCAACACAAATCCAAAATGCAGTCCCATACCAGATACTGGGAAGGCAATTCACTTTCTCCCAGCCAAACCCAGCACACAGTGTGAGAGGAAAATGCTTTCATTCAGTTTGATCTTCTGGAGCATGTTATTGGGAAATGAGGATGGAAGTGTGTTCTGTGAGTATTTCCTTTCAGTTGGCTGTTTTAGCATGTCCTGAAGGAATGCTTTCCTGTGAAGTCAGTGATTAATGTTAACAGACTGGGAAGGGTCTCTACCTGCTTAAAGAGGAAACAAAAAGGATGTGTTCCTCTCCAATGAGTTGTTGCTGCTCTAGAACACCATTATATTCAGGGATCCTTCTTTTTTGTCAGTCTCTTGTCACAGTGTTTTCCACTGCAGGAGGGATTGTTGTTGTACTCTTCTTTCATGCCTTTTCCATCCCCTCTTCCATTAAGGCAGAGATACTCAGCTGTAGGTAACTTATCGGTCATTTCCATTCTCTAGCCAGCTTAGAATCAGCTTGGACTCTTGGTTCCCTGATAGATTTAGCTGTCTTATATCTGCATTGTTAGGATCAGCCTGTGGCTCAGAGAATTTTATCTGGAAAAATCTGATTTTTTGGAGGATAAGTCTGCACAGCAGAGGGTGGATGTATCTAACTGAGCTTTTAATTGTGTAGTATGACTGGGACAGCACAGGGGTTGGTAAATGAGCCTTGCTGAGCTGTCATGCTTAAATGTTATATGAGGTGACTTGGGTATCTCTGTTGCACAGTGCAGCAGGGTAAGATGTTTTTAAGCTATTGGCTGCAGGTGACCTTTCCTCTGTATTCCTGAGCATTGTCAGTGTGGAATGAGAGAACTGCAGGTTTTAGTTTGGTCACAGATCTGATGTGTGATAGCTGGTGTTGAGTGGCTTCTGTTATCTGATGTGATTGATTTAGTCAGACATACCAACCATTTGATCTTGTAATTTGGAGGGATATGTTTTGTATCTCCTTTTTTCTCCTTCCCTGCCCCGTAGAGTGAAGGGTGGGAAGACTGTTTGTAAAGATATGGTTGTAAAGACTGGGTGAGAACGATTCAGAGCTTAGTCTGACAGTTGAGGCAATTTGTTCCTTCCTAAATTCTAAGTCAGCACTCCTATATCTAACAAGTCTGAGGAATCTTTTTCAGGAAATTACTCTCTTAGTACACATTATCAGGTTCGAAAGCTGACCTGCAAATGGTATTCCAGAAGGGTTTCTGGTCACTACTGCATATGTGCCTTTTGACATGAGCTCGCTTTTGTTATCTTTTTTTCGCAGGTATTTGTGGTGGCTTTAGTTGGTATTGCCCGTGCTGTTGTCTCCATGACTGTGAGTGCCTCTGATGCTGCCACAGTTGCTGACAAGGTAGGTGCAACACTGACTTTAGAGGCTCTGCTTTGTGCAGTTCTAATCACAGCAATCTGCTCTGGCTTCCCTCTTATGTGCATACAAGAAGAATGTGGTTTTTTGCAGTATTCATGGCTATGTGTACTATGGAATCCTGTTCTAATAACTGCACCTAAATCATCACAACATCCAGGGCTGTAAAACAATGGATTTCCTAAAATAGGTGCACAAATAGTGGCAGCCAAAGTTTCCTGTTGCAGGGGTGAAACGATTCTGCTCTGCAAGCGGTAAATATTCAGATACATTAGTGAATAGGCAAGACCTGGTCTTTGTTACTCTTGCATTATTCAAGTGACTCTTTGAAAATGTTTAATTTTTTTGTATTGAATGCAAATAAAACTAAATTCCCTTTTGACACTGACACCTGAATGTCCTTGCAGATGCTGAGCACAGGATGAACCCTTAGCAAACAGGAAATAGCTTTGTATGTGCTGTTACTTTGTAGTCATTTGACTTGTAGGAAAATAGTGCTTAAACCATAAAGCTCTGCAGTTCTTGAGCTTTTAGAGAAAGAGGAGCCATCCACACCATACAGGTCATCTGGCTTTATTCTCTGGGGTCACTGTGATTCTTTTGCTTTTCCCTTTAATGTTACCTGTCAAAGCATTGTGAAGTGCTGCTTGTGGTAAGTGGCTGGATGTTTGTAGCATTTTCATTCACCTCCATTGAACAGATGTAGGTCCAGGACTTGAATAATGAAGAAGAGGTGGGAAAGTGCTTTTCTTCAGCTCTGGTGCTGCTGATAAGTGCACCTTGCTGGGAAGTCATATAGCAAGACACATACTCAGTCAGTTTTTCCTGTAAACATGTGTTTTGTCCTGTCCATTGTGTGTTCTCACATATATATACACACACAGTGTATTTGCTGAGATTAGAAGTGTCTCATCAAATGCCTCTTAAAATATTATGTATTTTCAAGAGAGAGTACTGTTCAGCATTCAGAGGAAAAGGATTAACAAGCCAGAATCTGCATTCTTGTTCTAGATTTGACACTGATTTATTGCATGACTCCCTGGAAAGTTGCCTCACCTGCTGTTTTATTAGTCTTGTTTCACCAAATAAAACATGAGACTGCAAATAACAAGGTGGAAAAGGAGGGATAGGATTGAATATGCTTTAGATTTAAGAATTAGTAGCTTTCTAAGAGGAAGAATACAGAGTTTGTCCAGGCGTATTTGCTACTTTAAGAACTTCTGAGGTCGTCATGGGTTTGTGCTCCTTGGGAGCACAGCAGAAAGAACACATCTGAGACAAGTGACAGATCCTCAGCTGGGGCAAACTGTGGCCACTTCCTCTCTCTGTTGACTTGCTCTTTGCTCGCTCCCACCCAAGTGTTCTGTTTCACAGACACGAACAGGACTTGCAACAAGCATGTGATCAGTATCCCTACAAAGCATGAGGAGGGCTTGTGGAAGTGACCTGCTCCATTCAGAGGCTGCCATCCCTTGGAGTTTTGCTGTATTAACTTCTAAATGGTTCCTGGCTCCACCTAATCATGTTTGTCTGGTTTCTGTTATCCATCAGATCCTGTGGGAGATCACGAGGTTCTTCCTTCTGGCGATTGAGCTGAGTGTGGTGATTCTAGGCCTTGCCTTTGGTACGTGTCAGGAGGTTTTCGAGTGCTTTGAATGTTTTCTATTCCCTTTCTTTCCACAGAGGCTGCATCTATAAGTTCATGGAGATGCTGATACTATAAAGCAAAGAAACTTTAGAATAAATACAAAGGACAGAGTGGAGAGTTTTAGTTAGAAGTGGTTGAGAGCCTGATTATATTTACAGATCTATGGCTTGTGTGATTGAAAGACTTATATGTGCTTTGTTTGTCCTGCATGCATATGCTGAGAGAGTGCATAGCTTAGGTAAATAAGTCTTATGCCAAGATCAACAGTCTGATCTTTACGTCAACCACATTTTAGTTAAGATGGTTCCTTTGGGGTCCCATCTATCCCCTATATTGCATCCTTGGTTGGTTTGATTCCATCCTGCCTTCATTCAAATGCTTTAACTGTACCTGCAATCTGTAATTCTATTTCTTTCAGTTGTGCAACTAAAAATGCCTCTTCCTGTGCATCAGAGGTAGAGGAGAGGGATTGGAATGTGGGTTACTGCCAATGGAACACCTGAGCAGTAACTTTTTCATCTTTTGAGGAGCTTCTGGAGACTACCTGCTCCAGCATATGCCAGTACAGATTTCTCTAACTCAGACTCCCATCAACTCTTTTTCCTGAGAAGAAGCTTTACAATATCTCAGTGTATACTGTAGTCATTCCTGAATTTTTTTTTTCTAACCCCAGCAAAAAGACTTAGTCCTTTTCTCTATATTATTGTGGACAGGAGGAAAGCAAGTTAAAATCTCTTGTTTTATAAATATTATTTAGTCTGTAAAAGGCTCAACTCTCCAAACAGGGTTAAGTGAACTTTTACCTTCCCTTGAAGGCCGCTGCAAATACAAGTATTGGTTCTGAAAAAAACCTGATTTTTTAACCAGTGTTGGGGTTACATCCTGAGTCACTTCTGTACTCCTTAATTACAGGTCACCTGGAGAGCAAGTCAAGTGTGAAACGTGTACTGGCAATCACTACTGTGCTGTCTCTGGCATATTCTGTCACCCAGGTGAGTATGTTGGAGCAGAAGGATTAGTCTTTGCAAAAGAGGGGACTTTCCTTGAAGAGTAAGCAGTTAAGTGTGTGACTCCTATCTGGAAGTGGCAGCTTTGCTCTCTGGATGAGGTTTTGGAGGAAAATGGCATGCTTGTGGCAATGTATAAGCAGATGGTATCTGCTTGTCCTCTTTACTGCATGAATAGTTCAGCCAAGGTGAAGAAATAAGATGAGGTTTACATGGATTGCCTTGTTTAGTGAACCTTGGAACAGGAGTGAGGTTTTCCACATCTGAGCCACAAGTTGTGAATCTGCCCTCAAGGGCCATGAAAACTAGATGGAGGAACCTGAGGTGTGCTTGCCAGGTAAGGGCACTGCAGTAGCCTCTTGTCTGCTGACTCTCTGAGAGCTGAGAGCTCTTGCTACTCTTCAAACTAGCAGCTGGCTTGCTAGCTCAGTCTATTAGTCATGTCTTCATGTATCTGAACAATGCAATCTGTGTCTGGGTTTATTCTCCTCCCTTTGGCAGTGGTCAGCCCTGTGTCTCTGTGCTCGGGGCAGCCCCAGAGTAACACACAGATCTTTGTTCTGTGACGAGGCTCTTGCCTGTGCAGGCCGTGAGCTGATCATTACCACATGATAAAGCTGGAGGAGCCTCATTAAATGTCAAGTGTTCGAGCTGTATCTGGGTTCAGTAGTGCTTACAAGCACTTTTCACTTTCTGAGTGGTAGCTTCTATTCATGCCGTTTTCAGAAATTTAGGTGAGTGAGACAGTATCCTTTCCCAAGTTGTCTGTGTTCTGGATATTTCAACAGAAGGGTCTACTCTCAGGATAGAATGGAGCTCTCAGCCTATTTCAGATGGACAACTGCTTGCAGCCCCCATCCACTCAGTCTCCTGGAATGTCATTGATACCAGTTTCCTTCAGATGCAGATTCCTGCCATTTTCCCCCCCTCACTTCTTGTCTTCAGTTTCTTCCTCTTCTGTGTGAGCTTAACTTGGTCTTAGCTGGGCAATGGTTGGGTCTTGGGGGGCAGGCCAGCTGTTGTCTGAACTTCTTTAAACACAGTGTCCCTTGTCCAGACATGGATTTCAGTGAAGATACTGTAACAGAATCATTTGGTGCCACTTCTCTCCTAGGGCACCCTGGAAATCCTGTACCCTGATGCCCACCTCTCAGCAGAAGACTTTAACATCTATGGCCATGGAGGGAGACACTTTTGGCTTGCCAGCTCCTGTTTCTTCTTTCTGGTACTGGGAATGTGTTATGCACTGTGACAGCTGCTTTGTACTTTCTAAATGGAGCAAGGAGGGTGATTTGTGTACAGTAATGCCCTGCTCCCCCTCCTGCCTCATACAGCACAGCATTGATGCTTCTCGTGATAGGAAAGCTGAGGCAATAAAGGTGCAGTGAGAGTACTGTAAGCTGGGGCAGCTAAATTACAGCTTAGATGTTCTTCCCTCCCTCGTTTGTCAGTGACCAGCAGTTTTGTGCTGATAAGGGTGAGTTGTGGGGCCTTCACATCTGCATGGGGTTAAATATCAGGGGGTTTGTGCCTCTGCCCAGAGACATCTAGGGAGTGCGCGATACCATAGACCATCCCTGCAAAGATTGCTGAGTTCAGTTGCCAAACAGCCTTGGAACTGTTAGTTCTTTGTCTCAACAGGTCTATTCCTTGGTGGTGATTCTTCCAAAAACTCCTCTGAAAGACCGAATTTCTTTGCCCTGTAAGTAACTGTAGCGTTTTCCATAGTATAGATGGAGACAGTGCCAGGATAAAGGATAGGTGGGAGTGAGAGGTTCCTGTATGTGTTTGTGCTGCAGATGCATTCCACTGTCTCAGGGTACAGATAACGTAGCAAAGGACCGATAACTTATCCCTGGAAAAAATAGTATGTTGTGCCTTTTGGAGAGCAGAGTAAGAGCAATTACACTGCTGCTTCAGTAGCTAAACAATTACATTAAGGAAACAAGACCTACTGCTCAGTTAATGATACAGGTGTAATGTAAATATATAATCTTCTGAGAGACCTAAGAAAGGACTTCTTAATAACAGCTTCCTTTGAAATGCATACATGATATTAAAGTGTGCATGCTGGTCATTCCCTGGGAAGGAAAGGCTAAATGGGAGCTACTCAATAATCTTTATCTGGGCTTTTACTTTATTATGATGCTTCTTTTTTTTTTTTTTCCTTTTGTTATGGTTGCAGAATATCTGCAATCCTTGAACAGAGCTGTTAGTAAGGTGTTTGCATTGAGCTCTTCTCTCTCTAACTAGTCTTGGCATCTGTGTGTGGGTACCCTGAGGGAGGGGGTATGTATGGCACAGGCACAGGTTCTGGACCTGATCTACCTAGTGTCCAGAATGCCCTGCTGCTCCTGCTGGGGTCTCCTGAGCAATTTTATTAGTGTTTTGTGTTGGAAGGGCACAGTTTCTGACTCAGCTGGGTTTTTTGTTTGTTTTTCTTGCATTTAATTATGTGACTGACACTGGTTCCAGATGCTTGCCAATTAAATCTTCGCATGTGTTGCCATAACCGTATGTTTTCAAAACCCATCTTATGAGTGTATACACGTGCAGGAGGCTATGGTTTAGTCCATTAAACCACCATCAATCCTGCTGGCACGGGACAGGGAAATGCAGTCTTAATTCTTCAGGAGTTCTTAAAGAGACAAGGTGGTGAGATGCTTGTGTTGGGTTTGGCATCTCTGTCAAACAGATTTTCATTGGGCTGGTGTTTGGGGTTGAGCTTCATCTGTGTCCATGTCTTTCCCACAGCCCGGAAGAGTTTTTATATTTATGCTGCCATCCTGGCACTGCTGAACCTGGTGCAGGGCCTGGGCAGTGCCCTCCTCTGTGTGGATATCATAGAAGGACTGTGGTATGTATGCTGAGGGAGGAGGTCTGCATCCCTGTATCTTGTGTTGCTTTTGGGTGTCCTTCAGCACTGCCTCTCCCAAGAAAACAAAGCTGTGCTGTGTTCCTAAGAAGGAATAAACCTGTTGATTCTGTTTTGTGCCAAATCACCTTAAGTGGTCAGGAAACTCAGAGTGGAGAGGTTGTGGAGCTTCATGTGCTGCAGTGGTCTCGAGGTGGTGAGTGAGAGTAATAGCTTATATCCACTGATGTCTGGCCATTGGCTCACATTTAATAGGTAATAAGGGAGGAAATAGTCTGTTTGCTAGAAATATGGAGACACCCTTATTCATAGCTGGGGTCTTGTTCTTGCAGGGATCAGTGTCATGTCTGCAGGTCAAAATTGGGAGCACTTGAGACTGCTCTTGGTCAGACCTTGGGTTTTGTCATGGTTCCCTCTGAGTGTTTAAGAGCAGTGACAGATTCTGATGACAATATCTGATACTTTGCATCAGTTTAAATTTGTTTAGCACGAGACTTTTTATGTTCTCTGGACACTAGAGGGAAATTGGATCATTCTGGGGGAATGTGGCTGGTGTTAACCAGCTGTATTATGCTTGAATGCTAAATCCCTTCATGTTCCCTTTTGCTGTTGACAGCTGTGTTGATGCTACCACGTTCCTTTACTTCAGCTTTTTTGCACCTCTCATCTATGTGGCATTCCTGAAAGGCTTCTTTGGGTAAGTAGCCAGGAACAGGAGTTTAGAGGGTATATACTGTCATTTAATTGTTTTGCACACAAGTTTTCTCCATCTGTACAACAATAAAGACAGCAACTACAATGCCAGTTGGAGAAGCAGTTTTAATTTCTGCCCTTGAAGATTTCTGAGGATCACTTCTTCAGCCTTGGCATCCCCTGTAGTACAAAGTTTTTCTGCTGAAGTTGGTAGCTGAATGGTTAGTGACGGATTAAGTCCTGGAAGGTTAAATGGTCTTCCGGTTGGGTTTTGGGATAGTTTTGTAGAAAGGATCTGGGGGTCAGGTAGCTCTTTGACTGCAAGGTCTCTGTGATAGGCCCGAGAATCACCAGTGAGAAGCCCTGGGAAGGGCGATTCCTGGGCCGGGGTTGCCGCCTTGTGGCCACTCACGGGAAATGCACCTTGGTCAGGAAACCCGAGTGGTTTAGCGCAGGCTTGTCCATAAGCACGAAACAGCAGGCTTTAAAAATAACTGAGAACGTAAAGTACTTTTAAAATCTAAAAATGAACCTCTACTTCCTTTTGAAATTAGAAGGGAACACTGTCTGGAGTTAGAGGTGGAAACTGGTGATCCACAGTGTTTGTATTTTGGTTTTCCTGATGTGCACAGATGGAACTTGAGGTGGACTCCTGTTCTGACTCCTTTTAGTGTCAGTAGCCAAGCTACTGTTGAGTCCAGTAGTGTTTGAATGCTTTTGCCCTCAGTAATTGAAAACTCCCAAAGATGAGGATGCTTTTCCCACAGCAGAGTCAGAATTCTACCATTTTTATTTCACTTAGGTCTTCATCCAAAGCTTTGTTTAGTACTCTATGGCAGTTACTCTGCCATAAATTTCTATGCTGAAAGCTCATGTGAGGAGTGTTTAGGGTCTGAATGCCCAATTTCTTAATGCTGCTGAGTTTCAGTTAAGGATAGGTGGCTTTGATACCACGTTGCTTAAACATGCATTTTAAATCTTTAATCACTCCAGGTCTGAACCGAAGATCCTTTTCTCCTACAAATGTCAGGTGGATGAACCTGAGGATGTGGATGTGCACCTGCCCCACCCTTATGCTGTTGCCAAGAAGGAAGGAATGGATTCTGCGTTCTACTCGAGCACTCAGATTGACACCACAGCCTACCTGGATGACGTGGCCTCCATGCCATACCACGTGGGCAGCATCAACAGCATAGACAGTGACCGCTGGAAAGCCATCAATGCCTGAGGCAGGGCACCTGCTTCACATGATTATCTCATTCCTTTCCTTCCAAACTCCCTGATACCACAGCTGTCCACTGGAAATCTGTCCTTGGCTATCTGCCATGGCTTTCTTCTTTTCCTTAGGATTTCCAAAACCTATTGTGGAACTAAGTTGGCAGCCCAAACCCTTTTGGAAAGAACACTTTCTCTTGCTACCTGAGAACAGTTTTGTTCATACTCCTGTAAACACTGAACTTCCCTGATCCTCTGTGTTCCAGATGTGAATATGATTCAGAAGACAGCCCTGGCTGGCACCTCTTCCTTTTCAGTGACTGAAAGCACTTGTCTGCCAATAAGGGGAATGTTGTTTAGGGATGAGGGTGTTGATTTGACTGCTGTATTGTACATATATAGAAAGAGTTTGATGGTTGAAACCAAAGATGGTCTTCCTGGCTTTTTCAGGCAGCATGACTGCCTGTGTCCTGCCATAATGCAACAGCATAGGTGATGATAGCAGTGTCTGAAGAGGGAAACTGATCACTGGGGCTCATCCCTGGTTGCAGCTAACGCTGGTGAAAATCGTGAATTGAAGTTGCTAGTGGTTAAAAGGAGTGTTCTGAGTGCGTGGGCAAAAAGAGGTATGAAGAGGAATGAACTGTTCCCTGTGCCTGGGGAGCATTTGGGGGAGGCTGGTAGCTCACAGCATGGATGTGAAGTGACTGAACAGTAGGGAGACAGAAGGACAGACAGTGCTGCTGTCTAGCTGAGCTGAAGGAGCTGTGAAACAGTCTGTGGAGGCTGTAGTGCTGTGCATTTGAGCTCACAGGAAAATTTAAGTAACAACATTGAGTCAGGGCTGAGTTTCAAGAATAAAACCTGTGACGTAAGTGCATTTGTACCCTGCTTCATGGCTCTGGCAGGGGCTTGGAGATTGCTAGGAAGGAGGAAGCTGACTCTGCAGATGAAGGCTCCAGAGATGTTCAGGTGCTTGAGGCAGAGCAGAAGCCCATGATGAGTCCGAGCTGTCGGTATTTAGTGACTAGAAACTCTCAAACACCTTAGGCGTGCTAGAATCGAACTGGCTGGTGTGCTATGGTGGGAGACAAGTGGGAGATGGATGTGTTTCTTTGGGAGTGTCCTCTGATATTGCTGTTCAGATCCCCAGATTTTTGCTGATCTGAGAAAGTTTTATGGCTCGATATGTTGAAAATACTTATATGCATGTGGAAAGCAGTTAATTTAAAGACTGTTTTGAACTTCTTATTAACCTCTTCCATGCTGGAAAAGGGACTATCATCTGAGCTGTCTGGCATGCAGTTTCAAGACATGGTGTGTTCCAACGCAGGGATTGTTCATCTGAAAGCTGCATCAGTTTGGTTTCTGGGACATACTGTGTATGAAGATGTGTATTCTCTGGTTTTGGAGGTGCTTTCCTACTTGAGTCCTCTAGGTAGGTGGAGATCTGCTATAAGCAATAGCAGCTTTTCTCTAGAGGTGGAAGAAAGAGGGAATTTGAAATACTGGGGACCGTGTGAATCTCTTGCCTCAACTTACTGCTGTTTATGAAGAATATTGAGGTAAGAGTTGCTGGGAAATTGTCATGTGGGGTGCAGCATGGAGGTGTTAGTTTGGATCATGAGCAGGTAGAGGAAAGCATTTGCTACCAGGTGTTCCCACCATAGGGAAAGAAAACATGGGTAAGAACAAGAAGTTCATATTGGTTCCTAAAACTATGCAGGCCCTTTTCTTATCTTATTTTGTTAATGAGCAATGCAGCCTCTCTGTCTGCCTGTGGACTTTGCCCTGCAGGCCTCTAAGTAGCACTAGCACCTTGAAAACAAACAATGCTTCCCCCCACACACTTTTTTGTTTTATTTTATTTTTGATGAAAAAAGGCTTCCATTTGTCTGTGTGTGAGAGTGAAGTTGTCTCCTGTAGGTCACAGCCTTTCACGTTTCCCTTCCATGCAATGACTGTGTAAGGGCTGGACAAACAACTGGCCAAGTCAGCCCTTGCCATGTTAGAGAAGTGTTCCAGGCTCCTCTGTCACTGCTGTCAGTTGGCCTGAGCCATGCTGGACTGCTTGCTCTGAAAGGGATGGATGATGTGGTGCCTGAATTGTCCTGCTGCTGCTCCTACTGCTGCTTTACAACACTGATCCCAAGCTGCTGTTCCTTTGAAAGGGTGGGGAAACCTGTAAAGCTTCCCTGGAGTTGGTGGGCCTTGGACAGAGCTAAGAGATACGAAGGTCTCAAAGCAGTCAGGAAACAAAGGAGCAATGGCTTTTTCATCCCAAGGAGTTTTTGCTGGCAGGACTTCAGTATTTCTAGTGTGTCCCATATTCTGCTGCTGAGGAGTTTCTGCACTAGGTCATGGACTGACCTTCCCCCTGTTGTATATTTATGTATATATAATGCTTTGGGCCATTTTCAAAGTTCTTGAGCAGAAGAGTGTTATGTGTGTGGGGGGGTGGTAAAAAGAGAGAAAATATAGAATAAATGTATATTTTTGTTTGTAAAATAAAATTAAGTTTGGCATAATTGGTCACACTTTATTTCTGAAATGAGACGTATTGTGGAGAAAAAATAACTTGCGGATTTAAAAAAAAAATTCCTGAACAAATATTGCAGATAATAATGGAATAACATGATGTCCTTTTGTCAGAGATGGATATTTCCTTCTTGGAAGGCTATTACTAGGCCAGGTGATGACTGTGCAGAGTGGTCTCCAGATTTAAGTAACTGTCAGTGAAACCTTTGACTCCTCGGTAACTAGGTGTTGCTGTTCCTGGGCATGTCTAGCACTGGGGCCTTTGCTATAGGATATTTTTCTCTGTTGCTTGGGTAAAGCCTTATGTGGAAGTTGGAGATGACTCTTGCTTATTTCTTATTCTAGGCTTTGAAATAAACCCTGTGTGTCAGGACATTTTCTGGCTGCTGGGAGAATGTGATTCTGTGGTTTCATGACAGCTGAGTAACAGCTCGGTGTGCTGGCAGGGGTCAGTACCCCTCAGGTTCTCTTTGATGGCCAGGTGAGCTTCATCTCTGCCTTGGGATTGGGTCATGCCCTTGTGCAATAAGACCTTTTAGAGCTCCTTCCAGGCTCCCTGGAGAAAGCTGTGGGAGAGCTGCCTTAGGAGGTGCTACTGCTGGAGGTAACTTGGATGGGATCCTCTGCTCCTGTGCAGGTGGAAAGTGTTTGTTACAGTACAGCTCCTCTGCCGTTATCACAGCTGCTTCCATGTCAGTGTCCCACAGCTCATGGGCCCTGCTGGGCATCCTTGGGGATCGCAGGAAGGCATGGCTGCAGGTGTGATGTGCAGTTTTGTTTGCCTTTGCCTACTCTCCCTGCTGGATCTTTGCCACCTGGCTGGAGTTACACCTGAAAAGGGCCTAAGGAAGGGTGACAGGGTGACAAGTCATGGAAAGACTTCTGGAGGAGTAATTACTGGTTAAAAACTCACCAGCCTGGAAGAGCAGTGGTGCAGGTCTGTGAAACCCTTAGAGGACAAAGGAGGTGAGTAAGGAATGACTGCTTTTCCGGTACAAAAGCTGAGTGCCATCAGGTGGAGTGAGCAGGTGGCAGATGAGAAATGAACAGGAGGCAGGTGAGTGTGTTCTGGGAGGGAGCTTTAGCCAGACCTTTGCTTTTCACTGGCTGTGTGGGGTGCTTGTGTTGTGCAAACAGCTGACACAGTGCCCTTGAATCAAGAACTCGAGCAATGGGCCGAGTCCTCAGCACACAAGGTACTGCACAAATAACACAAACACCCCCTGCTTCCAGGAATGTGCTCTAGAAGAGGCCTGGATATCTTGGGGGGTAGAGTCCCAGCTACTCTCTTAATGCTGGCCAGAGTCCTGTGCTGAGGCAAAGCTGTGGTTGCTACATCAACTGCAGTGAAGAATAACCATTAAACAGTTAAAACTGCTGCCATGCACTACTAGGGAGTAGATAAGTAGTGTGCTGAGTAGATAAGTAGTGTGTTGATACCAAGGCTTTGTTGACTGGTCTGTATTTCTGGGAATGCAGAAAAGCTTGTCTGAGAAAGGTGCTCCAAAGCTGTTATTTCTAGTTCCAGCTGCTTGTGTGTTACATTATCTCTTCGTTCCTTTGGTTTAGGCTGGGGATTGGCCATGCCTGGCCACAGGGACTATTGGCAATGGCCTGACCTTTGCAGGACCCACACATGAGCCTGTCATAGCAGGTAGCAGCACAGTCAGTAGGTCTTGCTGGAACAGGGTGGCTGAAAGGAGCAGAGGCAAATTCCACCCCCAGAGCAGCCTCTGTAAAACTTGATGAGAGGTTCTAGACTGTAATTTTGGTTTTTCACCAGAGAAATGTGAGGTAAGATGTGGTGGTGAGCTCCCTTGAGGGCTTTGGAGAGAAACAGCATGTGTGGAGGTGGATGAGGGATTCCTGGTGTGGTGAGGGGGGATACCCTCCCCTGGCTGTGTTGGGGGATGCTTTGTTCCAGTGCCGCCGAGGGGGAATTGCCTTGGACACCTACAGGGGCTCATCAGCCCGTGACCCCTCCACGATGGGTGACATCTGCGTGGTTCCTCAGTCATGGAGCTAAGAGATAACCCAGGAAGGGACGAAGCTTATCTTCCATGTGGCTACACGTGGTCTGGTTCCCATCCTCCCATAATTTGGACCCAGTAAAGAAACCCCGCGTGTTGGCCGTGTGGCAGTAGAAGTTTTACGGGACGGTTTGATGCCGTGTTCACTCCAAGGGCGGTGCAGAGGGCGGGCACAGCGGGATGGGAACTGAAATCCCCGCGATCCCGGGAGGGCGCTTCCCCCTGCGCCGGGCGGGCCGCCCGTCCCCGGCACGGACTACAGCTCCCAGCGTGCACTGCGCGTGGCCGCCAGCACCGCGGCGCGCCATTGGCCGCCCCGCGGCCGCCGCCAATGGGGCGCGGGGATGTTGGCAGGCGGCGCCGGGGCAGAGGCGCTGCTGGCAGCCGGTGCGAGCAGGGGTGCGACGGGGAGAGGAGACCCCGGGCGGGATGGGCGGCAGCGAGAGCAGCCACGGCGGGAGGAGGGTCACCTTCGGTCTGGACGAGCGGGACCAAGTCCGGGTGCTGCAGGGCATCAGGGTGAGGCGACCCGGGCCGGGTGATGGAGGGCAGGGAGGTGGGATGGGGAGGGTCTGTCCGCGGGGTCAGGGGAGCAGGTGCAGGGCTGGGAGGGACGAGCGGGGGAAACCAGCAAGGAGGAGGCGAGGAAAACCTTGGAAGGCTGGATGAGCAGAGAGTTGCAGAGGTGATGGGCCGACTGGAGAGTGGTGGGGTAGAGGGCTGGGGGCCTGGGCATGGCTGTTGTTGAGTGGGGACACCTCCGCCCTTCACCTCCCCTTCCCAACTCTGCTCTCAGCCCTCTTTCCCTTCTCGCAGCTCAATGACCCCGTTTTGTCCCTGCCTTGTGCTTTGCAAGCAGTTTGATGCTAAAGATGCTGCCCGGCTCTGAGGGCATCCGAGAGGACACAGCTCTACCCTTGTAATGGTACCAAGAGTCTTGGCAGAGCAGCGCTGGCTGAACAGGCGGGAAGATGGGAGACTGTGGGAATAAGGAGGTGTTTCTAGGAGGGACAGCGGGAAGCTGCTTCTTGAACTTTGATCGGAAATTGACATGTATGTGTTGTGGAAACAAACCCGGGAGAGCGGTGGTGATATCATTGAGGAATGTTTTCTTTCCCCATTAAGACTTTTCTTTGGTTGGGTGGGTGGTTTTTTTTTTTTAATATTACCATAATTTTCACTGCTGTTGTTTTTTGATGCTTTTATGTGTTTTTCCTCTAAGATCTGCCTGAAATGAACTTGCAGAATGTATTTTGCTGTGGCTACTTATTTTTTATCCCATTTTGACTAATCACTTGACTAAAGTTAGCTAAGAGTGTGCTTATTTCCTTGTTAAAGTGTTTGATGGAGGTAAAGTTGTCTTTGCCTGATTTTTCTTTATAGGATATAGGCAGGGATTTGTGCCTTTAAAATCAGGCATTGGGCATGATAACAATGTAGAATGAAGATGTTAAAAATGCTGTTAAGGTGGATAGCAGTAGCATAGCTGAAAATATGTCTTCTACTGTGACCAGCCTAGTGAGGGAGGCAGCCCCATTTCATTGTGTTCTGGAGCCAGAACCTTTGCACTTGGGAGAAGGAAGGGGTCAATCATAACAGTGCTGTGAGAAGCCCTCTGAATTGACAGAAAACTTCCAAGTCAACTTTTCTTTCTTTTTCATGCATTTGAACCCAAGTCAGTGAATGAGAATGAAGTTGAGATTGCAAAAATGTTTGCAGCGTTACGTGAGTGGGAGGGCTGTGCAGCTATTCTCTACCATATAGTTTGCACTTCTTCTGCCATGCTTAGCTGGGTTAGCAAGCATGGGGGGGGAGGCAGAAAGATGGATGGACTTAGAACCTATTTAGTTCCTTTCCTTCCATTTCTGGTAAATTTGTCCCTGTGCACAGGGTTGACTTGTTTAGTGGTTCTTTCCACCTTCGATAGTATTTGTGGAAGATTGTCATTGTCAAGTCTTGAGGGTCAGGCAGTAGATTGGAGATTTTATCACTTACTGATAGGGTATGTTCTTTAAAAATGCAATACTTTTGTAGTAGCCTGGAAACTAACAAAGAGGAAGTGTTCACAGTGAAATGTACACCAACAGCTGACCTGGTTAACATCTTACCCACCTACATATGTTTCAGCTCACTGAAGATGTAGTGAACCGAATGAAAGAATCTTCTCAAAGTAAAAGGGACAGCCAGAGATCTCCCCGTGCATCCAATGGCACAGCTCCATCTTCACTGGCTGCAGAAGGGAAACCCAAATCTGCAGGTACTGTTGGGTCAGTTGGCTGTTTGGACACACCTCTCAGTAGTGCTGCCACTGCGTGTTACAGAGTATGCCTGTGTTTTTCAGTACTATCTCATTATGAGAGGAGCTTTTTGATTGGCCTGTATCACGCTGTAAACTCTTCTAGGATTTCAGATGAACATGCAATAAGCAAGGCAGAAGTTTATCTTTCATTCCTGGTAAGCTGCCTTGTCTTCTTTGGATGCGCTGCATGCACCAGGAGTGTATTGTGGATGGGTGGGGGAAATGCTGCTTTTTATTCTTTGAAGAGAAACTGATAGGGAAGGGTAGTCTGTCATAAGTACAGCTGGCTAAGTGGATGATGAGAACTTGGTTTCTGAATTTGTCTTTCTTTACAGGTCAGAAAATTATTTGATTTCTATTGGTTCTCAAATATGCTCTGTTGATATATATTAGCAGGGTGGATTTGTTTAAGGCATCCAGAGTAACATGCAGTTAGAGAACCTGGCCTTTGCTGTTACAGATTTGTTTGCTGTAAGCCTACATCTTTCCTGAATGTAGATTAGCCTTATGGACAGCCTGAACTCCATCAGATAATTTCATCTTCACTTGTGGGATCCCTTGTAATTACATGGAAAGCAGGAGGTCAAGGGGAAGACTTAATGGAACTAGAGGAAGGAAATGGAAAGTAGGACTAAAACCATGCTTGTGTTTCAGTATATATCAGGGTTTGAGGAGTTAACATCCTTACCTAAAAGTTTCTGTAGCACATCTTGTTCAGTGTGCCTGGTTGAAGATGATGCTGTTGGTGTCTCTGTTTCATAAATTGAAACTCTTATCCATCAAACTTAATTTTTCTTGACTTTTTTTTCTATTGATGGACAATATTAAATTCTCTTAAAATAATTTATGATGTGATGAAGGATTGTTTTGTACTGTAGTAGTCACAGATTTCTGGTCTTCTTTATAGGAATCCATCCACCAATGTCAAGTGACTCTGCTGCAGAGCAGGAACTGTACAGGAGGTGAGGTGAAGTTTTGAAAAAGACAATAGTTTAGCTCCTTTTGGAATATCTATGTGCATACATATGTGGTTTATTCAGTCTGAGCACGATGAGTGTATGTTTGACAGCAGCTGAACACGAGCCAGTGGGTGCCCAGGTGGCCAAGAAGGCCAATGGCATCCTGGCTTGTACCAGAAATAGTGTGACCAGCAGGACCAGGGCAGTGATTGTCCCCTGCACTCGGCACTGGTGAGGCCACACCTTAAATCGTGGATTCAGTTTTGGGCCCTACATGACAAGACATGTATTGAGGTGCTGGAGTATGTCCAGAGAAGGGCAACAGAGCTGGAGAAGGGGCTGGAGCACAAGTCTGATGAGGACGAGCTGTGGGGGCTCAGCCTGGAGAAAAGGAGGGTTGGGGAGACCTTATTGCTCTCTACACCTACCTGAAAGGAGATTGTAGCCAGGTGGGGCTCATTCTCTCCTCCCAAGTAACAAGTGACAGGATGAGGGGAAATGTCCATTGTTGTATGTCCCTTGATCTTTGCCAATGCAGCATGTATTTGTCTAGCTAGCTACTTCCTATTCTCACTGTTTTCAGGTCATAATGAAGTACTTAATAGATCTAAATGTAACCGAAGTATAAGTTCACATGGTGCTATGTCTACTGTTGGTGCCAAAGTTTAACGTCACTGGAGTTGCAGGTCATGTTTAAAGTTTGTTAGGCTTTTGAATTCCTGCTGATAATAGAGGGATTGGGAGCAGACTTTGTGCCAAATAGATTATGGATTTGTGTTTTGGCTCTGGGCAGGGGCAGTCCATGTTAAGCCATGACCTTGTTGCCAGAAGTCCTTTGATCACCTTCTCTCTGCCTTTTGTGCTCACACAGGTATGAGCAAGAACAGGCTCTGGTCCAAGAGGAGTTGCTCCGTCTGGCCAAAAGGGAAAGGGAAGCAGCCAGTGAGGCCAGGGAAAGGAACAGCATTAATGAGGAGAAGCAGAGAACGGCCCAACTGGTGAGTAACAAAGCCCCCGCTATGTTTCCGTGCAGGACAGGCTAAAATACCTCTGCTTGGGGGGATTCATTTAATATCACTTGTGTGATGAGCTTAGAAACTTTGATTTAGGCTGAAACACTCCTCACCCCCACTCATCACTTAATGTTTGGCTCGCAGTGTAGCTGCAGGCTCCATTTGCAGTGTGTCATGCAGTGCTGCTAAGGCCAGACTTGCAGGGGAAGGCACAAGCAATGGCTGTGCTGGGGACAGCTTGACCTGTGGCAGGGAGTGTGGTGTGTGGATATGGCCTCTAGCTAGTGAGAACTCTTTTGAACTCTCAAGTGCATGAAGTTAATGTTTTGATATATACAGCATCACATTCTGCTGACCTGATGTATCCTGAGACTTTGGTCTGTTTTTTCTAGAATATGATTGAGCATATACACAAATTAATAAAAAGTAATAATGTCTTCTTTTGTCCGAGTCTTTTATGGGGCTGGTAACAGAAGAACTGTTATAAAACTGTTTTAAAACTGTCAAGTATTGCAACATTTTGAAGAAGGTCTAAGATTGATTTTTAGAGACCAGGAAGCATAAACCCTTTTTGTGCTCACCACTTACTCTCAAACCAATTTGTTCTTGCCTAGCAGGCAGACTTACTTTTGGAGACTTCTTGCTGCAGCCTTTACTACTAGTTAGGCACCTTGATGTTGCTGAGATGACCCATTGGCTTGTTGTCATAGCAGTTCTGGAGGCAGAAGTACAGTGAAGTACATTTGGATTGTCATTGGTGCTTAATATTGACATTATACTATGTCATATTGTTTTCTTCTAAATGCCAGCATTACTATGGCAATGGTGTACTGCCTGTAAAGTCTTGGTGGAACTGTACAGAGTCTTAGTGGAACTGCCCCTTTTTCCTACCCTGCAGTGGTATGAGGAGTTGGAGTGTGAGGTCAAACTGTCTGTTCATTTAGAATGTGATGTTGAGAACCAGACTAAGAGTAATTCACCTTGCCTGGTACATACTGAAAGGATGGTTTAGGAGAGGACAGAGTGGAGTGGCGATGGTCTTTGTTGTTCTTCCATGCTACTGATCCGTAGCTTTATCAGTCTGTGCTTGATTTAAATGAAGAACGCTTCTATGAGCATGTTTTTTCTATATGTTGAATGCTAATAGGCATGGCTTACCCAGGCATGTGGCTTGGCTGTGAAGCATTTTGAAGCTATAATATAAGGGTAGTTTGAGGACTGAATAAATAAAATTTATATAAAAATGGTCACAGTAGTTCAAAGAAAAGATCTTTCTAGCTATAGCCCATCTCTGATAGTGATCCCTAGAAGCTGCATATGGAGAGCATGAGAATAGAGCAAGTGTGTAGCTGTATTGCTCTAGGAATAAAGCTTGTGAATAGCTGTGTCATAGGAAATTTCCTCTTGTATCCTGACCTTGTATCCAGATTGTATCCTCACCATGGGATGTTGCATCAGCAGGAGTGATGTCTGAGGCAGGTGACTGCAGACCATTAGAAGGAGAATATTCTCTTTATGAATGTAATTAACTGGCTTCTGTAAGAGCAAGGAGAAGAAGCTGGTGGATTTATTGTCCAATCTGAAGATGTGGCCAGGCTCAAAGTAGAGCCCTGCCTTCCACCAGTGAGATGTAGAGTAATCCTGGAGAAATGGGACTAACAGAGTCAAGTGATATTTGTGAAGTGTAAAGATGGCACCTCTAAAGTGAGTTGGGACCTAACTGCTTACATACAAAAGCTGTTCTATTATTTGAATTAGCTTTTAATTCTGCAGTGTTGCATACCCAGATATTGCATACTTGATGCTCTGCAAAAATCTGATCAGGCTCCCCTTGTGATAGTTACCATGGTGTGTGTTAACCCAGAACATGGTGCAAGAATGAGAAACTGTTACATTTCATTGCTCTTTAACTATCTCCTGATCAGTCATAAATTTAAGATCCTTAAAAAATGGAGTTGTCTGGTCTGTCCTTGCAAAGATGAGGTCAAAGCTATTGTCTGTCAGCTTCTAAGTGGGAACTGTTTTGGCCAGACCTTTAAATTACTGAGATTCCTATCAGACTTGCTTTATCTCATCTATGGTTTCCTTTTGGGCATGGTTACCTTATTGTATTGACTCAGTTATACTCAAATGTGTCCTTTGTCTTCCAGTATTGTTACCTTCCTTTATTAGGAACAGGGCTTGAGCGTTTCTTGTTCTTCTTTTTTTTTAGCCCCAGCATATGGGGCAAATACTGGGTGTGAGCTGCTTGTCATCTCTTCTGTGTCAGTCTTCTCTTTCAGATAGAAGATAATGTTGGAACTCAAAATACCTAATGGTAGTCCAGGTGCAGATGGCACTGGAAATTAACTGCTTACATTTATAAAGGAAAAACTTCCAGGGTTGTTTTTATTGTTGTTGTGGCCTACTATGGAAGCCAGAGAAAAATGAGGCAATTCCCATGAAAGAAATTAGGAGTAATATGCTTCTAGCAGCACTTAATTTAGTAAAAATTGAGAATCATGCTGTGTATAATTAAGAAGTTTTGGTTTATTATTTTTTTTTAATATTTGGAGTAAGATCTTGAGCTGCCCTGTGCCTTTAACATATCAATAGTTTGGTGATTAGCAGCCCTCTCTTGTACTGTTGTCTCCAGCAGTACTGGAACATTTTCTTTTAATGTTACCACTTGTAGACCATAAATCCAAGTATGATAGCTGTATTTTGAAATGATTTCATTTTGGTTGTGCTGAACGTTGCTTGTCATTTAATCTGTTCTCTATGATTTTCACTCACTGACTTTTATTATTAGCAATATTGCTATGAAGCACTTCAGTCTTTTTATATATTGCACATTGCTGAAGAGAGTGTCGATTAGAATTAACCTTTGATGGGGAACTTGCTGACAGCTTCTGGGGCCAGTTAGTTACTCTGTTGTTTATGGGGCAGGGTACAGATTAAAACTCATTGTTATTTTACTGTGGTTTGTGTGTTTTTGGTCATTTTTTTCTCCTTGAAGTGGTGCACTGGTTTCAAGAGGGATTTAGGGTTAAGTACCTGGATCCTGTTCTACATTTTTGTCTTGATCTTTCTGTTTCTTTTAATGACTTCGAACAAGGTACTTACCTTCTAGATGCCTTAGGTTTTGAGTAAAACTCCTTAAAGCTTTATTTTAAGAGGCAAACCAGCTCTTTAAGTAATAGTGCAGCATTTACTTTCCTCTTTGACTGAATATGGCTTTTTGATTAACCCTGGGGGCTGGCTCAAATGGAAATAATCTTCTAAGCTGCTGCAGAAGAACTCTTCCCCAATTTGTATTAGAGATAAAATGTTTTGTTTGTTTGTACAGCACTGCAGGATCATGGTGCTGACTGGACTCTGAATAATTTAATGCTGTGGGTACTTACTACACAACAAGGATTATATCTACGGTACTTCAGAGCAAGGCCCAGGGTGTTCAGCTGATGCTGGTGGCGTGCCTTAAGTCTCATGTGAAATACCCAAGAATGAATACAGCTATCTTTAAATCCTTTTCTATTTCTAGCATGAGGAACTTGCAAAGTTGTCAGAGTCAAGTTATTTAACTGCTTCACTATGTTGCGAATAATTTCACCGTTCCCCTATACCAGAAGTCTTCCCTTTTTCCATTCCAATTAATCAAAATGTCTTCTCTTAACTTCACAGTTCTTTTGCGTTTCTATTTTTTTTTTATTCCTTCTTACTGACAAAGGAAACTTTGCAAGCAAAGCTGCTCTTTTTCCTCCTCTCTGCTTTTGTAATCTCTGAAGGCTGTGCAGCATATGCATCAGGAGCCTCTTGGAGCCAGTGACTCCCTGCCTGATGGTTTTCACTGAAACCTTTGAGACAAATCAATGTGGAATGGGAATGGATAAAAGCAGAAGCTGGGGGGGGAAATAAACGCGATTAAGCGAAGACATCTCATTACTACTCTAGAAAGGGAGGATTATAAGTTATAAAATAGGAGGATCTCATTTAGGGGCCATGTGCACTTGTGTTATCAGGACAGAGGGAGAGCAAATAGAATAAATGAAATTAATACTTTGAAAAGAAGCATTACCCGGATTTGAGAATTGAACTAATATGATTTGTGCAAAGCCCTGAAGTTCTTATCTCCCCATTTAATACCCCTAGGATAATGGCTTTGTCAGAGTTATTGACCAAAAGTCGTCATCTTCCTTCTCACTTTGAAAGAATGAAATCAGAAATGGGGTGACAGTAGGACAAACTTTGCACCATGAGACCAGACTGACGGGCACTGGTTGCTGCATGACTGGGCACAGAATTCCTAAATTACTGGGAAAGTTTCTCCAGCTGTCCATGATGGAAGCCTTACTATTCCCAATGTTTCTGATCATGCCCTGCTCACTGGCTTGCTGGATGGCAACCTTTGCTTTCTTGTGGTTCCAGCATTGCACTGTTGTGACTGTGCTGGCTCAGAATATAGGCATGGATTTGGTTTTGTTTCTGGTTGCTCCAGTAGCTGATTGTAATTGGTCATTTTGGTAATTTTGGTATTAGCTGGGGAGTGATCAGGTGGAGCTGTGTTTTCTTTTTCATTCTGTAGGGGTGGAAGAATGATCCAATTGGCCCATTTGTGGAAAATTTCCTTTATATTTCCTTTAAGCCAATCTTGAGGGGTTTTTTTCTGTGAATTTGCTACTTTTGATCCGTATCAGCTGCAGATGCAGCTGAGCTGGTACTGAAGATGGTTTTAGAAATGGTGCTGAACGTGATTTAGTTTGTTAAGGCTTTCATTTACTTTGTGATAAGCTGGGGATCAGCTTCATCCTGGCTGATTAGCCATAGGTAAGCATCTCTAGATTACCTGGGGTTTTGTTGTGTGTAATCTCCTATCATTGTGACAAGCTGGAGTGGTCGGATGAGGTCCAGCAGTAGCACAGTGTTTGTTGGAACTGTGACAGTGTGAGGCTGTCAGTGAAGTGACACTGCTGCTTTTGAGGTCAGGCCACTGTTGTCAAAACTTGCCATTTTTAGCTCCCTGTTTATTTGAGTTGATGTAATGAAAGGTATTGTCTCTGTGAGCTTTGCATTATGGTTTGCAAACTGCTCACATCAGGGACAGTTTATTTGGTCCCATGGGCTCTGCAGCTGAAATGCAGCACACATTGAGCTGAACCCTTCTCTTTGTGAAGTTACAGAATCACAGAATTTGTAAAGCTATGTATAGGAAATAGATTGGTTCTGGGAGGAGACATTGCTAACACAAATCTTGGGGTTTAGTGTTTGCTGGCTCTTTAATTTCTGTAAATATTTCTTGATTAAAGTTTTTTATGGGTGAGACAGAGAACATTGATTTAAATTGAGAAGTATGGAGGCCTGTTTTAAATAATAGTGCAAAATGAGGTAAAAGCCCATTAAGTTATCTTTCTCCCAAGTTCAATTTTCATTGATGTTACAGTGATTAGCAACAAGTATCTACATCTGTTTGCCAAAGAAAATGTACCTTTTTTTTTTTTCAGATTAATTTTTGTTTTCTTAGAAAATGAACGGTGCATTTAGTTATTAGAGCCTTCATTCCTGCCTGCAGTTTTGGGGGGAGGACCTCTGGATGAACGTGGTTCCCTGCAGTTTGGCTCTTTGCAGAGCATTCGTGTGCTGCGTGTCCAACACCCAGACCTGCCCTCAGTGCTTGCAGAACCAGGTGGGGTCCTGACTAGGTTAGCAGGAGGTGCAGGATCTTTGCCTGGAAGTTGTCTTCGATTGCTCTCTCTGACTGAATAAGGCTGCCTTTTAAATATGTTGATACAAATGGAAACATGTATTTTTAGGTTTGATCCCTAATGAAATGTTGCAAGCTATTGACAAGGGGATTTAAATAGCTTCAGTCTTTGTTCTTTGTATCCCTCTCATTCTTGCCTTGAAAGCTAGATTTTTCTAGACTTTCTCCTGAAACAAGTGTGTTGTGTGGAGACTTGTTAGTGGTCTGTTATTATCTAGTCTTGGACCAGAACATCCCCCTTTTCCCCACAATTGGGTTCATCTTTGTCTGCTGCCCTCTACTATAAAAGGGAGTATATTTTTGCAGTGAAAGAATTATGGGTTTTTTTTCAATTAAACCATTAAACATTTAAGGGATCCCTATGGAAAATAATCTTCGAGTATTAAATAGTGGACTTTGGAAAGGTTTGCATTAAATTTAAGCTTGGTGTAGTGAGGATCTACATGTCTTCTACCTCCAGCAAGCTAATAACTTCTGATCTCTGGAGCATCAGTGAGGTCTAAATTTAACTAAAGCAATTTTGGAGAATGTGCACTACAATAAAGGCAGACAGTGAAAACACAGCCAACCCAAAAGAAAACCTCCTCTTCTCTTGAGGGAAGGCGAAGGTGTTATCTGACTGCGGGTAAGATGCTGTGTATGTACTGCATATTTTCCTGCTACTGCTGCTATGATTTGTCAGACATTTATAGCATTTTTTTAACAACTTCCAATTTCTACAGCTAGTCTTTTATCTCCTGACTGAAGGTTAATTTGTGTTTGGAGAGTTTTTGCAGATTTCAGCAGCTGATGGTCGTCTGAGCTTCTCGTTTTTGTAGTCTCTTGGGCTAAGGGACCTTATCACAAGCTTGGCCTCTTTTTAAATCCTACAGCTGCAACAAATTGAAGTTGTCTGTGGTGCTACCTAATTCCCCTGTCTTGTCTTCGACTCTCCTGTGCCTGTATTTCACACTTTTTTTTTTGTCTACCAAGTTCATATACCCCACAGAAACTTGTTCAAGATTCCTTTGTTCTGACTTAGGGTTAATATAAAACTATTTAATTGTTTAAGAAGTAACAGATAAGGTTACCTTTCCTTTTCCTCTGTCTATAAATACAAAATATTCAATTAATAAAGAAATAAGAAATAATATGTTGATTTTTTCCGTGAATGGTTCAGCAAAGCTCGTACTGCATCTTTTTGTTTTACTGCCGAACTACTGTGGAGTAGTAGAATTCTGCTCTAATTTGTAGCTAATTTGTGGGGTATAAGCAACAGAGATTTGGTAATGCACCAGGATGTTTCAGTAGGCTTTCCTTTCTTATGAGCCAGTACTAGTCAAATGGGATATGGTTTGTGGTATGAGATTGTCATAGGTATAAAGATTTGAGAGTTTCGGAAGAACGTAGTTCCTACCAGCTTGGTTAAATTGGATTTTTGGATTATGAATTTGCTTGTCTGTGTTTTGAGTATTTGGAATAATACATATATTTAATTTAGTATTTTGTGCTAACTTTACAGTAGTCATTGTATTCTATCTAAAAAATTGTTTGAATCTTGAGTCAGTGATCCTTGATCACTGAAAATTGATGTTTCTGACTAGAAAGAGTTGCGCCTTTTTTTTTTTTTTTTTTTTTTTTTTTTTGAAAGAGAGCAAGATTGTGAATTTAAAAGGCCAATATAATAGCTAGGAAATAAGTTTGCCCTCAGTGAAACACTTCGATTGCTCTTGCACTGTCAGCTGATGGGGATGTGAGGTAGGTGATCTGCCACTGGTTATCACTTCTGTCATATTCCCTAAATACCATGAAAACTGGCTTTGGTGCTTCTGCCACATTTTCTTGGAACTTGAACATGTGTCTTGATGTGATCCTTGCTTATGGCGAAAGGGTGGTAAAGAAGCTACATGAGATGGACAGAGGCATCTGCACTGCATGGCAGTGTGACAGAAACAGTGCAGGGCGATTCTTGGGTCTCAACAAGAAAGGCTGTCTGGTGGATTAATAAAATAGCTGTTTTAACACATGGGCTTCTGAATGCTCAAGAACCAGGCCCAACAGAGTGGGTGTGTCCTAATCAAAATCATGTTTCCTCAAATACAATGTCTTCCCAAGTCCCAAGCTTTGTTGGATTGTACTAGTAGATGAAACAGAGTAATCAAAATAAGCACTGATGTTATTTCCTTATTTCTCACCTTAAAGAGCAGTTCAAGCGAGTTGATGCTAAGATTAAATTTCTCCGAGGCTTTTCCCAATTTGTTTATACCTTCTGTTACAGTTGGGCATCCTCAAACCTGCTTCTATTTGCTGATGATGTTTATTCTAATTCTTGCTTTCTTCCCTCTTTCTCTCTCCATCTTTTCACTTTCCCAAAGCTGCAGGACGGTTTGCTCCTGCCTCCCCTCCTCGTTGGTGGTGTTATCAGGCACGTGTGCAGCGGGTGAGATTGCAAACGCTGCTGTTCTCCGGGATTCTAAGCATCAGACAATGTTTTACACGGCGTCCCATTCTCTAGCTGGCTGGTTGGACATGATGTTGGTACCTTATCTTCACGCTGACACACACTGGACATTAATAGAAATACATTGCTGAGGCACATGTGTGGAATTTCAAGCAGCCTTTCTAGCTGTGCTTTAGATAGTCTATTGTGTGCTTAACCTCTTGGAAGAGGTTTTGATGAGAAGTGCATAATGTTAACTCTTGGGGAGCTGGATGGACTCTTAGTTTCTTATTATAGTCAGCACAATATCCTCCTAATTGCATGCTGCTTATATGTTTTGGAGTTTCAGCAGTTTTAAATCTATCTTGCTATGACCAGTATTCCTCCTTCCCAATGCAAATTTTTAGCAAAGAAATAGCTGTACATTGCACATAGGGAGAATGTAGGTAATGTGTTGCTGCAGAGGGAACTGAGCTGCCAGCACCCTTGTTTAGCTTTGTCTACAGTCTGTCCCTGTATTATTTCTGGCTCTGTGATTGCCTTACATTGACTAAAAAAATGACCTGGATGCAGCTGCTTCTATTTGCCAGGAATTCCTTCTGCTTTTATAGCACACCAGAATTTGTATTGTTTCCTTTGTGCTATAGCTGTATACTTTCTCTGCTTGTTTGTTATGACCATCTCCAATTATCTATATTATTTATGAGTGCTGAGTAAAGCATGATGGAAAGTAGCTTCTTAAAAGGGGCTGTACTAAAGGAAAGGAAATGAGCTGATGACTTTGATTTTTAGTTATGAAAATAGAACACCTGCAAGCTTATGAGGGAGGGAAGGAATTAGAGTTAGCTGGATTTCTTTTTCCTGTCTACGTGTTACATTGGGGGTTTAGAGCCTTATTAGCCTGGAAGACTTTGTGATAATGGGCAAACTTGAAGGATGATGCAGTAGGAGTCAAGACTAAAAATTGATCAAACAGACAGATAGAGCAGGGCTATGTGTAATTACAGTCCAAAAGAAAAAAGCTCCATAGTTTAATACTTTCTTGAATAGAACATTAGACTAAGGATACATTTGTTAAATAACCAGTGCTCCTCCAATTAGGACTGAGAGCTTGCCGTGTACATTCTCTGCATCTTCAGCCTAATGCTTTTGCTATGGAAAAAGTGGTTCCCTGTCTAGCAGATGATTTCAAGCCCCTTTCTTTTCCCAAATACATGGGTTCATGTCTCTTCTTTTCCCTTCTCTCCATCCTCTCAGCAGAATGGATTTGTTCCTTGGTTCATCTTGCTGTAGCTGTAATTGGCACTGTCAGGCTGAAACTCTTGACTCCCCCCCAGCTTCCGAACTTCCAATACACAAAAGGTTCCTTAAAAAGATGTTCTCTTTCCAGCTGAGGACCTGAGCAGTCATTTTTATATTTTCATATGATATGCTCTCCTAGCTTAGCAGCTAAATGTGGAAAAAGGGGGTTTGGGAATAAAGGTATGTTAAAAAAAAAACCTGAACCAAAACAACCAAACCCTCAAAATCAATAAACCACACAAAATAGAGTAGCACCCTGAAAAAAATCCCAAACAAACAAAAAACCCTCCCCCAAAGCAACAACAATAACAACAATAGCTTATGTCAACTCAAAATAAGCTTCCATGTCTCTTAAACCCTTTCCCCTAATTTTTCAGGGTAAAAGAATTTTGTTCCAAGTACAAAACTTGAAAAAGTATGAGAGCTTTAAACTGCAGAGCCAACTACAATTTTAAAGATAATGAATGTCAGTCCAGCCTATGGTTTTCTGTCATTTAAAAAGTTGTCCCCCCAGCTGCTGTGCTGTTTCCTGTTCAAGACTCAGCATTTTGCAGTGTAATTTTTCTAAGCTTTGTGCTACTGAAGGTTATCATAGAGTTCTGTTAAAAGCCTGCTTGCCTGTGATTTCCTGTTAAACAGCAATCTGCAAAAAGAGGTGGTTCTCTGGTCAAATAAAAATTTGACACTGTTCTTTTGCTGGGAACAGAAGTGGGATACATCGGTGCCCTTTCCCATCTGATGGTTGTTCAGAAGCCACTCCTTGGGTCACTCTGCCCTTGTTCCAGTAGTGCTGAACATCTAAATGCAATCTTGAAGCTGTTGCCAACCACTTGCATTTTCTTTTCTTTAGAATAGTTTAGAAGTAGTTCATTAAATTTCATTTATCTGGGGTAAAAATAAGAGTTTTCATTATATTTAATCTGGATGGAGTATCAGTTTGTGCCCAAATTAAGTGGGGACCATTAGCTGTGCTCCTACTCCAATAATGTCATCCTGCCATAGCAGGCTTATTTTCTGAGGTTAATGGGGAATGTGGTGAGGCACCTGGAGGGGAAGGAGCTCTAATGGTCTTAGCTGCCATTCTCCTCTGTGTAGATGGGACTAATGTGATTGATAAATACTTTGCTGCCTAAGGCCTTGTAAATGCAAGGCTGTTCCCTTAGGAAAGGAAGTAGCTCAAGGAGTACCATGGGTGTGCTTCAGATGGGATTGAAACAGTTAGACAGAAGAAATTTGCTCCAGCATATGAGGAATTTTAATCCCCCTTAATTTCAGTGTTTTGCTGTGAAGTAACTTGGTGAGCAGGTAATGGTAGATGACAGATTTTTCTGACAATGTTTGTGTGCAAGCACAGGCAAAATTTTGCCTTGTTTGCACACGTGTTTAGAAGTTACATCTGCTTTCTGCACAAGAAATATGTCTTACTGGGCATTCTGAAACTGCGGTAAAATAATCACATCTTTGTAAGAAGGTGTAATAAACTATCATATAATCGAACTAATTTCCTATAGCTGCTCATTGCCCAGCAGATGTTGCTGTTGAGCTTGGTTAGGCTTCACTGTGCAGTTCAGCGAGTCATCTGCCTATTTTAAGAGCTATGATGCAGACTGATTTGGAGCTAAGTTTCCTCCTTGATAATTCATGTCATCCCCTGGTAAGTCAATATACTGTCCAGAGGCTTAAGGTACCTCTTGTGCGGGCGTGTGTGTAAATAAATAAATGATATTACAATGTCTTTTTTGACCCATGCAATATGTTTTTCACTTCATTACTGACTCTGAATTCTTATGAAACTTTCCTCTTTCATTAGCAAAGCAGTTTTCATAGCCTATTTTTTTTTTAATAATTTTTGAGGGAAGGAGTTTGCTGGCATTTCAAGTGAGCCTTTAAAAGGCGATGGTGCAAATGGAGTCTGATAAACAATCCATAAACAGTATATTCTCATTAATATCCCTTTGAATTTAGGATCTGGGAAAAATCTGTCACCTGCCTTATGCAGAATCTGGGAGATGAATTATGTATCTTATTTGGGGTCAAAACCACTGCTCATTGCAGCAGCTGCTCTGTGTATTGATCTTGCAGACTCTGTGTTCTGCTCCACGGTTCTTTGGGACATGATTCTCATTGTCATACTTTTATTTTGGAGCTAAAGGTTTTTTCTGTGCATCTCAGTTGCATGCCAGTGATGATGCCTTCTCTGAGTTCATGCTTTTTTCCTGCAGTATCGAGAGCTCTTGAAAAGCAGCCATGAGTGTTTCCTGAAGGTGGCACTGATGGGACACCCATGAAGGCTCCTTTCCAGGGGTGGACCGGGAAGTGCTGAGCCCTCAGATTGCTTGCATACCAATGAAATGTCTCGAAGTTTTTGTTTATTTGTTTTCATTCTGACTCCAGGTTCTCCAGGAGTTACCATAATATTTTCCAGGATTAGTTTATCCTAAGTTTTTGAAGTTCTTTGATTTCTATAGAAATTGTAGTATCACAGAATGGTTTGGGTTGGAAGAGACCTTAAAGACCATCTAGTTCCAACCCCTCTGCCACGGGCAGGAATGCCATTCAGGAGATTGGGTTGCTCAGGGCTCCAGCCAACCTGGATTTGAATACTTTCAGGGATGGGGCAGCCACAGCTTTTCTGGGCAACCTGAGCTAGTATGTCACCGCCCTCTGAGTAACAAATTTCCTCCTAATATCTAATCTGAACTTGCCATCTTTCAGTTTAAAACCATTGCCCTTGTCCTGTCATCGTTTGGAGTTGAGACCACTATGTGTTGACATAGTTTACAAACTGGAGGTGTAAGTTGGATCACTTTCTGTCTTTCATTTCTGACCATGCTTCTGAGGGCATTTTCATGCTTAATGCAGGGGTCTGGCAAGTTGTGATGTTGCTGCATGTTCAGGCTGCAGAGGGGGGGACAAGGTTGTTGTGAAGACAGTGCAGGTTTCTCCACAGATGATGTATTGTGTTCTCAGCCACCTCAGATTTCTCTTTGGTCTTCAGCTCTGTAGTTGGTTTCTAGTAGTGCTTCTGGGAGGGTTAGATAACTGCAGCTGAGAGCAAGTTTGGTTTTGGAAATGGTGGGAGAGGATGGCAGATGCTGTCCTAGTGACATCTCGTGCTTGCTATCAAAACAGAGGCCACTACCTTCATTCCTCAGATCCTCTTTAGGATTCACTGATTTGACTTACACCTCAGCCTTCCAATTAGACTGCCTATGAAACCTGCTCTGTAAAAATTGACTATAATATCTGTGTTACTTTGACTGTCTGCAATCAGACTACATAGACTAAGAAGGCCTGTACTGAAAAAAAAAAAAAAGGAGTTTCTCTCAGCAGAAGTTTGAAATTTATCTGCAGTGCTTTTGTAAAGGCAGTATTTCAGGTCAGTCTTTGCTGATATTTTAAGTTTCTGGCTGATTTGAGTAATTTGGAGTTTAAAACATAAAGATGATCTAGCTGGCCTTGGATGAAATGAATCATTACTTTGAGGGCAGAATCTTCTCTTGAGAGTGAAGTTGGTGGTTGACTGGAATTCCTGCAGATTTTTAGGCAGGAGATTTGTATCTTTTCATCTGTTTTCAAGAAGGAGAAACAAGAGTTATAAAAACCACTTAAAGGTTCAGTTAAGATTTATTCTGGCTGCATAACTGCCTCCCATAATAACTTTAATATGCATCATCCTGAAACTCCTAATTGGCCCTGGTGTTGGCAGGGCTTTCAGACCCAGCAGAATCTCCACTGTTCAGCATCTTTTAGGAAGGAATGTAGCCAGAGAAGCACAAAAGATGAAATGGCTGCCTTATAAATTCTGACTGACCTTGAGAGTCCTTGTTTTAACAAGCGGGATGATGCTGTTGAAGCCATGTAGACGAGAGCAGTGGTGGGAGTGTGTGTAGGTGAGCAATTGGTGAGGCAAGAGGAGAGGATGGGGAAAGACCTCGTTGGCTTGGTGGGAGGAGGTGGTTTCATTGTGCACCATGTACCTACTTATCCTGTTGTTTCTCTTGGTGGTTGGAGTGTTGTCTGTGCTGACACAGGTTAATTTTTTTTCTGGTGGCTGCTTGTGGGGATGGGCTATGGAAGACCTGTGGGTTGAACTAATCCATTTGTCAGAGCTGGTATCTTTATGTAGGAAATTATCTCAGCCAGTTGTTCCTCTCTGCGTAGTGACTGCCTGGTTCCTGTGTGGGTGCTGATCAGATGGATCAGAGCCTGACTGACCAGGGGGGCTGGAGTTTTGGTTAGCTTCTCCTTTGCTTCCCTTTTCCTGGGTGGAGGTGAAAGCCTGCCAGGCTGCTGTGGGGTTATGTGGCTTTCATGAATGATGAGGACTGTCGTTCTCGCTCCCCTGGGCTGTCAGTTGGACACCTTTTTCAGACCCTAAATTTGCTTTAAAACAAAGCATTTGGCTTAGTTTATTTCATTCCATTAAGTAATTTCACTGCTAATGCATAATTATCTACAGCAGTGACACTTGTCTATGCTTTAATTATCGCAAAGCTGCACAACTCCCCCTCCCCCCTGCCTGGAAGTTGTCACTTGTGCAGTGTGGTTTTGCAGAGATAAGTGTGTAATACACGGCAGTGCTTTGGGTCTCACAATACTCAGACAGTTGCTGATTGCTGAATGCAGGCAATAGAAGAGGCAAGGATTTTGGTCTCTGTCTTCTATTAGTGGCTTTTATCCGTATGGAGTGAGAGACGTTGGGAAGGAAAAAGCTTATCAAAACTTCATAGTATGGGCTTGAAGATAAAGATGTGAGCAAGTGCTGATTGGAGGCATTAAGCATAGAGATGCTAGGAAAATCTGGAAGCACAAGTATTTCTTTTTCTTTTGAAGAAATGCAAGAAATGAAGCATCAGTGATCCTGGGCAAGAACCCAGGAGCCCTGTTTGTGTATGAGGAAGATTCTTTGTATTTATCTTTTCCTCCCCCTCCCTGCTTTGTTACTAACTTTTTGGTAAACACCCTCTGGGTTGCAGAAGAGCCCAGTAAAAATTATTGATCCAGCCAGTCATTATGAGGAAATACCCTGAATCTCTGTTATATTTACTCCTGCACTGGGAGAAGATGCATACTTGACTGAAATACCTGCTATTTTTTAACACCACACACTCGTTTGTTAAGGAGTGATTTTGTTAAAGGAGAGGACAAGGTCAACCCTGTCAGAATAGGGGGCATGTGGGCAACATGATACCTGTGTCATTGAAAGGTAAAGGTCTGTGAATAGAATGCTTTATCAAATATTTCTAAAACCTTCCAAAATGAAGGCAGAAAAAGCTTGAGGGGGCTTTGCGCTTCTCTAGTTTCACAAAACTGAGAGAAGTAGGTTACAGACACCTCATTTAACTTGCAATGATGCGCTGAAGTTTGTGGATGAAGAACACCTGGAGCATGTGTCAAAAAGAGAGCAAATCTTGAGAGGGACCTCACAGAAATGAGGATGGTGTGAGAAAGCAAAATCTGTGTATTATCTTATAACTAGTGGAAATGAGGCCATTTATTCATGTTGTCTGCTGGAAGAGAGGTTCTGTCAACTACCTTTGTTTGGAACTCTGACCAAGACATGCAATATGTAACTGTGCTCCAGCTTCTATCCTGACTGAATTCTTAGGATTGAAATTGCACTTTTTTCGCATAGAAAAGCATTGAATTCTTTTCCTGTATTGTTATGATGAAGGCAATTTTTGCTTGCTGACTAGCAGGACTGAGGAAGGGAGGACTATAAAGCTTGTGTTACAACATGTATCCTCAGTCCCTACTGCGCTTGGCTGGCAGCAGTGGCACCTGTTTGAGCAAGATTCCTTTGGCCTAGAAGTACCTTGTATATTTTCTTTGGCCCAAGGACATAGTCTTAAGTATGTCACTTGAAGACCTCATGGCTTGCTAAGCTCTAAGTCTTCCCATCAATCTCATACTTGTTTTCTATGGTATTTATCACCATAGTGGCTTATGTACTTCCCAGATAAGTAGACTGGCATAAGATGGTGGTAAGTTTGATGGCTTTCTTTCTCTCAGAAAGAACTGTACCTCTTACAAGGGGTTATATATTCCCCCTACAGTAATTTAATTCTTTCTGGGGACCTGAACACCACTGACAAATTTCCAAATTTTCTCTAAATGCTATTGGTTGAAATACCTTTCACATCTGGCAAAGGGCACTCACATAGAAAGAATTTACAGTGGCAGAACAGATATCCAGAGAAGTTGCTTGGCGTTTTGGTTTCTTTTGCAATGTCTGAAAACTTTCCCATAGGAGCAGAGAAGTAAACACTGACTTAGTGGTTTTTCGACTCATCTTATAAAACCCACTTGCCAAGTTTGATGTTTCCATCATCTACCTATGTTATCTGATTCTCTGGAGCTGTACTCTCACCTTTGTAATTCACTTTCCATGTAAGAATGGGATGAGACGTCACTCTTAAAAAAAAAATTAGTTCATGCAAAGTTAAAAAGAAAAATGGGAGATGAGAAGAGCTTCATGATGGAGGTGATGGAGCTCCATTGTCTCAGTTCTCTTGGCTGACATGAGTGAGATGCATGGAGAGAGCATTTCTTATCCATGTGGCAAGGAAGATTGGGCATCGTGGGGGAGCTGCTGCAGGAAAGGGTGGGTCAGTCATCCCGATGGGCCGTGTGTGGGAGAAAAAACAATACCAAACCCCCTAGCATATACTATAAAGTCTGGGGCTGAGGGTCAGAGGGAGAACATCACTTCCTGGCTTTGTGTGCATGGGATGCTTTTGCCTCCTGTGAGTTTGTTGGCAGGTGTGGAGAGGAAGGATCCCACCCTGGCAAGTCAACTGCCAGTATGGCTGATGATTAATTGCCCTTTTTAAATTGCAATTATGTCAGTCACAGAGCCTGTGAATATTAATTCCGGATTTGCTGCTTGAAAGTGGGTGCTGATGAGACAGGTCCATTTTTCTGATGTCTCGGAAGTGGGATAAGTGCTGCAGCCAGTAGTTACTACTGAAAGAAAGGGTTGCTGTGACTCTTTGCTTTGTTTTGTGTCTTTCTTGCCTCTTCTTTTCCAGTGTTTCTGTTCCCTTCTTCAGAATCCTCTCAGTGCTTACAGTGGATTTTCCAGTCTGACAGTAGTAGGTGGCAGGCTGACACTTGGGGTGAGTTAATCACTGCAAGCAATATAAGTTACCTGGATTTGGTGGATGGCTTTCCACCATTCACTGCTGCTTCCTGAGTCCCTTAGAGACTTCAGAATGAAATAGGGATTGTTTTTTTTGCTGCTCCAGCTCTTTCCCTTCATCTCAAATGTGTGTAACCATTCATTCCATTATACTTAGATCTTTCGAGATAATTTTCTGATTGTGCCCTCTTGGAAGGATATTAACAGGCAAGCATCAGTACACTGTGACTGTTTTCCTTTCAGTAATCTGCTCAAATACATGGATGATGAAAATCTTGGTTTCTTCTGTGGTTTGGGTCTCTCTTATCAGCCCTGATCCTGTCTAGTATTTTCTGCATGAATCAGGACAAATTATTGCATCTTGCTTGTGCTTCAGTTTTCTTGGAATAGTAGTTATCTCAAAAAGTGTTGTCATGATGTGTTGATATTCACTGGGATTGTTGAAGGTGAATAGTGTGGCGCATTTTTTAGCAAACAAAAATAAAATCCCTCAGAACCCTCTGGTAGTTTAGTTCTTTATCCTTTTTTCCATTTTTAAATATTTGTTTTTCTTTTAAAGCTTTTCTCAGTTTTCAGTTATAAGTGACTTGAAATAGCTATGTATTTCATTGTTTGCTTGTGGGGTTGGTATATGCTAAGCTATCAAACTGACTTATGATTTGTAAGAAACAGAATTAGATGGTAGAAGTTGCACAGAAATTGTCTGCCCTGTTTGCTCTTTTAGTTCTACGCTTTGTGCGGTTTGTACAAGTTGATTGTTTCCTGAAAATTTTTCAGAATGGAGGCATTAAAGAGCTGAAAGTGTTGGGCATGTGAATGCAAACTAATTACTTTGATTACTATAGTTACTGTCCTACTGAATTAAAGGTGCTATGTGATAACCCCTACTAAAGCAAGGGATGTGACTTGAAGGCAACGGGGAGCCACTTGTAGTTCTGTGTCAGACTGCCAGGGAAAGGCTCGAGGAAAATTAGATGCAGCAGAGCACAGGAAAAAAAATGTTTTCAGTTTTTGCTTAGTGTGGTCTTTTCCTGGAAGAAAGGCATCTAGTTGGCACTTGGGTATGTTTTGGTACAGACATTTTACTAGTCTGGAGAGGCAGCGAGAGCAACCCCAGGACAACAAGTTCACTGCTTCATTCTGGCTTTTCTGCTTTCCCCATTTTTCAGCTTTTATAATTGAATGGTAAATTGCTGTTTTCATCTGACCCTTTCATTTTGGAAAGCTCCAAGCAGTCTTGTATTGCTACTGTTGCCCTTTGAGGTGAAAATGAAGCATTTCATTTTATAAAACAAGGGTGTTGAATAGGCAGCGCTCTAACAATCAAGTTAGCTTTTTGTTGCTAATTCCTGTGGGTGTTATTTTTATCTTCCTCCTCCTGTTTCCCTGGTGCACTTTGTCTTAACTTTGGTATAGGAACTACTTTGTCCAGTTAATGGCATTTAGGCATGGTTGTCACATGGGAAGTGGTCACTTTTGTGACAGCTCTAAAGAGGTATTGGAGCTGCCAGCACCCCTGGCTTCCCAAAATACCATTTATTGATATGGAGAATCTGCACTTAGAAACCTGCCTGCAAAATGCAAAGTTTTCAGTAGTGTCTGGCTGATACATAAGTTTCCATTGCATGGTAGGACTAGAGAGATCAAAAGCTTCAACCTCCATTTCTGTTTGGGTAGTGTCCGTTTTCCCCAAAATGCTTTGAAAACTTTGTTTTGTCATCAGCAATTGAGCTTTAGTTTCATGTCACTTTTCTTTATGATAATATTATCGAGCTGAATGGGTACTCTAAACATTAATTTTAATTAATTGAAGTAGTTTTGAAATATATATTTTTGTACTTAAACTGTTTCAGTAGGATTTGTTTCTGTAGGACTCTGTAGCAGCACACATTGCAAACCCTTCCTACAGGATACTGCCGAGACACTCCCTGGTTTAGGTAGCACTCGACAGACAAGTCTGGAGCCTGCTGTACAATGGGGTAAGGTGTGTACACTCCTGTTGGCACAAGGTGCAAATATCAACTCTTATTCAAGAAATGCCAAGGGACAGTCACATTTAAAGACTGTGCAGGCTCAGAGATGATTTCTGTCTTTAACAACACATCTAATTATCTAGCAAGGGGGAATGGTATGATACTCCAGTGATTTATCTTGGAAAGGAGTTTAAGGATATCAGGCTAGTGAGTGGAGGTTTGCATTCTGAAAGTTAAGGTGTTTTGGAACAGAATATGCTGATCATCACCATCATGTCAGTAATTCTGATTTTTGGAGACTGAGAATGGAAACTAAAGCTTGCAATGGCTCTTTGCCTTGTTGTAAGAAAGAATTTATGGTAACTTGTAATGTGAGTTGAGAGAACAGCCAGTGTTGTGGAAAACTTGGGAGGAGAAGGGAGTCTGCTTTGGTCTGTTAGTGTCCTATTTGTTGTGTGTTTCTTCCCCAACATTGTGTTAGTAGATCTGGTCCTTTTTACTTGGCAAATCCAAGTGAGTGAGTTCAGAGTAGGCTTTGCTTCCCTGGGGGTTGTGGTCTGAAAAGGATCCTGTGCTTACTGCTCGGGCACTGTGACCGGCGTGAGGAGGAAGGTGGGGATGGAGAACATGATCTCAGCAGCCGCCTGTCTCATTTCTGTCAATGTAAAGAGCTTTACAGAGACAAGTAATATTTTGCAATTGAGTTTCTCTTTTAAAGACACTCTGATGCTAATGTTGATTTAATAAGGTTCTCTCATTCTCTCTCCTTGCTTAATTTGAAACGTCTAATTTTGTGCTTCACAGTTCTGAACACAGAATTAGTGAGGGAAGAAGAGCCGGAGGCAGGGGGAGCAGAGTGCCACACCAGAAGTTGCCAGGGGAGATTGATTCAATAGAGTGAAAAGGTGCAAAAGGTTATATGACCACAGATCAGAACAACGTGATGGTGGTACTAATGAGAAGGAGAGCTTCATCCTTTAAAATGTTTTAAGATCTCTGTGCATGTATAACCAACCTTAAATGGAAAAGGGAGCATTGGAGTGTCGGTTTCTTTGAGTGGATTTTTCTTTTGATTTTTATATGGATGAAATATATAATATATGACAGGCAGCAAGGATAATGTTCTGAGATAAATAAGCATTTAAAGGTGTTTATTTTAAAGGTTGTTTTGCTAAGTGCGGCGTTTATTTTCAGAAATGTTGAGAGGTTATGAGAGATTGTGAGTTTGATCTGGCTAATTTATTTTGTCTGAGCCTGAACTTGTGTTTTTCCTGCTGTAATTTTATTCTTGTGGAAGAAGCTATTGACATCCATGGACATTTAATTCTTTTGTTTTGGGGATAAATGTAAATTTTCCAAAAGCACAGTGCCATAAGTTTATCTAAAATACTGTACAAATGATAATAGTAATACAAGCTTTTCCTTTGCCTCCTGATTTGTTAGTGCACCTGTTCTCTGCCTCTTAGGAAACCACACCTATGCAACAGAGTTGAAGCCTAATTTGCCACTTGCTTGAACTGGATGACAGTTCTTCACACAACTAAATGGACAGTGTAAAAGGAGTACAAGTTATGTTCAGCTTAGTTTTATGATAAGCTGCCAACATGTTTCATTGGAAGCCTCATTAAATCGCAATTAAATCCACAGGAAAAAAAAAATAGGCCATCTCAGTGAATACTTGATAGATGAGTTTATGGTTTTCAGTGCTGGCCAGGGGCATAATCTGCTTCTTGCGGTTGGAGCTTGGTGAAAGCTTTGGTGAAGTCTCACCACAGGAGCACCAGAAAACAGCCCCAAGCACTGGAAGCTGCCTGTGGATGATGATCCTCCTCATGCATTTCTTCCATTTCATGCCCTTGATCAGGTGGAAGTATTTGCTTCCTGACTCAAACCAAGTATAACACCCTGCACTCTCCCTTTCTTGTCACATTGTTTCTGGTAATAGGAGCTGAACTTCAGCCAATTGCTTCTGTTGAATTTGATAGCTAACACTGGATTCTACAGAGTTATCTCAAACATTTGGTTGGGGAGTGCACTTGACCAAGCCAGTCTGCAGAACAAATGAAACTTTAGGGCCAACTGTTAATATGGATTCTAAAAAAAGCCTGGACCTGCCTTGAGGGGTTTCTTTTCTGCTGACTTTCAGTGCCTATAGTAACTAGTCTCCAGGAATATTTATCAGATCACTTGCCTGTCTGGTTATTTCCAGTCTATTGCACTGGTAAACTTATTTGATCAATAAATCAATCAACAGGTTCTTAAAATTACTTTGATTGACTTTGGAGGTGTGGCACACCAAAGGAGTCTACAGAAAGTAAACGATTGTATATGCCCCAACTATAATTACAGAGCAAACAGAGTGGAGATATGTTTGTAAATAGTATCTACTACTATAAATATAGCAATCTGTCTTTGGGGTTCTGTGATACTCTGTGCTGGATTGACTCTTTCAATTTGCAGACTCATGAAGCATGAGTCTTAGCAGTCAGATGACCTGAGAGAGCTATATTTAGAGCATACACTATTTTAAAGCTAAATTTCAAGCTTCTTGCTTCTGATTAAAAAGTCCAGCAGTAAATACTTCTCTGGTTCCTTAGCATGTGGCATCATTTTTTTGAGCTGCAGAAGCTTCACTGAGAGCAAAATGTTGTTTTCTTTTCCTAAGGAAAGTTCCTCAAACTGCTTGACTCTTCCTGCTGCACCCAGTCTATATCTTCCTCTTCTCGACAGCAGCAAGACCTGGTTTGTGGTCCTTGTTGATAAGACTACCAGGTACTGCTCCTTCATAGAAAGAGAGAATGATCTCCACCCACCCCTGATTTTTTCCAGGCCATCTGCCTTGAGCATGAGTGTGTTGCATTGCCCAGTAAATGGTCATTGAATCAGCTTTGAGTTCTTGTAGTTCTTACAAGCGTTAAGCATTTCCACAATATAAAAACTGCTCTTTGCAAATTGTCCTATCAGATGGAAATCAACATTTTGCTGGCAGTGACATAGATTTGCAAGTTGCTCTTGATACGATCATTCCCCGGAGATTGCAATGTAAAAATGAAGAATGCAGTTTTACAATAGCCTGAAATCCTTGTTGTTGCTGCATCTACACTCCTCCTTTTGCAGATGATTTCATTATGATATACTCGGACTTCATTAAAAGATGCAACCTTGCAGCATTTCCTCTGATCACAGCCTTGAAAGGAGCTGAGGCTTGCATGTATTTGAGAGCCAGTATGTTCTCTCCCTAAAACACACAGTGGTTTGCAAGTGCTTTGGAAGCAAGAATCAGAGTCTCTAGTGGACATTTTGTCTGTAGCTCAAAACCACAACTTAATTGGCAGCCTTTTCATAACCTAGGACATGCTGCAGGCAAAGACTGAGGTACATTTTCAGGATTGGTTGTAGGGAAATTTGGTGTTGACTGCCTGTGTGTCTTAGTGGTCACAGAAATGAGGGAGGTAGTAGTCAAGTTCCTCATTTCTATGTTTTTTAATTCCTTGGGAAGTCTCTGATTATTCTCTCCACGTGTTTTCACTTCATAGGTAACACCTTACTGCAAGCATGATTATGTATGTGTACTAGCACAGACCATTTATTTTACCTTGAGTCCCCTGTGCTTTTTGTGGTCCTTTCAGTATGGCTTTGGAATCCATGTGATTTATACTAAATGTTGATTCCTGTATGTCTTTCCCACATACATCTTGGCCAACTGGTAGCTTGGATTCTGCCCTCGGAAGGATACCAACCCTGTAAAGCTGTGTGAAGTGTGTTTTGTCTATGTCTGTGATGAAAGAACAGCGAGAACAGGAAAATTTACAAGGTTATCAAAGGGGGTAAAAACATAAAATATGATGTTTGAAAGTGCACCTGACTCTCCACCTGCAGAGGTATTCATAGAGACAATCAGAGGATGCATGACCATGGCTGAAGGCTTTCAAGAATTTTCTTACTCAACTGTATAATTAAGATAATCTTTACCTGTATTAAAAAGCAGACCCAAAGTCAGCTGCATTTCTTTTAAACTATATAGTATTTGAGGTATTTTTTTAAATAAAAAAGAATAGATTTCTAATCTCGTGGCAGGAAATTTGTATTCACTGTACTATACTAACCTGTGTCCATTGGCTGGTGCCTATAAATATCTCTTTTGGTCAGAGACAGGTAAAAATTGCATGTAATGTCTGGGAGCAAATGCGGAAAGGGAATTCCTTCCCAACTCACAGGATTCATCGTTTTTACTGCTTGAAGGCATGTGGGTTGATTATGCATGTCATCTTGACTTTTTTCAAAACAGTGGTTGTGTTTGAAATACTATGTTTGACTCGGAAGCTAATATATTTGGTATTTAAGAATCTGGCAAGAGAAAGCTCTGTCCCCATATGCATGCACAGCAATGGGATTGGGATGTAGGCATGCATAACTGTTATTTTCCCCCGTCTGTCCTATCCCTAGAAAGCCATATGCCACCCTTAGGCTAACGTAACGGGAGTCTGTATTAATGATTATGAGCTAGAAATAATCCAAGAAGAGTTGAGTGGCCTTTGTTTCTAGCTTTCTGAGAAATACCTCCTTGACTCAGTAGGGTCTGAAATATGTTCTGGGATAGGAAGTCATAATTAATACAGAATTTCATGATGCCCTCACTTGAGGGTTGGTTGTTTTGGGGGATTTTTTGTGCTAAATTGGTCAGGGACTTGGAGATTCTTAAGTCTAACAGGCAGAGTAGGAATTTAAGCAAGGAGGTAAAAATTTAGAAGGAGTCGTTGACTCACCTGCTATCAGAAAAAAGCATCTTGAGCATACATCTCTAGAGAGGCTGTGCTCTGCAAGATTTCTATAGACATTGAATGCCTTGTCTGTTGGCAGCGTGCAAAATGAAAACTGTATGTATGCATGTATAGAACTGGTGATGGGAAAAGGAGAATGTGGAAATGGGCTGAAGTATTAAAGCAAGCAATGAAAGCAGATGGTTTACTTTGGATTTTATAAAATAGCTTTCTCTTTATTTTGTTTTAAATGAAAACCATCAACTGTCGGCATTGCAAACCTATTTGTAGCAGTGCCATAAGTATTAGGAGTGCAGTTGTCCCTGAATCATAAAAGGGCAAAGGGTTTTTCGGCTGCTTCCCATCTTCATGTTTATAGAATTGTGTATGCTCTGTACACATTAGAGTTGAGCAATTTCATCACAACCTTTCCTCAAAATTGATTGCTGTTCAGTGTCTCTTCCTGCTTCTCTCCCTTGTCAGTTGGTTACATCTCAGACTCTCATTACATTTAATATTGATACTGCTTCACTTTTTCACTAAACTAGAAGAGTTTAAGGGTCTGGCGTGGATACTGAAGGTCCAGATATTCTTTAAATGCTTTAATTCCTATCATTGTGGACAAGTTTAGTAGTGGATTATTGCTTTAAGAAGAAATGACTCTTTGCTCATTCAGTGATGAAGTCTGGTCATCAAGATGCTAGAATATGTGCTGCAGAGCTCTTCAGATACTGACATGAGTGCTAAAGTTGTCGCCAGCAGCTGTCTTGGGTTTTGGACACCTGCTGCCTCTCATTTCTTGCATCTCCCACTCTATCTTCCACTCCCAAAGTTGGCAGTGCCCCTAAAAATACTCTGTTTTGAGTTCTTAAGTAGAAGATCTCCACCAAGCTGGTAGTCTGGATTCCTGAGTCATCGGTCCTGCTGCAATGAAATGAGTTATATGACAGCATTGCCCTTGCTAAGGCTGCTATTTTATCCTACTGATCCCTTCCTCCATCCCCACCAATCCCAGAACTGTTTTGATTTCTCACTGCCATTCTTACATTTGCCCAGACTATGACAGACCTGAGTGCTGTGCCTGATGTGTAGGGGTGATGTTGCATATAGGTTTGGGAAAAGACATTGGGAATTGTCCATACGAGTGAAACACTAATTTAGCGCTGTATTCTTGATTCCATTGGAGGTTGGACTGTTGATATCTATATGGGAAAACATCCCCTGCCTGAGTAATTAATGCTCAAATGTGAAATTTTTGGAAGCACAGATGCATTACTTGCGTAGTTCCCATATTCAGTCAGAGTCTTCTCCGGGTGGACTCTGTCATCTTTCCCCCCCGTATGAATACTTAGGGCATGGGGTTGCCCGTTTGGCCTGAGAGCCTCTTTCAGTAACCTTTTGCCTCTGATACAGTTAAGAGGAATATCTTGATCTGATTTTGACCTCAAGTGATTAAGTCCTGTATTTATTCATCTTCCTGTGCTACCCAGTGAGTTACCTGGAAGACTTCTCTTTTTCAGGAGAAGAGTTCAAAAGTATTGACCGAGGGTGCTGAAAGATGACTTGTGTCCCTTGTAAAACTCACAAGCTGCCATCTGTGAACTAGAAGTGAAGCTCACTTGGTCAGGAAGCAAGGAAACCAGATATTGCTCATTTCTTAAACAGATTGCTTAAGCTTCAAAAATATTAGTGGGCAAACTGTGTCTTTTGTTGTCAGTCAAAGCTGGTAATTCAGGTCTGCAAAGAGATCTTGGCACATGCTTAGAAGGTAGCAAAACTTAAACCAGGAGCCCTCTAGAGTTTTCATTTTTGTATTATTTTATTATTGTATTTTATTTAGTCTGTGCTTCTCTCCAAATGTAGTTATTTTTTTCCCAATGCAGCAATGTGTCCTACTGCATGTACACATTTTAATTTTCTTATTTTCATTCAGTGGAGTGTATCTGTCTATTCTTGGAGTAATAATTTTCCCCCTCCTGAAAGCTGACAAAATTAAAGCCTTTGGCAGTACCTGCAGAAGAGATGCCCTGTGGTTATTAACACTGTTGTATTCCTCTAAAACCCCAAATCTGCAGCTGTGCATTGTATCTTATGGGGCACCTGATTCCTTCTCCTTGCTCTCTTCTCAGCAAGTATCCAGTATCACTTAGTACCTTGGGTTCATTTTGTCATGCAAGTGTTTGTCCACCAGGAATGTCAGTTCGTGGCTTGGGCACCCAGGGATGGCAGATGTACATCCAGTAAAGAGTTAATGGTGTGCATGACCTACCTGCTGAAATAATAACAGGCACCATAAAGAGTACTGTGTTCCTCCTGTCCATCTGCTGAGGATGGACAGCCTTGCAATTGCTAAAATGTAAAAACAAAGCCAGGTACATCTGTCCTGACTGTAAAAATCATCAGGAAGAAAAATATTATTCAAATCAGGCTTTTGTCAAGATTGTTCAGTGATTACCAGTGAACACCTGTTGTGTACTGGTTTGTTTGGCCATAGACTTGATGCTGCTATCTCAAACCTGTCTGCAGAAAGAGGGGAATTGGCTTCCCCCAGCTGAACTGTAGATGGTGAGTTCCAGCCCTCTGAACTGTTGCAAAGGATGAGGATGGATGACACCCATAGCTGATGACACATCACCCCTCAGTTTCCTGAAGTAGTTGCTCTGTGCCATTAAAATGATGGCAGATTCCATAAACATATTACCCTCCACCATCTGCTCCCTCTGGCACTGAACTATGACCAAGAGGAAAGTTCCTCGTGCCCTGTCAACTCCCCTCAAATAAATAATCATAATAAAGAAGGCCAGTATTTCTGAAGTTCGTGCTTAGCAAATGGGCTCTGATTGAATGCAATCCTGAGAGGCAGAGAAGGCTTGCAGCCCTTGACAGCAAATGAGAGCTGTACCTGCCTCATAAATGCCTTGGCTTCAGAAGGAGGTGGTTATGGGCATGAAATGTTTATCATCTTGTACTTGCTTTGCTGCTGCTGGGTTACTGTGAAAGTAAAAAGTAGTAATAAGTAAAGAAGAGGCAATACTGCAGCCTGCTTTTTCTGCTTGTTTCTACACTTAAATAGACTTGTGGACAAAGTAGGAGCAGGTGGAGGTAGCTCGGATTTGACAGAGGTTTGGACTGTGCACTAAAGATGTGTTCAGTTGCCTATGAAGGGGGATTTGATTGGAAATCTGATTAGCAGCTGGCTTTCTGTTAGGAAGCAGTCTTTGAAATTGTCCATGGAAGAAGATGACTTGCTATGTAGGTCAGCTTGTGCATTTAAAAATGCACTTGCGAAAGGATACTTGTTTTTTTTGCACATAATTGGAAGCAGCACAGTTGGTGACAACCTCCTTTTGAGTGTGCTGAGCACTGCCATGTTACATGTTGTGTATATCGACATCTCTGTCATTGTGCAGCACCTTGTATGGCTCCTTGGAACTGGCTATTTTCCAGCTGCCTTTGCTTAGCTCCCACCCTACATGGGGATCCTGCAGTAGGCTGTGGGGACTTTGCTTTGGTTTTGGGGGCACATGTGCTTTTGTTTTGTTTTAACAGCACGGTTCCCAACAGGGGACAGCACTGCATTGCCTAAGATGCTTGTCATTTTTAGGGAACTTTTCTAAACTTGTCATCCTAAAAGCTATATTGCACAGCAGCAGGCGGCCTCCATAAATCACTGATTTCTCTTTTTCTTCTCTTTCCCTTCCTTTCTCTGTTGTGCTCTCTTTATTCCAAGCCTGCGGATTTGGACGCCTGGGTAAGCTCTCTTTTTTTGTCTGGATCTTGCTTATTCCAAGTGTCATGTTGTTACTGCGCGCGTACAGATTGTTATTGCTGAGCACAGATGCAGGATTTTATTTTCTGTCATTACATTTTAAAAGGTGTTCAGCTAGAAAATTGCATATTATTTCCTCCATAAAGATTTTCACTGGCTCCTTTTGTGTAGCTTACAGCTGCTGAAACCGAACTTGATCTGGTGATGTGTGTTGTTGGCTAAGGGAGCAGCAGAAACAGGAGGAAATGAGGGTTACACCGGTACTGCTTTTTAAGGCACTGGGTTGCATCTGCATTCTGAAACAAAACCCAGTCACCTGCCTTAAAGAGAATGAGAGGTAGGACAAAAAGCCAGTGATTTTTTAGGCCTCGTGTGTCTGGAGTAGCAATTGCAGACAGCTCCATGGTAGTGGTGATATTTCTGCTGGTGCCAGTGGAGGTTGAGTCAAGGCTCCTCTATGGTTACTTGCCCGCTACAAGCCTCACTGTAAAGTTCTGCCTTAGTCTCAGGCACGAACTGCACAAACTGCCTCTTATTATTTCAGTGTTGCACTTTCAGCTCTGCCATTCCCTTTAGACTTGGTCAGGAACATGCCAGCTAGCTAATTTTGGAGTTAGCTCTGTTCTTCAGTGAATTGCTGTAAATTCCTTCTTCTCATCTAGAGATCTTTAATAGCATTTATGTTTTTCCCCTGCCACCTGGGCTGCTACCAGGACTGGAAGAGACTTGGGAAAGCATGAGGTGTTAGAAGCTGCAGTTGTGAAGTGGGGCAAGGTGAGGTGCCCAGCCAAAACATCTCTGCTGTGCTGCTGCAGGGATGCTACTGGGTACCTTTGGGGGAAGCTGATAACTCCTCTCAGCAAAAACAGGATGATGTAGAAGCTAGGCATTTGATAGATTTAAGGACCTTTCCTTTATCCTTGTAGCTTATTTCTCTGCTTCTGACTGATCTAGGCATCCTCTCACTAGCTTGTCTGTGAGTGGTGGAAGCATTTTGCCAGGAAGATAAATATTTTTGCAGTAATCTTGTCAAATTCTGTGACTCGCCTTTGAGGAAGTTCTTTATAGGTTGAGGTTTGGATCTTTCCTTCTAGCTTGAGTTGCCCTTTGCAGAGAGAGGGTTGGGTTGTTTGGTTTTTTTTGTCCTCCAGTAGAGTCTTCTCCATGCCCTCTCCCGAAATCCCAGAATCCCAACAGTGTTGTGGAGAGAGACAACCTGATGGTAGCAGTCAGCTGTGGGCTGTGCTGTTGCTGCACTTTATTCCTGGGTGCCACATTCCCTACTGTCATCTGACCCTGCCAAGAAGCCCTTTTTTGCCAACAGATTTCCTTCCTAGTTTTCGTGTTTAACAAGATGATGAGGTGGGATGTTGATTAAAAATAATAAAAATCTGGTGATACTTTGTGGAGGGCAAAGCCAAAGCTAATTTAGGAATGGCTGTAGCTAGAGTGAAGCCCAGGTCTAGAAGATTGGTTGCACAGTCTCATTTGTGGCATGTTGGTGTCAGTTCAGGACAAGGCTAAGAGTGTCTGGCTTTGTTCATAGAGAATGAACCAATATTCTTTCATTACCTCAATTAGGAGGCTTGTAAAATATTTCTTTTGGCCTGTTTGTCAGCGAGCAGACCAGTGCTTGAATTCTTCAGTATGTAATGCATAGCTTTAGAATGTGCTTGCACAGTTTATTTCTAGAAGAGTTACTTGATAAAGGGAGAGAAGGAAGCAGAGAATTGCATGTGACTCTGCCCTGACTCTTTGTCTCCGTTCAAAGCAGCACTGAGATAACCTGCATAACTTTGGACTGTGGAAAAAGTGTAAAGATAAAGCAGAGGAAGAATCTGAAAGAGCCCCCAACCAGTCCATGGATCCATGCCCGTGGAAACTCTAGTAGCGTGTTAGTAGTATGCCTCCACTGTCCTTTTGTAAGAATGCTTTGTAAGATTGCTTGTAACTTCTGACACCATCACAGGGGATTTTTGAGCATTTCTTGAATATGTCTTATGCCTTGCTTTTGTACAGAGAACAGTGGCCAATTGCAAATATGTCCCAGGGTACTTTAAGTTTTGGCTGCATTTCTGTGTTTTATAGCTGAGTACATTCTTCTTTCTCTCTCTCTCCTTTGTTTCTGTGTTCATACTTCTTGGACATCACACTCTGCTGTCCACATTCTACACAGCTTAGATGTTGTTTCTGGGCTTTGGTCAGCTCTTGCATAATATGTTTAAGCTCTGATGGTGTTTCTGCAGTGTGGAAGTTGAAATGCAGCTTTCTGATATCTGATTTTCAAACCAGTGTGTTATCATGCATATCTTCCCTTCTCCTTCCTTCTTTGGTTCTAAAGGCCTCTTTGTGAAAAGTGTATCTAGTGCTTTGTTTGGCACCTGCAATCTCAATCCCCTGTGGAATTGTAATCATCTCCATAGCAGCCAGTTCTGTCTGGGACATCACAGGCTTCTGACTTCAGGTAGGGAATAAGCAGCAGGACTAGGGGAACTCTTAATAAATATCCTATATTCATTCAAAATGTCCCTGGTTGCCTAACCCAGTTTGGAACAGTGAATATTTCAAATGACACATGCTCTGCCTGTACCGTTCATACTTCAAACGCCATCGTAAAGTGTACTAAAGTTTCTAGTAATAACAACTGGGGCTAGAGGGAAACAAAAAGCAACTTTGAAGCAGATCTGTCACAAATGGAATATTGCTCATTGTACTTCAATGCACTGAAACATCAGCAGCTCTTGAAAACAAGCAAGGCATCGAAAATATGTTTGTGTTGCAAGTACAAGTTTTCTCTGCAACCTCTGGTTCATCACACATTATGGGCGACAAGTGGAACGTAATGGAGGATAATATGGGAGAAATTACTTAGGGGGAAGAATGGGCAGAATTCTAACATTGTAGTCTGGAGTTGGGAGAGCCGGATTTGGTTCTTTGACATGAATTTTGTGAGACCCAAGGGAAGTGGCACACAGAATGTCTGTCTGCTGCAGGGCGCATTGGTGTGGAGAAATTATTCACTGTGGGCATGCCAGCTCCAGTGAGGTTTGCTTGAGAGTCCATGGGTCGTCATCATGTAGTTCAGCACCTTACTTGAGAGATTAGGTATTTGACTAGTGTTCCCTTCCAGAGTTGTCATATGGATAAATATCCTGAATTTCTTGGTGAACAAGGTCAGGCAAGCTCATGGGTTGAAAACATGAGTGAGTGTGTGGGTACAGAATGAAGCCTCTTGCCCACCTGTATTGTTACAACATCAGTTTTGAGCTTCCAGAATAGTCTGCTATCCCAATGTGACTAGCACATAATGAAGTTATTTAGATTAAAAGGAAGCTTTCTTGAGTTTTTAGGAATTCATCATTTCACTCTTTTTTTTTTTTCTTTCTTCCTTCCTTCACATGAAAAGCACCTTCCATCTGAATCATGCAGAGGGGTCGGTACTGTCTTATTCTTTTTTCTTTTCCTTATTTATTTTATCCTTAAGGAAATAGAAGTCACTGGCTTAGTAATCTGATTTTATGGGTGTTATGCAGAAAATCCACAGGAGAATCGGGGTCCTTTGGTCACCCACTAGACCGCCCTACCTTCTTATATCTGTTTCATTTTATTTTAAGTTGCTTAGTCCTTTTCTGTGGAGAAGATGGATATTGGTTGAGAGGGACAGCTATGGTTCTCTTACCAGAAAATGGTCATAATTTTGGCACTTACAAACTACTCATCACTGCCCCTATTGTTGCTGTGATATCTCTTTTTCAGGCTACATGTATGGGGCACCTCATTCTCATCTCTCTCCCCATCCTGTTCCAGCTGGTTTGCAGGTTAGAATTGTGTAGCAGGTCTGGTTAAAGCAAAGCTAGAGATTTTGCTTTTAATCAAATGTCTTCGAGAGCAAGAGGAAATAGATATGAATCTGTACTGCTTGTGTGTTACCCTCGTCTGGGGTGGCAAACATGGAACCCAAAATATTTATTTTTCTTTAAAAACAAACAGAAACACACACCACACCACTACAACCCTCCTATTTCATGTGCTCCTTTTCTTGCTTACTTATCAACCACCCTCATTGCCTAAATTAAAATCTCTTCTAAACCCTATTATAGCACTGTATTTCCATCAGCAGGGAAGCAGAAAGAAGGACATGCACAGTAACTTGCTTTCAGATGTAATTTTTCTCGTTAGCAATGGCTTTTAGCCATAAAATGACAGGTCTGAGCCCACAGGGATGTTTTTGTCCCAGCTGCTTAATCATATTGGACCAGCATTTTCTGTGGTTGTACCATCATCATTAGAAGTTAAGAGCAATGCTGCTGGGGTGTTATGGATTGGCAGGGTTTGTGTCCATGTTAAACAGGCTATTCATTCTGTTTTTTAAAGGTCTTCTGCCTACTGATGACTTATGTGGCCCCAGAGATTTTGGGGTGTGATGGGCAGTGAAGAACAAGTGCTATTCGTCTTGCTATTGCTGCTTGTTATTTTTAAACTTTAAAAGTTTGATTCGGTTCCATCAGTGCCATGTTTCCTTAATGCTAGTGCAGTTTTGGGGTGGGAATGCAATGAAGTGGTGCTGGGTGTAAAGAGCCAGAGGTCTACAGTTTATTGCTGTACCCACACAGACTTTTTTAATTGAGCACTGTTTAGTTGGTGACCAGGTTATTCTGAAGCAAGAGCTTATATGCCAGCTTTGCTGGTATATAAAGTCACATTTGTACTTTGGAAGATGGAGGAGAAATTCTCTGACACCTATCTCCCCTCTGAGTCTGCAGCACCCAGCCAGAGGAACTCTGAGGGTGCTGATGGGGAATGCACAGAGGGTGTGTGAAGGGAGTCCTTAATTACCAGGGTAGTCCTATGTATGTCTGCTGTGGGGAAGTATTAAATCTACAGAAGCTTTCTGACACTCCAAGGGGCAAGAGTTTATAAAGTGGAGGATTTGAGTTTATTTTTTTTAAGGTAAGGTAAGGTGAAGAACATTGGAGTAATGACTGTCATGACTCACAGAAAAACAAAGACATGGGTAAGATGGAGTTCTGAAAAAGGCAATAGGAAGGTGTCGCCTTGTTACGATCATATGTTTCCAATTAATAAGAAGTAGTAAAATCAAGGTTATGAGTTTGAGTATGATACTAATAAGAGCATTTCAGACTTTGGGGATAACCCAAAATGAACTGCAAATACTCAAGGTTTGTAGTTCCACCATGAGGGATCCCTTGCACCAGTCCTGAGCAGTGATTTTTTTTTTCTTTTTTTAAAAGTTCTTTCCAGTCTGCGTGCCATGTGCTTTCCTTGCACTCACATTGTTTATTTTTAATTTCTTCTTCTGCTGATGCTGTTTTGTTGTTCTTCCCAGGCTGTGGAGCTGAGAGGCAGGGAGGCAGAGTTGAAGCGACAAGAGGCCTTCTATAAGGAGCAGTTGGCCCGCATTGAGAGGAAGGTAGGGTTAAATTGTCTTTATTTGTGCCCTCTGCACACTGATGGGGTCGGACATGGAACTGTGTGGATCCAAAGAGCAGAGAACCAAGAAGGGTTGTGCTGAAACCTGGAAATCCCAGCTCCCAGTGTCTTGTCTGCCCCCACCCCTTATATATGTGCTGGAAAAGCTGTATGAATCTTTTGAGCAACTTGCATTTGAAAGATAAAGGTTTTTTTAACTGGATGATTTTTTTAGAAAAAGATTTCTAGTAGTTCAAACTCTATTTTCTTTTTCACCATGGGGTTTAGGTGAAAGCTAAATTGAAGCAAAACAAGTGCCCTGTTTTTTATTCCTTTTGTTAAAAATCCTTTCCTAAATTAAAAAAAAAAAAAAACCAACATAACACCACAATATAAATCTTGCTATAAATACAAATTAAAGTTGTAATATTAATTTTTCTCTGGGGAGCCCCACAGTTCAAAGAATGGTGCTGCAGTGCACTGACTGCTTCTTGCTGGATAAGCCTTCGAAATGAACGTGATTTAAAGAGACACTGTCAAGCATCTTTTAAGCCTGAAATGACCTTTGAAAATCCATTTAGGGATTTGAATCTCTCCCCTAAACGTGGGATTTGCTTCTCTGTTTAATTGTTTACCATGATGAGTTTTTAAAAATTGATGCCATAAAAATAGGAGCAACCATGCTGTTCCTTATGAACTAATGTGTTCTTCACTTCCTGGCAAAATGAAATAATGTTTTAAGTAGTCTTTATTTTTTAATAAATGTGGAGAATAATCTTCTCCAATTTGAAGCAATTAGACCTCCTGACAGGGAGTTGCATACATTCGACTTGTAGTTGTGTTGTGTGACTAAAAAGAAATGCAAACAATTCTGAAAAAGGGAGGTTGTAAAAAGACAGAGAAATCAGTCAGCTTTACTACCAACATGTAGCATGATGGTGAGTATGGAACATGGGAAAATTGCAGATTATATAGAGATGGTAGGAAACTGTTGGCATATCTATTCCTGTTCTCATTCCCTGCTAGTCCATGATTGTCCATGCAGCACTTTTTTTAAGCCATCGATGGTAAAACATGCCCACGAGCAATTTCATATGATACAGTTTAGCAACACTTTTAATCCACGCAGTTCATTAAAAATAAACTATTAAAACTACCACTCAGTGTTGCATTCGGATTTTAAATTCTATTTCCAGATAATGGGGATTGTTCAGTGAAATTGCAAACAATCTAGCAGCTATCGTTCTAATTATCACAGTTGTCCATATGTTCATACGCAAAGGGGATTTTTGCAATTTCTTGGTCCCATGCTGTGTGCTCCTATTATATTCTTCTCTCCGGATCTGGTTTCACGAAGCGGAAATTGCGGGGAAAACCTGTGTGTGTGTCTGTCCTTTATGGACAGTGGAGTGGGGAGAAGTTTGTGTCTGGGCTTCATTGTCCTCTTTTTGAAATCTTTTGTTGTGGTTTATGTTTTCAAGTCCGTGTCCCTTGCTACAGGGACACCCTTTTAAACAATGAGAGGGATATTCTAGTGCAGGATCTTGGGGGGAGTAAGGTGGCTTGCCCGCAGTCCTATTCAACCTGCAGAGCTGCAGAGGAGCTATCTTCTAGTTGTTATGTGTACAAAAGCAAGTAGATAAAAAGAACAGGTTTTTTTCTTTCCTCTCTTGAAACATTAGATAGTTTCTGACCCTTAAACACTAGTGTTTTGCTGGTAATGAAACAGAAGAATGCCTCCAACCGTTAGTCTGGATTGGAGTGGGAGGTGGTGGGGGCTAGAAGGGAGAGGAGAGAAATGTACTTGAAACAGTGTAATAAAGCTTAATTGTATTAGTTTTGAAAAAGGTTTTTGATCTTCTCTGTGGATAATTTTATTCCTATAATGGCTGGAAAGATGGAAAATGCAGTGCAGAACAATCTTTTTTATTAGCTGTTGCTTTTATATAATTCTGCTTTTATTTGTTGAATACACGCAGACCTTGACACTTATTTATTTATTTTTCCTTCCACTGTGCTAAAGCTTTCCAACTCAGGCTTAGATATATTTTTATATATCTGTGTATATGTGTGTCTATATTAGAAAAAAGCTGTCAATAAGGGGATGAGGTGGGGAAGAGCTCTGAAATAGAAGTTTGCTTTCTCTGCTGTTTTAAGAGGGGGATGGTCACTTGGAATGTGGTTGCTGGTAGTTAGAAGCTATTGGCTGTGGGTGAATGGATGTGATGGCTCAGTGTGGAGTTAGCAAGCTGAAATTTCTCCTTCTGTGGATCAGGCTGTCAGGAATTCCCCTCTCTCATCCCCTGCTGTGTCCATGTTGGCTTTGTCCCCACTTCTGCATGATAACAAAATTCAGCAGTAAGAGACTTAGAGGTTTGTTTTTGAAGAATGTTTTGAGCTATTGATGTTAAAAACCAAGTACCTTCCCTGTAGGATTCTAAGAGCAATTGTGTTACATACTCCTTACAACATAAGAGCTGCTGCAGTGAATCAAACACGAAGACTGTCCTGTTTCTTCTGACAGTGGTCAGTTTGCAAAGGCTTTGAAGGAAGAAGCAAAAAAAAAACCTCACCAAAACAAAACCACAAAGAAAACTTCTGCGAGAGTAGCTTTGAGAATAGTCTTCCTAACTGTTGTCAGTTGGAGGCTGACACATGCCCTGCTCAAGAGTTTTATTTTCATTCAGTATTTTTGTTCTCTGGAACTTGGATTAGTGCCATCCATTCTTCTGTGCGACTCAGGCATTGTTCCTGAAGCCCTGTTCAGCTCTGTGCCTCCAACATCATGTGGCAGCGTGGGCCACAGGTTAACTTATAAACTTCATAGATTCTCTGTTACCAGTTGCAAATACTTTTTTTTTCTCATTTAATATCCTTTATTTGAAAGAGATAAAAGGAATTCTAATTACTCGCTATTTGTAGACTTCTCTTCCCTCTTTTACCTTCCCATTAAGCTGAGCAGTCCTTACCTTTTCAGCCTCTGCTTGTGTGAATGATTTTTTCCAGGTTTCTCATTCTACTTGTTGTCTTTTGGCACTTTCCCCCTTGCAGCTCTGTCTTTGAGATGTATTGACCAGAACTGAACTCAGTAGTTCCCTTGAATGCAGCAGATTGTGTGAATACATTATCCTTTTATTTTGTAATCTCTGAAAGAGTACTGTAATCTACTGGACAGAGCACACAATTGGAAGGAAAAACCTGCTCATTTTCTAATAGCCATTTCTCTTTTGGGAGTTTGAAACAATTATTTAGTCCATCTATCTCAGTTATTCCATCTGTATGATGGAATAGCTTATAGTGGGAGGGCAAAGTGTTGTGAAACAGTAAAGCTATAAAAATGCTAAAAAGGCTTTGCCTTTAGTTTTGCATGAGATGAACTGTGGGTCTACCTTATTTCAAATAGATCTTGAGAAACTCAGTTTCTCCAGACAGTCTTATTAAAATTTTCGGAGGAAAAGGCATGTATGAAAAATAATTTCAGTGTTTCAGCTTTTGGGGTTTTCCCTACATCTTCTACTAAAGCACTGGAAGAAGTGAGACAGTGAGTGCTGTCACGCTAAAGATCCATCGAGTTCATTATGCTGGTCCTGACTGTGCCCAAATGTGAATGTCCAAGGACAACTGTAAGATCACTGGATTGCCCAGAGAGGTTGTGGAGTCTCCCTAACTGGAGATATTCCAGAGTAGTCTGGATGCAATCCTGTGCAATATGCTCTGGGAATGACCCTGCTTGAGCAGGGAGGTGGGACCAGATGACCTATTGTGGTCCTTTCCAACCTGATTCTTTCTGTGATTCTATGATCAGAGCAAGGTTATGGGGTACTTGCCCCACATACTTTGATCATCCTGGCTGGTCATCTTTGGAACTTTTCCACACCTATTTAATCCTCTCTGAGAGCTGTGAACGTGTGCACAGTGCTCGGGATGCGGGTGGTCCCTGAGCGTAATATGGCAATTGTGTCAGAAACACTGTTTGGTTCTCTGTTTCTTTGTAGTGCCTGACACTTGATTTGCACTTCTGACTTGTGTTGAGCGAATGCCATGCACTGCTGCTACTGGCAGCGTTCAGCTGTTTCGAGTGCAGACTTGAATGCATGACATAGCTGTACTGGGATGAAACCAATGCTGGGATTCGTTGTTGGGAGTATTCTTCCCACTGCACCCTTCAGTTTATTTGGGACTGTGTGTGGGAAGGGATGGTAGGCTTTGTTCTGCCTGCAGTGCAGTGCATGCTTTTTGACTTTTTTAAAAATCAAATTTTATTGAACAAATTCCTTGCAGAGGATCATTACACTGGTAATGCCCCTGGTCTTCCTCCCTTTAACTCTGATAGCTTGTTGTAGTTGTGTGTTTCAGTCCCTTGGGTTGCTTGTGTGTTTTTGTTTTGGAGTGCCTGAAATATTTTGGTAATCAGAAAAATTAGAGGGAATAGCTCCTTTGAACTGCCTGCTTATGTGACTGTGTGTAATTGCAGGGTTTGGAGCTGGTGGCACACATTCCATTCCACACCTGCGTTTCCAATGTGACTGTCTAATCTCCAATAAGTAATCCAGTAATGAGACCTGGCTAATTTGTTATAAATGGTTAATCTTCTAACTCTGGCTTCTTACAGTAATTTTACATCTCATCCATGTAATTTAAATTGTTTCACAAAATGTGGGTCTTCTCTCAACTGTTTTGAAGGAAGTTTTGTACTGTAGTGTTTCTCTGGGTAGAAAGGATGAGAGTTAGACCTGATAATCTGTAAGGAAAACCTTAGAAACACTCAATTTGAGAAGATTAAGCTGATGTTCTTTCATGTGTTTATTTGTTACTGAGAAGCAGGGAGGGAGATGGAGGGACTTTGTTGTAAATAGTTAATATATGTACTGCTCTGAGCTGGGATTTTTATTAAGGATTCTGTGTGTGCTTTGTCCTGCTTTTTCCAAGTGGTAGAAACAACCTTTGAAAAGTATGATAAGAGAGAAATGGAGTCTCTCCTGGAACCCTTCAGATTTCACTTAGCATATTAGTTGTATACTTTCTCCCAAGTAAATATTTATTTGACTCTTTGTGCTATTTGGCTTCTTGCTGGGTTTAACCTAACAAAAGCTAAGGGCAGTGCTACAGTACAGCAAAAACACGGGCAGCTCTTTGGAGTAGTGTAAAACAGCAGAGAAAGGCTGAAGGTAATCTCAGAAGATGAAGTGAAACTCCTTGCTATAGATGATGCCTCTTCTTTGTTTGGATTTTCCTAAGCTCTGGCTCCCACGTTATCTTTTATTAGGTGGCTGTGGACTACTGTGAGCAGTGGGTGCATTAATATGCAACGTTTTTCTGCTTGTAGTTTTTCGGAGCAGTAAGCAGCACAAGAGGTATTCATAAGCTGTAGAGCATTTGTGCAAGTGGGAAAGGAATGTATTCAATACATACCTTTTTTTTTTTATTAATAAGGTTGACTGTACCTTTTTCTCTGCTTAGCTTCACAAATCTTGTAGTTTTGTGTGTGGCATTCACCGAGTTTGTTTGAATTAATCTCTTTTTGCCCTTGTACTTATCGTTTAACTCATGTTTGTAAAGCATTTAGAATGTGTAAAGAAAGGGAGGAAAACTTTTGTTTGTTATTCTTCTTGGCCTTGATCCTTCTTCTTGGAGCTGTCTCCCACTTGTGGTGCATCAAGGTCACCCCTACATGCAAGTCCACTGTCATTTCTGTATTTTTTTGGCTAGTAACTTGTCTCAATAAAAAATTCTGCAGAAAAAAGTGATAGAAGCCTGGAGGGGGAAAAAAAAAGGCCTTCCAGAGCAATATGTTCATGTTGGGTCTTCATCATCAGTTTAAAGCAGGCTCTGGGGGGGTTGCATAACCGATGTCACCTGGAAAAGGTGGCAGGGGATTTCTGTTGAAGGGGATGAGGAATGCATTCCTTGAGTTGGGATCCCAGGCTTGTCTGTACCCATGAGACCTGGGAGGCATCCACCTACCTTTGAAAAAGCAAGTTATGTTGAGGTGTTGTCTTCAATTGAACCCTCTGCCCTCTCAGTGGGAGTTAAAGATTCAGTGCCCTTTTCTAAATGAGTTGATGTGTCCTGGCAGGTGTCACTGACACCATTTGCTTCCTCAATAAAATGACCTGTAATGTCTTGGGGCTGCATGTGAGCTATTGCTGTGTGTGTAAGGGCTACTTTGTTTGCCTCCAGTCACTGTCTTGCCAGCCACCAGCTTATTGCTCTAGCCAGTGCTCTGTGTACTTGGAGGAACTAGTGTGAAATGAAGTTCTGGTCTAAAAAAATGTGTTTCTCTTTCAGAAGAATTTCTTGTACCCATCACCATAATTGAACCTTACGATATTCTTTAAAATTTCAATTTTTTTTCTTATCTATTTTGTTCCGTTCTCGTCTCCTGCCCCTTCTGCAAACCCTTCCTCTCACAAACGCACCGGTGCTTTCTGCGAACCTACAGCTGTGATCCAAAAAATCAGTTTGCCTTTCAGGCCAGTGGAGCAGTACAGCAAAGCACTCAGTTCATCAAACTGTTGATTTAATCTTGTGAACACAAGAAGAATAATTCCCAGTGTAGTTTTCTGAAATAGGCCGATAAGATCCGTCCTAATCAACCAGATCACTTCCCAGTCGCTCAGGCTGTGTGGACGCTGCCTTTCAGGTGGCAGTGGCTCTGTCAGTCTCTCAGGGCACAGCCTTCGATATTTAGAGAACGGAAGATCCTGTCCTGTGTGCGTGTTAAATTTGTGAACGGTCATCTGAACTGGTTCCAACCCCCCATCTTCTTCCTCTTTTCAGTTATTCTCAGACATTAAATGTCATGCTGGGGGTGGAGGAGGGAGGACAGCATCCCTGATTTCTGCTTTCCGCGGGTATCCGTTGGGGCTGAACAGTATCTAGAGGAGGCTGATGCTCCTCTGCCGTCTCACCGTCTGCAGGGAGAGGTTCATTCCTTGTTGCTGTTGACCAACACACAAACTGACTTCCAGTACCCTGTGCTCAATTCAGCCATTTAATGCCTTTTTTGCTGAAAGCATGCGAAGTTTAGTAGTTAATACACCTCAGTACAGCAGCTTTTAGAGATCAGATAAATTGATTGTTAATTTGATGAACTCAAAGAACATCCATAATAGGGTAACTAAAATGTGTTCGATGTCGGCACTGCCTCTCTGCCTTCTCTGCAATGTGTATGTTCTCTCTTCAGTATGTGTTGACTGATGTACAGTACATTACATCAAATTACAAGCAGCCTCTATGCAAACAGCAGTTAAGTGTTTGCTACCTCTTCAGCCTGCACGATTAGTGCAGAGATGCGTTTGCAGTCTGTGTGCTGAAGGGTGAACTGTCAGAGCCGTACGGTGATTTTGTTTCCCTGGCATTTAGAGTACCTTTGCAGAGGGAGAGAATGATGCTTATGGGCTGCTTCATCTTGGAGGAATCCATCCTCAGGCTCGACTTGTGAAATAAATGTGGCAATGTGTGGTTTGAACTTAGTGTCTTAACACTGAATTTAGCAGCTGAATTTAGATAACAATCTGGTATCTGGTCTCATCAGTGTATCACTATGAAGACTTGTTAAAGGCAGAACAAAAAGACCTAGAATGTGATCTTGTCTCTTTGTTAGAACTGAACACCGGAGTATTTGTCAAGTCTAGTCCAAAAAGAGCAAAACAAGAGGTGCTTTTGTCTCACTTCTGAGAGCTTTCCTCGTTATCTAATATTTGATACCTTCCCTTGCCATTTTTTATTCAACCCAATTTTCCCTTCATTTCATTCACTTTCTTATTGCCTAACAGTTTAAATTTCTGTTTCCTCCCTCTTTGTGCTGTTTACACGCTTGTTTATAAGCAGAATCGGTATTTATAAATGTGTGTATATATAGATAGCACTGTCACCAATAAAACCAGTGCTACTTTTCTGATGAAAACAGCACTCACACACACACACACACACACACACACAAGTACTCACATGTGTACACACATGCACTGTCTGTCTCTCACCTGTTTTTACTATAGTGCAGTTGCACCTCAACAGCAACTACATCACCCTGTGCTGCCTGTTATTTCCGTGTAATTCACCAACCAGTGTACAATTAATTTCTGGCCCTGTTATTGCAGTATTGGCTATTTTATGAAACTGTAGAGAGTTAGCAGAGTGAATTGATTAAATATGTTCCAGACCTTAGGCTGGAGTCTGTATGTCTGCTGGGATTTGGATGATTGAAGCTTGTGCTTCTCTTGGGATATTCTGGATTTAGACTTAGTCTTGGAAATTGTTTCAGGTAGACCAAACTTTCCTGTGTGTGTGTAATCCACTTGTGTAAGACCCTGACTTTGGGGAATCTGAGATTTCTATTTCAGCCCACAGTGGTTCTTCCACATGTGGCAGGAAAAAGGCTTTACTACTGTGACTTAAAAGTAAAGCCAATGTTTTGAAAATGTTCTTAAAATTATGGCTCTGCCCTTATAGAATATACTGTCATCATGTTAATGGAAAATATAGCTAATAATTACTCTTTAAATTGAGCAGACTCCACAGAACATCTCAAATTTGTGCTGAATTAAGTAGTCCAGAGATCAGACTTTAAAAAGGAACTACTCCATATTTACAGAGGCTGTACCTTCTGAAGTGTGTTTAGTAGTTTACTGTGGGTGTGTTAAATACATGTTTCATGACAGCCTGGGGCCACTTCTCTGAAGGTTTTTCCCCATCTGCCAGTCATTTTAAAGAAACATAAATAAAAGAGCTACTCCAATTTCTTGAACATATAATGCACATTCCCAAGAGACCAGGGTGACTCAGAAGAAGCTTGTAAATAACATGTTTAATGTTTTTAAATAGATGTGTACCATCAGGCTCGCCATGAGGTCTTCAGCCACTGCAAATGGTATTTGCTTTGCCTGCTGCAGAATCTCCTGATTCTGGGATGACGAGGGGTGGGTTTTTGTTTGGTTGGTTTTGGGTTTAGCTGGTGGTTTGCCCATACATTGAAATGATCCCAGTTGCAGTTTACCATTAAACACCTTGACTCAAATGAACATTTCCTAGCTCATCCATTTGCATTCCAGCCCCACTGTAAAAAAAAAAAAATGAAATAATACTAAATTTTGTTTTGTTGTTGATAAAAATAGGAAAGATACATCTCATATGCACTAGAACTGTCTGGGAGCTGAACCCTGACAAATGCGGAGAGCAGGTTGCCCTGGTGGGTGTTGACCAGTGGAATGGCCATCAGATAAAAGATACTGCCCTGCACAGAGGACAGCAACAGTGAGGAACAGCCACAGAGGCAGGAAATGCCGGGAGAGTCCACTGAATCTGTGCAGGTCCCCAAGAGGCCATAGAGGAGCAAGAGATGGGAGAAGAAAACATGGGAGCTGAGATAAAAGTGTAAGCCACTGGTCTGAGAAGACTTGTAATAACTAGGTTATTTTACGAGAAGAGCTAGCTTTTCTTCTCCTTCCCAATTATTGCATTTCAAGTCTTCTAATAAGGAAAAAGGCTTAATTCCTTCTCCTTCCTTCTCCCTCTCCATTGTTCTGAACAGAAGCCAAATTTTTTCTTACATAATTTCAAGCTGCAAGGTTGCTGTGAGCTTGCCCGCCTGGGTCAACTGAGGAGTGCCTGGATTGTGGAATTTTTTTTTTTCCCCTAGAGATGTCTCATGATGTACTGGACACTCTACACAAATCATCTAATTTGCCCTGACATGCAGCAAGCTTTGAGCTGACTGGACTGTGGTTCTTGATCAGAGAAGACGACTTGGATGGGTGTGTAAAAATGCTGTATTGTGTGCCTGCCCAGGCAGGCATATATGCATTTTTTAACTTAGTTTTTCATAATAGTTATGTATACCACAAAATTTCCTTTGGCTCTTCAGGGAATTAAATGTAGTATATGAGACCTTTCACCTTTAGGTAATTTTTTTGAGATGCAGCTTCCTTTCGCAGCAGCAAAAAGCCATTACTGCCTGATGGCTAATCCCTCATTCATGTGGCACTGAGATAACTCTTCTTCCAGTTAGATACAAGGGTTTGTCGCAGGAAGAACAATAAAAATCCCCCATAACAGTGTCCTAGCTGTTGATTTCTGTGATAGGCACGGGATGTCCTGGTGAAGAACACAGTGTTTGTCCTTGCTGGCTGAAAACAGGACAGTGCTGGGTTTTAAGTTTGTTTGTTCATTTGTTTTGTGGAGAGAGGAATTGGCTCCAGGTCTGTGGTGTTTGTAGTGCTTGGTTTTATTCTCTCCTCTGGTTCCCCAGCAAAAGCATAGTTCTGTCTCTTCTTTGTGTTCCTGTTGTCTAAGCTCAAGCTGTCCCCGGTTGAAGGGCTTGGATTTTTTGTTTGGTCTTGTCCAGTGGATATAGGTGAAATACTGATAATGTTTCCACAAGCCGGAGAAAATCCACTGTAACACTGTTTCCCAAGAATTTTCTTGCTACAGAGTTTATCAGCTATAGTAACAAATTCCAGATTAATTAGGATGCTCATGCCAAAGTGTTTCTTTTGGAACTTTAAGCCTAGTTTTATTTCTTTCTCATTTAGTGCTAAGGTCAGTGTCTCTTGTTGCTTGCATGTAATATTCCTTACTGTCAGAGACTGTGCTTAGAATTTAAATTTTGAGAGTAGATTTAGCTTGTATCTAAGAGTGTATGGTACACCATACATGTGACATTCTTCCATTTATGTTCCTTGGCAGCAAGGCATTATGAGATTTTTCAGCGTTAATCTTAATAAGTAATTATTCCCATTATTCTTTAACGGGTTAAAAGTGAGACATGCCTTGTTCTTTTTCCTCTGCCTGGGTTCTGTAAAGAAAGTACGATACTGAGCTGGTGGTGACCAAAAGCTGTCGAAGGCCACGGGTGACATCATGCCCCAGGGTTGTGACCAAAGCAGTGGTCTTCGCCAGAGTATGGGAATGAAGCGATCGTGTGGCTGCCCCTGCTCTCTTGGGGTGTTTGATTCTCATGTTAATATTTACAGCTCAATAACTCTGCTGCAAAAATGCCTCTCCACCTGATTATTCCTCTGCGACCTTTCTGGGCTTCTCTAGAGAGTTCACAAGCTCTTTGCCAGCTACAGAGATGTCTCTTCTATGCATTGTCCTCTTCAGAGGAGGCAAAATAGCTCCATTTAAAAACATGTGAAAAAGAAGATCACTAAAAGCAGAGAGAATGAGACTGTCAAATGATGGAAAGGAAATTGTTTGCAAATATTTTCTGATTTCTTTCTTATCCCTTTTACCATCCTTTCTCCTTTGTCCTCCTTGGTTTTTTTTATCTTAGGATAAGCATTGTATTTATTTTCTGTTTACTGTGGGGAGAATTTCAATCTTTTAAATAGCAAAATAAATATAAAAAGATACGAGTATTCCTTTCTGGGGAATAACTGATGCCTTGCAGGGAGAACTGGAGGTTATGTGATGTTGGTATTGTAAAGGCAGGCCAAAAGAATCTGTATTAATTCACTTTCTTTTTCTTGTTATCAGTGTTTCATTTTGCATTTTATTTTCCTTTTTAAGTAATAATCAATACTTCTTGGTAGAAATAGCCTAATAACTTTTTTTTTTTGCCACCTGTAAAATAAATATACCATTGCTTTATAATGTTTGTCCAAGTATTACTAATAAAGAGGAATGATATAAAGTTATCCTTTGTAATACTATTTTTCATCTGTGGAGCTAGGAACTTTTTCCAGGTATTCATTAACTAAGGTTTCTAGCTCACTGGAAGATAAGTGAACAATGTCCCCATTTTAAAAGTGAGACCTTAGTGCTTAAGGTTAGTATTTTCTGTAATAGCTTTTGTTTCTTCACTTTTTGGTTGTCCGGGTATGGTGTATTTCTTCAGATGTGCTGATTACCCATAACTTGAGCTCGAAGTTTTGAATAATGAGCTCCTGAGCATCTCCAGACAGAGCCCTGAGCCAGCAGGCACTTCTGAAAGTACGGATTTGTCTGTGTCATTAACTGTGTACAGTGACCTGTGAAGTCCTAGCGGTCTTTTTGGCTGTAATCATTAAACCAGCCTCTCCTACAGGAGAAAATGAGAAGAGAGCCTGCAAGCATAGTGAGAGAACCTTGACTGAAAATACAAATATCTTCAGAAAATGCTCTGGGAGTAATAATAATAAAGAAAAAGTATGGTGGCAAAATAAATTGCTGCTGGTACAATTTTTCTTCCTCTTCCAAGTTTGCCTCTAGTATGGCAGTTTTTCTCCCTTCGATAAATAAATGCAAAGATGGGAATCGCTGCCAAAAACTGTCACATTTCTGGAACTTTCAGCCCCTGATTATTCACATTAAGCCTCCCCCCCCAGCAGTAGAGTATTCTGAATATGTACACCCACCATTCTGTCAGATCTGTGCAGTCTGCGTCTGGTTCATCTTCTGTGTCTTTGATGTGCTCCATAACGTAGGCAAAGAAAGGTCTGATAGTCTCTCTAAAAACCTGACAGTTTGTGTGACAATCTGTCCACGAATCCACAGGCTCCTTGTCAACCAAATGAGCCTTTGAATATCAGAGGTTTCAGAACAGTGCTTGCAGCATTGCATATGCACCAAGGGGAGAGTACAACAGGCTTCCTTGTAACCTGAGAGATGTCTGCGTTTTCCTTAATCATTCCAGGGACATCTCATCATTGCTTGTTGGCTGGTTCTCAGCCCTGCACATGTCGGGGTTATTTCACAAAGCTTGATTTACTGGAAACTGCACATGGAGAATAATTTGTAGTAGGGGGTAGAGGAAAAACCCCGGGAGGGGGTGGAACTTCCAGGCTTTGGCTTACTTCTGTTTTTCAGTGGTTTTTTGTTTGTTTCTTACAGCGACTCTCTTCCTTGCAGTTCCTTTACCCATGCAAGTGTATGGATGTGATGCATTTTCTTCAGTGTTCTCCAGTCCTCTTACACATGCTGCTGCCTTGGCTCCCTCCTATTCTGTCTTCCTCTGGGAATCCAGTGTATTGCATTCCTTAGCTACCTGTTATGTGAAAGGATGGGATCATTAATTTAACTTCTTTTTTTTTTTTTTTTTTTAATTGAGACAGGAACTGTTAACTGGGCCAGCTGCTGCAGTTTATAAATGGGACTTAGGGATATTCTCAGCAGAGAAAGCCGGGTTTTAACTGCAGCATGCCTGTCCGAGGTGGTGGGAGTTTTGTTGGAGGCTCTGTCAAATACCAGCTTTGGCATGACGGCATCAAACCTTAGCTATAATGTTCCTCCCTTCCCAAAATAAGCTGCTGTGACAGGCCTGACAGGGGAATGTACTTAGTATCTTTTTTAATGTATGACAAGTACTTGATGGCTGCCAATTTTGTTTGGTGGTTTTTTCCCCTTGGAAGTGCTGGTCATCCTTTGAGTGAAACTTTCAGCTGCATTCCTTAGCACTCCTGATATTCTGGCAATTCCCTTCTTTCTCTGTTTTGCCCCTTCCCTTAGCGTTGATTCTCTGCGCTCCTGTTGCTCTCTTTTGGACAGTGGCCAGTTGTTAGAAGCAGTGTCCTGTGGTCTCAGAGTTCGTCCTGGTTGTGTGGTGGATCCCCTGGTAGAGCCCAGGTATCACTGCAGGACTAGTTGTGCAGCTGCCCAGCATGGGCACAGGGGTTTAGCAGATGGTGCCATGCCCTTAATGCCACGGGCACCACATAATCCGTGCAGGTCAACCAGGTCTGGGGCTTCTCTGAAGCAGATGCTGAAAACTGTTGATGTTTAATCAATGCCTAGGAAGCCTGTTTACCTGCACTTGTCAGGTATAATTGATTTGGGCATTTACTGTGAATTCCTCACCTTAGATTTCTCTCTCCTATCTTAAACTTCCAGCTAGGAGCAGAGTGGGGTGATACTCTCCTACAACAGTTTTGGCATTAATCTGGGCCTTTCACGATGCTGTTGCTGTCCTTGTCAGAAAGCCCAAATTGCCTGCTGGCATTTTATGGCCTTTCTCTTTGAAGGTGCTTTTACTTTCTAGAGTTTGTGTTTAAAGAATTACTAATGCTTTATTTGTAGTCTTTCAGAACGGTGTGCTTTAAAGCAACCTCCTATAAATGGTTTTTCTTTTTTCTCTTTCTTCCCCTTTTAAATGCCTCTGTAGAAATAATTTCTTTTTTTGCTGGCTGTTTTCTGACTTGAAGATAACACAAGGCTTTTCTGCATGTTTCCAGTGAGGCACACGAAGCTTTTGGGAAAAGTCCCAAATACCATCTTGCTGTGGGGTACGTGTTTTAATTGGGCTCTTCCCAGGGTACCTTCATTAAGACAGTCTGACTCTGGTGTGGGATATCAGTGTGGGTCTGTAAACCCCTTTTTCATCTAGTTGGAGCATCTTGGTGTGAGACCTGGTTCTGGGAAGTCCTGGGATGCGTAGCTTTGTTTGAGTCACTGTGTGCTTTAGAGGCTTTAGCTTAACCTTTTTGTGCCTAGTTTGTTACCTGCAGGATAAACTCAGCCATGGTCCTTCTCCCCAGCTCTGCCTTCCTCAAGCTTTGTGGAGAGTGGTATTCAATGGGATTTTATCTTTGAGGAGCTTTCTAGATATGCTACAGAATTAATATTTTACTTTCAACTCAGGATAATGTTGCAGTCATGAGAAGATCTGTTCAAAGAGGAATGTGCTTCTGCCCATGACTAGTTTAACTTGCCTGTGTTGTTACTGTGGACACTGTTCTCTTTATGCTTTTTCTGAATCTTAATCCAAAATTTATGATCTCACAGCTTATTGCCGAAGGAAAGAATAGAATGACACAAATTCAATGCTCTCATTTCATTATTGGTCTCTGCGGGAGGAGTAGATGAACCCACACATGAACAGCAAACAACAGAGCTGTGTTTAGAAGTTGGCTTTGGCTGAAAAAAAAATCTTATTTTTTTTCTGTATCAGCAAGCTGTTTGTAGTTGCTTGCATCTTTTCCTCTGTTATCTTTTGAGAAAAAAGGCATATGAAATTTCAAACAGCAGTTTAACCCTTAACTTCTATGCTCTCATGGTATGCTTTATGTGCATGTTTCTCTTCCTTGTTAATTGGCTTCTATGTGTATGTGCACTTGATAGGAGGGAGGGAATGTGAACCATCTCTTTGAGCTAAATGCTGGCTGATACCAACAAATGGGCTGAGCAGGAACTCCAGAGGAGCGAGCTCAGGAGGTGAAGAGATTGTTTCTTGCAGTGTGTTGTGAAATTCCCAAACTCCCTGTTTTGGACCAAAGTTGATAGCAGTGATTGATTGTGTGGGTTGATTTTAACAGATCCAAAGGGTCGTCCAGTGAACAGATCGGTTCAGCTCATCTGCCTCTGTACCTGCGGGAGGGATGCAGGTGGATGGGGTAATTTTTCAAACGTGTTAGGAGCCATTTGCATGAGACTTCTGAGTGATGAGAACGAACAGCCTGATTTATAGTGTGTGCAAACCAGCGACCCGGTGAGGTGTGGGGAACCCGGTGGACCTCTGCTTCCCTTGGGCACTGCTGGGGACAAAGGCAGTTCCCGAGGCCGTCACTGGCCAATGCTTCTCTGTAGTTTCCCCCTGTTCCTCGTGGCAGCAGCTGCATCCAGGGCACATGCACATTCCCCGTCCCCAGGCTCGTGTGGGCAGGCGACAGTTGTGCTGCTTTATCAGGATGGCATGAGGTCTTATTTCTGGCTTCAGAAGCAGCTGGAAGCAAGAATTTGAATGTCTCCCAGCTGACATTTGATACACGAGAAGTATGCTCTGCTTTTCTTACCTCTTTCCCAAACTCGTAGTGTTTCCTCCTCGTGGGGCACACCGGGGATTCTCCCACTCACAGCACTGCCTCTTGTGCTGCTTTTGGCTCCAGTGGGGCTTGCAGAGGGAGGTTTGCTGGAAGCTGGCGAGCGTGGATGTCAGAGAGGGGATCGAAGCAACACGTCTGTCAGGTGTGAGGCAGATTGTACCATCTAATCCCCCGGCTGTCGTCTGCAGCATTTGTCAAGGCCTCCACTGCCCTGCTCCGATTCATCAGAGCTATCACTGGCATTCATCTAGGCTGGCAGCATTTCAACAGCTGTTAATCCTCTTTGTATCTTTAAACACTGTGACCACTGACAAGCTTCTATACTCTGAGGTGTCAAAATATCTCAAGATACCTGTGGTGATGGTGGTTGAGTTTTGTTGTTTTTTAATCCAGACACCTTCTGATCTATTGACCCAGACTGAACCTGATGGAGAAATCTTTGTCCCAGTATCAGGTTTTTAATGCTGCTGCTTGATGTTCACAAAGAATTTCACCTAAGACCTGATTAATTTCTAGTTCCTCATGCATGAGTTTCTTGGTTTTCTGCTTTACATGTTACTGCAAGTAGCGTGTGTTTCACTGAAGTTGTAAGGAATGTGGTTTAATGTCAATGTGAGAATGAGCTGGCAGGGTTTTTTCTTTATGCTTCAATTACTTTCCCTCCTGAAATAACCCTGAGAACTCAGTCTTCTGCTATATTGTTTTCTTAGTTTCTTTGCTATATGTTCTGGAAAGGGCCTGGGCAGTGTAGCGAGGGTGTAGTAGTGAGTGTTGAGGTTTCTCTGCATGTTTGCAGCCAAGGAGGAATGCTGAATTAAAATTACTCCAAATTTAGTTCTGAGTTTTAAAATTGATTCCCTTTGGAAGGGGAATTTTTAGCGCAAGGGTGTTTTGGGAAGAGCGGGGAGCAAGGGTATAGCAGCAAATCTGTTGTAGAAAAGCAGTAGGGTAAAGATAAATGGTTCTGTTGCACTTTAGGCTCTAGTTATGTATTTTTATAACTTCTTGGTGTTTTTATTATTTGCTACGAACCATCATTTAATAGCAGGGAAAAATCTTTCAAACTAACATTTCTTTGTTTAGTTTGTTTGTCCTCTCTGGAGAGCTCTCTCCCCATATGACAAAGCTGTGATGTTCTGAAGTTGACTCCCCTAAGGCTCAGTTTATTGAGAGAAGTGAAACATTTTAGGTGGTTCATTCATTCTTTCTGTGTCTTTTGTTATTTGAGCCCTTATGGTGTCCTTTGGTCATGTTTTTAAACTTATTTCTGCAACTAAGACTGCCAGGAGCTTTATTTAATAATAGTTGAGGTCTCATGTTCAACTTTTTCTTTGTGAGTTCCCATTTTATCTCAAGCATCAAATATTGTGAAAGTAAATTAAAAGCAGCATTGATGTCTTGTAATTTTGTGTGGAATGTTCTCTCTTTTACTGTGCCACTGAATATCGTTTTATGAAGATAAAGGACTTCACTAAGATTACGGGCAGCTCAGACTTTGTTTCAAGTGCAAATACCACACCTTGATCCTGCTGAATAGCCCTTGTATGGGGGCAGCTCTGCTGAAGTTCCGGGGAACTGCTCAGGTGATTCCTGGCTTGGTTTCTCGTTTGCAACCTTATTATAAAGGCCTAGATTGTTGTAGGCCTCTGGAACCTTATCTCCTGCCATGGTGTTTTAGGTAAAATCGTGAAAATGAAGCAGATCTTGCCTCCGAATTCGTATAGATGAGGATACTTGGAAAATTATCCTCTGTAAGTAGAAACACCAAATCACAGAACCTGCTGTGACTGTGCCCATGCTGAAAGTCCCTTCTCTTGCCCAGTTAGCCCATTTTTTGCTCATTTAGTGTTTAGGACAAAAGGGAATTGGCTTTCCTAAGGTAGGAAAGGGCCTAAAGACCAAGGAAAACCTGTTTAATTAAAGTCTGCTTGTTGAACAAACTCAGATTTAAATGGTAAGCCCCTGTTTTTATTACTTGGGGAAGAATTTAAAGATGCTGATTCATAGCATTGGAAATACTATTTCATTGGTTTTTAGGTTTTTGATGAGGGGGAGGGGAAAGAAGGTGGCAAAGAGGTCTAATCCAAAGGCAAGAGGCCCAGTTGAACCACATGCAAAGATGTTTCCTTTTCATTTTTTAAACGCAGCAGCTTTAGCTGCAGGTTGGAAGTTTTCTGTGCCCCTCCTCAATCTTTGTGTGGTGCCATGTGCCTTGTGATTGCTTTGATGTCAAGCCTTTCCTCCTTTCCCTCACTGAGGTTCTTGCCCCTCCATTCAGACTCTCACTTTCCTGCTTTTAGCAGCTTTAGGATCCAGAACTAAACCACGGGTTTCTTTCCTGGCTATTTTTGTCTGTGTTTGTAGTTGATGTTGTTGAAGATGAGCCTGACTGCAGTGCTGGACAGTTGAACTCTCTCTAATAAACTAGGCAAGGTTGTGCCACAACCACTTTAATTGACAGTACAACCAGCAAATGATTCTGTTGGCTATTTTTCCTTTCTTTAGGTGGGTTAAACACAGCCTCATGCTGGGTCTCACATACAACATATTTGTTCCTGTTTTCCTCTCCTGCTGCTGTTTCACTGCCGAGTGCTGCGGGCTAATAGTATCTGACGGGGCTACTTCCTATTGCTGAAAAATGTTTAATTTTGCTACCTTGCTTTCTCTTTTTCCGAGTTTCTCTCATTTTGATCTTTCAGATCCAGTCCCTTTGAGAAATCAGATAGTATGAAATATGAAAATTGCTTGGGTAGTAATTGGAGAAACGGTGAGACCTATGAAGCCCAGTGGAGATAACGCTTACATCTACTTATTCACATTATTTAATTTTTAATGGCAAATTTAATTAATGAAGCACAGGTCTTGTGGTTTCATGTGTGAATAAGTAACAGCAGGGAGCTGAAAGTCATGAGGTCTGTTTACAGGCCAGAGAAAAAGGCATCACTAAAAGCTGAACTTTTCAATATAGGAAAGAGAAAAATGAATTTAATAGCGTAGAAATTTAACCATTATGTAACAAGTAAACAAAAACATTAATGATAATTTACTGGCAAAATGCATTTTGAAGTGGTTAGTTGTCCATTATTTCTCAGTTTAAATTTGTTTCCTAGGTCAAAGTTTGGAAAAGCAAAATCTGTTCTGTGGTTTTTTTTGGTATGTGACATAAATTCAGGCTCCAGAGATAAAGAGCTTAAATATAGCACCTTGAAGCCCAAGCTCTGAAAACCTGTATAAACCTTCCAATTAGCTGAGCTTCACACAAATTCAGAGATACAGGCAGCTGTTATCCCTCACTTGCAGATGGAAAATGGTGACTTGCCCAAGATTGCACAAGTGGCAGAACCACTAATAGTACTTGAGTTATATCTGTCCTTTCCTTTTTCCAGCCACTGAACAGTATGTGTCGTCTCATCATGCGCGGGACCACAGCTGCATTTATGGGAAAATAAATGAAGAAGGGAAAGAATAGTATTCTATATAAAATGACCAAATTTGGGGAGAGACGAGGTAGCAGCTAGAACTGGCCCTAAATGAATAGCTGTCCTTGCTTTCAATACCATTTTGTCAGGTTTTTTGATTGATTATTGCATATTTTCTGCTCTGCCTTTTCAGACCGAGAGCCTTGCAGATGAGCTTTGAGTGAGGCAATTGCCTATGGAGTCCAGAGGCTTTGCTTAAAGCAGCTTTGCCAGTCGTTTAGTGACACAAGACCTTGTAGTGCAGTCAGTGGAGGTGTGCAGCCATTCCCTCCTGCTGTTCATGCTTGGGAGGCTCCTAAGTGCAGCCAAGGGGAGGAATTCTTCCTCTGACTGAGGAGTTGTGAGCTAAAACTCTTTCTGTGCAAGTTCAGGAGAATTTAATGCAAACCTCTTAAGCCCTGCAGCAAGACACTCAAGACTCTGTTTGGCAGCGCCTTAACTGATATCTGATACGCCTCCCTGTGTTGTTAAAAGGGAAACAGGCTGCATAATTTTCTTTTAAAAAATAAGTAATGTAAGTAGAAGCACTGAAATGTAAAATGGATTTTCCAGTGCTAGCAGCCAATTTTGATACTTGCATGTCAGTAACTTGCAAGATCCTTCACAGCAATTAATGAAAGAAGAGAACAAAACACTACCGAGCACAAAATAACTCGGTGCTGGAAACACCTTGTTGTTGTGGTTGCGTGGAATAACCAAAGCTGCCGGTTGTTTGTTTGTGACCTTTTCCCTCTCTTTCCTTTCACAAAGTTGAAGCTTGGAATGGATGTGTAGTGGCCGTGATGCATTTTGCTGAAAATAAAATCGACTCTTAAGCATTTTTTTTTTGTGTGTTCTTTGAACTGAATATGCTGTTTGTTGTTGGAAATCATTATTAATTATAGAAGATACCTTTGTGACGGGATAAGATCTGAGATGCCTTTAATTTTTAGAGCTGAACATTCTGTTCTTTGTTTCAGAATGCAGAGATCTACAAGCTGACATCCGAGCAGTACCAGGAGGCAGCCGCCAAGGCAGAGGAGTGGATAAAGTGAGGAGCCATTTTTGTTCTTTTCAGCAGTTCCAGTTGCATTTCATAATGCTTTGTGTGTAGTCTCTGGATATTCCCATAAACAAAGTGTGAAGTTACCTCCTGTCATGTATTTAGAGGGCTGAGGAAGTATAAGCTACCATCTTCTCTTTCTGTGCCAAGCTCGACAGAGTTTACTATGAAGTTATTAGATCTTGCAAGGAAGAATTAGGGGGAAGAAATGGACTTTGAAAATTAATATTAAATAGGAATATTCAATAGGGTTTTCAGAATGGCAATGGAACATGTCTAATCTGTTTAAACTTTGACCCAGAGGATTTAACCTACATGTTACAACATTGGGCAGGTGTGTGGGAATAGGCAGATTGGCACCACGTCTAAAGCTTTCACTGTCCAGGGAAGAAAAACGTAAACAGTCTAAATCAGCCCTGGAAGTTTCAATCAAACTAGAGTTGTAATTATCATTAGTGCTTTCTTAGAATGTGTGCAGTGATTTTTCTGGCCTTTTCAATTGGCCTTGGCACAATTAGTGGACCTTTAATGTTGTCTTTTTGCCATGAGCATATTTAGTGTTAAATTCCGTTTTTGTATTTGCCAGTACTGTCAGTGCATGTGGAACAATAAGCTATATAACAGCTGTCCAAGAAAAAATATTTTCTATAATTCTTTAATATTAATGAGACTAAAGCAATTACACTGTGAAGAGCAGCACTCAGATCTCAGTTGGGTAAACAGTTGGCCAACATGCAGTAAACTGGAGCAGCAGCATATGTAGTCCGGTTGGGTCCAATCCAGACTGTACAATACTTAATTGCATAAATAGATAATATAGTAGTGATGAATATGTTAGTGAGATGTGCACTATATTGTGCTGTCTTTATTTAAAATTATGTTTGGCAGCCAAAGCATCACATAACCTGTTGTAATTTCACATTTTTGTTTGGACAGTCAAGCAATAAGTTGCTAAAGAAGCCAAAACAAGGCAGCTAACACATTGCCTGCATTTCCATGCTGTTTTCCGTAGTAGAATTCTAAATTCTCTTTTTAAATAAAATTTAGAAAATTCATAGCACAGAAAATTCTGACAGTCTTTGATCAGTTCAATCTTTTCTTGGACTTGCTTCTGCAGATGTGTGATCAGTTGTTGGAAGTATGTGTAGCGGGGATTTATCTTTGTGACTTGGTAAAGGAAGCAACTGAGACCTAGGATTATGTTCTTTGCTTACTGTTACAGACTGTAACTAACCTATTTTTTATAGTAGTCTTAAGTTGGGTTCATGATGTTTTTGTTTCATTTGGTCTTCTCTGTTTCTTGTGGAGATGAAGATTGGTAATGTAGGAAACTCAGGAATGCAGCCATTTCTCATCAGGGTTAGTAGCTGAGACCAGCACAAATGCTAATGAATTCTTTTAAGATTCAGAGAATGTGTTTATGGTCTCTTAGGGGTTTCTTCCCCTTTTCTTTGAGCCTTTATCATTTGACAGTCCCTGGCTTCTGGCCTTACTGTACAATGCTCTTCTATTTGATGGCAATATGAACTTGATTCATCAGAAAAGGGACAGATTCCTTGGGCTTCTTCTTTGAGCAAAAAGAGACACCTGCCCTAATGTGAATTTTTTGTGAGAAGAAAACGTGGCTGGGGTGTCTTGAAGGGACAAACCGTGTGGCAGCAGTGAAACTGAGGGTGAAGGTGAACATCGTACCTTCTATTTCTTTACAGCAGAAGTTGCCAGCAGTAGCCAGGATTGCGCTGAGCTGGGCATTGGAGTGCACGATCTGGGATTGATAATGCCCTTTGATAACTGTACTTGCAGGAAGAATCATTGCTTTACCCCATCAGCCTGCAGTGTGTGTGTCTCTTAGAGCAGCATGCAGTGACCCTTTTCAGGATGTGTGCCTCACATGGGGGTCATGATAAGGGACAGGGTCAGGGAAGCTTCCTTCCTACTTTGCCATCCATGCTCATTTGGTAGGACTTGCAGTCTGTGTGTTGTGAGGTTCTCTTGTTTGGCACTGTACATTCAAGTCTTTCTGCAGCCTGTTTATGGTAATAAATGACAAGATCCTGTGATTTCAGTGGAAGTTTTGCTCATCCTGTTTTGTGCTTTTGTAGTAGACATACAAGCACAGTAGGTGTTAAGATAGGTTAGACTGATTTATGCAGATCTAGTAGTTTGGTTGGCAGGAATAAACTGACACTCCAGCAAAATTACATGAAGAGGAATATAGCCAAAGTATGAATGAAGTACAGGTCTGCCTGTTTCTAGTGCTGGACTACGACAGCTTCTTAAAGAAAGGAAACCAGGAGTGGCACTTTCTCCATCTGCAGAGGAGAGTCCATCTCCTTCACACAGTGTCTCTTCCCTAGCTTGTACTATCCCTGTTCCACTGTGAAGACCTGGCATTTGTGCCTTGTGAGACCAATCTACCCTGTATTTGTTCTCTTCTGCTGTTGTGTGTCAGCGGAGATGATGAAGGAGGGAAATAGGGCTGGGGCTGTTTCCACAGAGAGTGCCCTGTTTTTCAGAGTCCATGTTGAAGCAAAGAGAAGAAACATCTGAAACAAACCCCCAGTGTTTTCTTGGCATTTAGTGACTTTAATTCTTTTGTCAACACTTACAACTCTGCACAAGTGGTCACGTGTTCCAAGGACCATGTCCTCTCCTTAGTGATTGTCAAGCATTGCAGGATTTAGGAATATTGTACAAGCTTTCTACCAGTGACCCTTCACAGCATGCCTATGAGGTACGTGAGTAAACCTTCCTATCTCCCTTTCTATAGAAACAGAAGTGAAGTACTTAGTGCTGAGCTTCATATTAAATCACTGACACAGTCATTAGCTCTTGGTTTCCACTTCAAGACTTGATGCCTGCATGGCCTGACTTGTGCAATGGACCTTGTTCCTCATCTCTTCACCTGAACCCCGGCTACTCCTGTCTCCACGTTTCTCCTACCGCAGTGTCTCCTTCTCCTTTGTTCTGTGCTCTGCCCAACCTGTTTTTTTCTCCCAGGAAGAAGATCCTAGCAACAAGATACCACTGAGCACAGCTTTCAGCACCTTAAGCAACTTGCCCTTGTTGCTTACATGCTGTGATGAATTGGACAGTTGCCACGGACATGTTGTCTCAATGATGTTGTTATAATTGGTGCATTATTATTTTTCTCTTTTGTTAACCAACAGAATTAAAGTCAGGGGACCTAGAACTTTTTTCTTCTTTCTTTCCCTGTTTAGCAAACTGTGCACATCAGTAACCACCCACAAAGGAAGCAGCGTGTAAATAAAAAGCCAGTGCTCCCTGCCCTTCCCTTCGTTCCACATCCTTTTCTCGGTGTTCATAGAGCCATGACTCAGACTGGGTTTAGAGAAGACAACTTGCTAATCCCCTCCCTGCTACAGAGAATAAAATGGCATTTCATTCCAAGCTCTATTAATGCGCTCGCTCCAGGGATAAAGCAGCACTCCCAAAAGGCAGTGGCCAAATTTTTTTTCTGTTGCGTTGTCTTTGTCTTCTTTTGAGTGTTACATTTAGATTAGCTTCTGAGGATTAAATGTTATTACAGTCCCTGAATCTGTTAAGGGGAAGGAAAAAAACATCAGTAAAGAGGTTATGGCTTAGTGCAGCACTCCAGATTTATCCCCAGAATGCTGTTTTCTTAAAAAAAAAATTATTTCTTTTCCTTTGTGAAGGTTGTCTTATCACTTTTTTTTTTATTATTTTTGTAGTTGTTAATTTTGGATGCAAGAATTGGCCTGGGTGGGGGTGTATCTCTGAAAGGTAAAGCTGCAGAAATGGGGTGAGGGGATTAGGAAGCTGTTAAAAGATAAAATTGTTCTGAAGCTGAGTTTCCCTCTGAGATCTCCTTATAGTTTGCAGAAGTGTTTCTGAAGCTGCTTGCTGATGACTGTGTTGCTTTGCATGTTGTGCTGAGAGGACTGCATAAAGAATGTTGGTATCTTATCCTGATGGAGATCAGCCTTGAATCCAAGGCAGCTTTCCAGTGGAGAAACTGCCAAAGAGATTTACTCCATATGGGACTTACTATCTAAGAGTTTCATTTGATGGTCCTAAGATCTTTAAACTTAATGGACATGAGTATTTAAGGTGATTATGTTAGAGAAACCAGTAAGTAGTAAGTATCCTCCTGGGCTGAACTGTGGAGTAGAAAACCACAAAGTGAGGGTAGGGGAAGAAAGTTCATAGATGGATCATCTGCTGAGAGCAGGGAATTTATGGCTTGCTTTCAGTACTCATGGAAATGAAGGTTTTATTGAATTGCACAAGATTTTGAGGTTGATGACCTCTTAGTTAGAATGGCAACACTAACTGGGACCTAGAGAAACTAACTTTTTGTTTATGTAGATCTGGAAAGTTTATAAAATAATTATGTGGTGATACTTGAGTTTGTTAATCTTGAAATTTACCATGGGGCCTTGGGTATTTCAACAAAAGAGTGTGCCCAGGAGTTATATGGACAGTTGTAAAGCCCAAGGAGAAGGGTAAAGACATCATAGTTTTCAAACAAAATTGCTCTGGGATTTCTCCTACCATTAGATTAGATAAATGATTAATTTAGTGTTGAAATTCAGAGCCTTTGCAATAGGGATTTAAGAGTTTTAGGAAATGAGAGACTGATTATTGCTGGAAGCTCATCCACAGCCTTATCTCAAGATAGTGCTTTTGTGCCCTGCAATGATGTTACCTTCACCAAAATTATTTGGCTCCATCCCAGTCCTATTCTTCCCTTAGTGCTTGGTTTGTCTTGTTCCTTCTTCTGTCTGCACTGAGTCTGTTCCATAATCTTTAAACAAAGAGATGAGTTATTAGTAAAAGCTTTTCTGTTTCTCACTTTTATAAAGTTGCTCTTAGTAGGAAATTGGAATATTGCTGCAAGAGATTATAATGCATGAGTTTCCTCAAAGGTATTTCAAAAGAGGGTAAAAGTATATGGGTGAATTTAAACTTTGTCTCATTTTACATGGTGTGCATTTTACTGGAAGAAAAAGTTTCTGATTGTTTTCAATTCTGCTTCACAAAGTTTTTCACTCGTTACCTTAGCATGTAAACATTTTCCTTGTGAATTCTCGAAGGCCTATTGTTAAGCATCTGATTACATGAGTGCATTGATTTCCTAGCAAGGTATATTCTCCTACTGGTTTAGGAATATGATATGTGGTAATAGAAGTTGAATGTGTGCAATGGATTTGGGTGAATGTTCCAGTTGGACCAGATTATTCTTTTTTGAGCCAAATTTTAAATCTTGAGAATTTATTAGATTGTATACTTTATTCAAGCTGTTAAATCTTTTTTTCTGAAGTTCAGTTACTAAGATTCTGCTTCTAAATAAGATTTTCATTTTGCCCAGTTAGTAAAATGATGTTCTAATCTAGTGTTCACAGTATTGTCTTTCTTCTCATGCATGATGAGACATGACTAATAAATGAGTCCAATGAACTGAAATTGCAATTCTGTTAGCACTGAAAAACCGGTGTCTCTTCAAAACTGCAGGAGCATTTTTTCAACGGTATGTTGGTAGAACTTGGGCATTTGTAGAATAAGACCTGAATAGTAAAGACTGGAATAGCAAAGGAAGAGGTGCCAAAGACTCCATGTAGTCTGTTAAGAATGTTTCTCTTGCTATCGATTTTTACATGGAAAGCACTTGTTTTCTGTAGTAATGTTGCTTTTATAAAGCCTTTAGATCAGGGTTTGTTGGCAGGCCAAATTCAGATTGTTTTCAAAAGCGTGGATATTTGTGCAGCTGTTAAAACAAACCTCAGACATACTTCGTGCATCAGAGGACATGAAATATTTCGACTCAGAGTTCTTTATCGTGGAGAATGCAGTGAAAATAAAAGCAGATCTCTGCCCTCAGATTGGGAATTGCATATTCCAATGTGTACCATGGTGGAAGCAAAGTTTCTCCAGGTTTCATGATATTTTATTGTGTATTTACATGTAATGAGAGACCCACACCAAAATCCAGAACTTCCTGTGCCTTTGGACTCCCTTCCACTTGGCTTTAGTTGGGCAAGGTATCATGAGTACTAATTAATGACCCAACTTACCCTATTTCTGTTGTGTTTTTCTCCCTCTGTCTTCACTGTGTGTGTTGTATAGTGTGCTGGTGGTAATGGCATGGGGTTGACTTGAAAAGAACTGAGGATAAAGTTGTCTGGGGAAGCTTTCCAAGAAGAGTGGTGAATTAAAGATGTCAGAAGCAATAATGCCTGAGAAACCACTTGTTACCAGTGAATTAATGACTTGTTTGCTAATTAGCAGCCTAAGGCAAAGTTGAGGTAACACTCTAACAATCTGGTCATTAATTCAGTAGCAACTGATTTCAAGGGCAATGTTGCTATTTTGAACAGTAATTGTATTCCTGATTCTGGATTATACACTCTGTGTCCTTACTGTTGAGTCAGAGTCTCCTCCTGAAGAGATGGAAGGATGATAGAAGACACCAAATGCAAGTACCAGTGGGGAAAATTTGGGGAAATAGTTTGTTATGTAGGTCAGAGATTCTGAATTTCTGTCTTCTGAGAAATAAGGACTTTGGCAGAACAGCTGTGGCACCTTCCATCATGGTGATCCATCTGCACAGAGGAAGTTGGTGGTGTTTGATGTTGAGCTGATGAGAGACTGAAGTCCTTTTCTCTCTTATAAAGGGAGAGAAAAAAACCATCTCTGCCATCGTATCAGGCTTTGATGACTTGATTTTATTATTTCTTTGCTGTGATTTTGATAGTTCATGAAGTTACTCTGATAAAATAGGTTATGGAGTACTCAGCCTATTGTGAAAGAACCTTGCTGGGTTTGGTTCTTTGTGTGCTTTTATTTTTTTTGTTAGTCCTGGAAGTGTCTCTTGCTTGCACATCTGGGACATACACATACCATACCAACTACAGCTGTAACTAATTTGACCCAAAAACCTGGCATTTGGAAGGCAGGAGCTCCTTGTTCAGGGATGAACATAATTTCTTTGGAGAGAATGAGTCAGTGTTGTGCTGCCTGTGAGTGCCACCAACAGCACGATGAGGCAGCCTCTGAAGGCATGGGCTCACTTCACCTGAGACGTTTCATGTGCTCATCTCCAAACTTAAAACCATGTCATCTGAATTATTTTCTATAAGGATGCTTTCAATTTTCTGAGGACTTCTTGAAATTACAGTATATAAAAACAAACAAACAAAAAAAATTCCAACCTCCCCCTGCAAATAAAGACTCTGTGTGTGTGCTCTTTGAAAGCACCATTATTGATGTTCTCTGAGGGATGAGTAGCTTCTTAATGGGGATCTTTGCTGAGTCAGTGCTCAGCAAATTGCTCAGCAAGGTAAAAAGGGGCACTGTGGTTTTGAAGATTAGAGCATGTGGGTAGAAGCAAGGGGATTTTTTTAATAAGGTGAATGCTTAGCTTCAGATCCCACCTGAACTTTAACACTGGCAGCTTTATTCTCCTCTCAAAATTTGTTTTGATGTCTTTAGCAGGATATGCCACTCTGTCAGTGCAGAATATACTAATGGACTCATATTTCTGTCCATCACTGGTAGCCGTTTGTGTAGCATGGAGTAAACTGTGGGAACCTAATGCAGTGTTTAGTGGCATTTTGAAAAAAGCAACTGCAGTTCAAATGAGTGGTCAGGGTTTTCTTTTAAAAAGAACATTTTGTTAGCAGTCTGACATCATTACGAGATCATCTCACATAGGAGAAATTTACTGAACCTGCTGTCCCTTATGTCTTGTGGTTATATGAAATCAGCATATCACATCTTCAATTACTTTCTTTAGAATACTTTTTGGGAAGGAGTTTAATAGACCAACAGTTCCCCAGCGAACTCCCAGACCTTATAGCTCTGCCACAACCATATATTCCTAGGGCCTGTGCTACATACCTTCTGTAGGCTGCAGGCCTTCCCTTCCTAACCTGAGATCTTAACCAGTTTTTAGATTATGTTTTTTATCTGAAGAAAGAAAATCCCTATTCGGGTCACTTGTTGGGCTGTGTGTTGTTTTCAGATTCAGTTATTGCTTGCTATATTGCTTTTCTGCCTTGTGGGAGCTGAGCCAGCTTCCTTTCTGAATCAGAGAACTCCTTCCAGCAAGAAGATTCTGACTCATTCCTGCTTGGCTTCCAGAGACCGTTTTGCTGCTAACTTTAGGTTCTTCATCTTTGCTAGTCAACTTTTAGTAGCTTGGCATCTTTGGGAAAAAAATGGTGCATGCCTTTGTGGGCAGGAGATCCAGTTCTGTTAACTTCTGTATCTCTTGGCAAGTGAAGGAAGAGGCAGTAGTTTTCCTTACATCTTCCAAACTGGCAGTTTCTCATAACTCAGTATTCTACCATCATAATCAGTAAAGAATTTACATCCAAATGTACATTGGAATTACCCACTTGTGGGGAAAAGTCTCTCATTATTCCAAACCACTTGCCATCTGCCATGTAGAATGCTAATAGGGTTGATTAGTTATTGCATTTGCAAGTTCAGTAGGATAAGGACCATTTAATTTTATGTGGTTTGGTACAGGTTTTTTGCATGTTGCTACCCTTCTGCTCCCCTGGAGACCCCACAGCCCACCACCTCACCCCCAGTGCCTGCAGTGTATGGGGTGCTAAGGAAGCCAGTTAAATTTGTTTGAAACTGCACTTGGCAAAACACAAGAAGTACAAGTCAAATTCTTGTAGCATGACCCATTGGTCAAATGGGAAATGACCACTTGTGTGTGAGGAGAGGAGAGTTTGTTGTGCGTTGGCGTAAGTAAGATGGAGAGCTGAAACCAGCACTGGATGGGTCACACGATCTCTTTGCATCAGTTTCATCACCGAAATGGAGAAGTTGTCGTTGATTTCCAAAATTGGAGGTTGTTACAGAAAACTGCTGGATTTTAGTCATTTTTCATGACAATCTGTATGTTTTAGAGTTTGGATTTTCTGGGGTTTTTTTGTTTGTGGTTAGGGCAGGCTGTTCTTGCTGAATGCAGTGACACAGCAAGTGGCTGACACTTGAGATTTGGACATTTGTGTTGACTTTTGTTCTCAGTGATAGAATCTAATTACTTACACAGAAGAAGATTTCAGAACAGCATCTGTGTATCTGTGTTTGGAAGGAAAGGAGGATGTATCTGTCCTGGGAAGGACAAGGGTGCAGTGAATGTGTGAACTGCAGTGGGGAGTTGGGTGGCAGCTTCAAACAAGCTGTCAAAACAGGAATGGAGATTGGGAAGTACTTGAGTGACAAATTTTGTAGGATCACAGAGTCACCCTGAAACTCACAGTACTTTAAAATATGCATTCATTAGGCACTTCCATGAACAAGGGACAGAAGAAAAGATTCGGGTGACCTGTTTTTGAAATGCAGCTGTCAAGAGGGAGAAAGAGAGAGGGGAAATACTGCAGGTGTGCAGGACTGTGATGCTGACAGTGTGACAAGGCATATGGGAAGGATTTAGAAAGACAGGAATACAATGGCTTCAGTTGAAATTTGGAGGTAGTGGTCCTATTCCTGTGAAAATTGTTATGACGTTTCACCTTTTCTTTTGGTCTGCCTCCTCTTGCTCTAGACAGTATGTTACTTCTACAAGCCTTTTATTCCACTCAGATCAGTGGCAAAGCTTGATGAGCAGTGTTATGAATACTTGAGGCTGATCAGAAATATTTTCTTTCTGATCACATTAGTTTAGCCTCATGAGACATGCAGTTTGTTTACACTGTGCTAGGTTATGTAGCTTAAACATTACTGATTTTTTTTTTGTAGACGTTTGAATAATCTATTAAGCTTCTTCCATCCTTATTTCTCTTGCCAAACGGTTGCAACATGACTCTTCCTTCTTCCATTCAAGCCACGTTATCAAGCTGACATGCAGGATCAGGGAATCCCGTAGGTTGTAGTGAGGCCACAGTGTTTGCTTTGTGATAGTGCAGCATCCTGCAGCCTATGCTGAAAGTTAGCTTGCCTGGCTGTTTGTTCTGTACTGATGAGTTTGTTATATCTGAATGAAATGCTTCAATTGTGTTTAATTTTCTGCTGTAAATGTCAAGGATGCAATAATGAGAGAGAATGAAACCTTTCTGTGTGCTGTGTATTGTGACTGTCTGGAGTTATTTTTCTGACATGTTAGAGAAGCCATCAGAGCCAACTGTTACCCAAGGGAGGATGCAGTTTTACAGGTCAGTTAACCACTTATTGGGTTTTATATATGTACAGTGCAGCATGGCAGCACACCACATTTATGTGACCAAAGCATCACTGAGCTTAGTCTGAAGTGTGTGTAATGGACCCTGGATGTATAAACGTACCCACCAACTATATGACACGTCTCTGATTCCTTCCCAACATGCAGAAAGTGCTGCTGTGTGCCCTGGGTTTTGCTCACAGTGTTGCCCATGTACTTCATTGCTGATCTCTGGACCTGTCTGCACTGTAGTAACAGTGGTGACTAATGTGGTTTGCTCAAGTTAGCTCTGACACTGGTCTTCATAAAATAATGCAGCAGAAAGCTAATCCAGTCTTTGGATTTGATAGCCCACAGGAAATTCCAGGTTTCTGCCCCAATTAGGTTGCTGCTTGCAACTGTGTACTGGAGCCAGCTAATAAGTTGGCTTATATGAGGGACCCTGCATGTCTTTGTTTTTCAGTTTCTGAGCAGAGGTATCAAACTGTCTAGTTTTAGATACCATCAGTCCCTATCTCAGGTTTTTTCTCAACTTAAATGGTTTCCCAGAGTAAAATGTAAAAAAGAAGATCCTGCTCTTAACTCCATCTGGAATTGCTGTTCTCCCCGGTAAAGCCAAGTGACGGTGTGTTACTGTGGAGTTACTGATTTTGCACTAGTCTAAAAAACTGCCAAGTCCTAAAGCCATTAGGGTTGTATCTCTGCTTGGCTAGTCTGATTTTTCAGCTGGGTGAAAGGACGAGCAAATATATAGACATCTTCCAGCTTTCTCTTGCTTTCCAATACTGAGTCCATAATTCTTCCCAAAAGAGAACCTGTCAGCAGCAACTAACTAGTAGCCATTGTGCTGTGTTTGAAACCTTCTGTCTGTGGGTCTGTATCCTGATGATATGCCCTTAATCGCTTTTTGCAAGGAGTTTGGGTGTTTGTCTTTGGAAGCTGTGTTGCTTCTTGATTAATGGATGGACATTTAGACCAGCACTTTTCCTACTAGCACAGTGCTTATGATGGAAATTGTCAAAGAACCTTGCTTTAACCTCCCAGATGCTTAGGACTTCTTCATGGGGTTTATATCTGTGTAGGAATGAATTTGCCAAGACAAATGAATGCAGTTATTGACTGAAGCAGCCGTTACCTGCCGCTATTGAACAGTTAGGAGAGGGTTAAGAAGAAAACCTCTTCTGAGCCACTAGATTGGCCCTGACTAAGATGAATGTCTAATTCACTCCCAGCGTCCTTACTGCTGCCAGTAATAAAAAGCTTGGTTCACATATTCACCCCACTGCAGACGTTTCTCTTAAATTAAATATCAAGAGGACATATAATAGCACGATTCCACGCCAAGCCAATATTATCAGATTGATGTCAGCAGTGATAATAGAAGAAGGATAAGTTGATGAGATTTCATTTATTAAATAAAGGGAATACGCAGTGATAGAGAGGATTTGGTAACTCTCGGTGTCAAAATGCAGCAAGATCGTGCTCGTTCTGTCTTACCTCGAGGGATAGCGGAGAGAAGGATGCCCTTTGTTTAATTTTAAGGAAACCTCTCTCTTCTTTTCCAGACAAAGACCTGATTTAAATCCCTCCATGGGAGGGGGAGAGGAAGTTCTGAATTTCATACATTTCATGTGTATGTAGCACTGAACAGTGGTGAGGCAAAGGTTTCTTTCCTCTCTGTGATGGGGGAGGCACTGCTAATGAGTTTCATTTCTAGAGTCCTCTTTTTCTTTTTCTGACCTGTCATCCTTTCTCCTTTCCTCCTCCTTTAAACAGATGAGAGTGTGTCTTTTTGGTTTAATCTTTCATGTTCTGTATGTCCTGCATTTATTTATTTCCATGGTATTGTCAGAGCTCTTCTCCCAGACTTCCCTGTCTGCAGATATTGCCCCTCCCAGCCTTTCTCTCTTGCCTTTTTTCTAGCTGGTGTCAACGAGCCTCTTGGACCTGTTGTAGTGGCAGCAGTCAAACCTGTTTTATTCTAGACAGAAGTTAATTGTCTACCTCATTTGGTGGTGGTATATTATGCTTAAAACTGTGACCCACTTTAGATGATAGGTCAAAGCATACAAGTCTTCTGCTCTTCTTGTGTACAAACCTTATCTCTTCCTCACCATTTTCCTTCAAAAATAATAAAACCCCTCAAACAATGAGATATCAACAGCAGTGTGGTGGAATCTCCAGAAGATGAATTTAGACTTTCTAAAGATTGGTTAGTGCCAACAGCCTTGAGCTGGGCTGAGGTGAAGGGCGACAGTTGACTAAGGTCCATCTCCTTTGGAAGTCAATATGTCGTTGCACTCAGCAGAGATATTGCTGGTTGGACACTGCTGGTTTAATTCTTTTTTCTTTCAGGTATGTTCGAGTAAAGCCAGACAGAGACCTGTAAGGTACAGCTGGGGTGTGTGTGTAGGGCTGCACTTTCCCCTGTGTGGAAATGTCGCAACCTGAAGTTAAGACACTTGAAGTGAGCAGGAGGGTGGCATCCCCGTGAGTCAGACAGGGCAGGAGTTGTGACTGCTGTGCCAGGAGGAAAGCACCTTGAGCAACTGTTTACCAGAGCAGTTCAGATACCCCTTTCCAGTCCAGACGGGTACCAGAACTAGTCTGCTGGACATGGGTAACTTGTGTACTCCCAGACTCTGCAGTAACTTGCACTGATAATTACCTTAACCAACTTCGCAACTGGTTGGTTACTTCCTCTACACCTGTTTTGAGAAGCTGGTGCAATTGATGCATAACCACAGTTTGAGGTCTTATTTTTAAGAAATAAAGGAGAATATTCTTGCTATGATTTTGGGTACGTGGTAGCAAGTAAATCCTCCCTGCATTGTGGGAAGTGACATGTATGAATGCTGATTTAGGTTCTCTCTGGGCAATGCCTGTCCATGCTGATTGATCCCTTGCCTCTGGCAGCTTTAGGCAACACTCTGTGGCTTCTTGTAAATAGCCCTGTGGGCTGAGCACCAAGGGGTCTCCTAAAGAAGAGGGCCATGGACTTTGCAGTACTGTCCTAACTTCATATTTACTCTAGGCAGTGAAGACTGATGCCATAGGAGGGACAGTGAAGGAGCAGATCAAAAGCAAGGCACAATTCCTAAATCTCTCCCTGCTGACAAGGGCAACCCCAAGCATATTTCTAGGTATTTCTGAGATGTTCGTACCATGTTGTTCAGTTCAGATGAATACAGGCTGGTTTGTGGTGTGCTGTACCTTTTTTGCTCCTCCAGGTCTCTGTATGAAAATTGCAAAATGCCCTTCAGTTTAACATCGCCGAGTTTAGAAAACCTAATTTTAAAAGTCTTAACTTTTTCAATGAATTGAGGGATTTGGTGGTATTTCCTGACCTGGTATTGTTTGGTATCGTTTCCACAGTCTCACTGATTTGATTAGAGTGATATTAAAGTTAGTGACAAAGCAAAATGCCAACATTATGAGTTTCTGAAGCTCTCTCTGGGTTCTTTTCTATCCTAAAATTTGAAGATTTTTTTTTTTTTTTAGAATATGGATTTCAGAGGCTTTAAAGGTGATTTGCTATATAACATAGAAATTAGAAATGCACACTAGCCTCTAGGGACCATGCATGGAATAAGTTTCTTTTAAAACTGTAAGATTGCTGAAGAGGTGGAATTCTGTACAGTATCTTTGGTGGTTTCTGATCCAAATCTCAGTGTTGTAGAGTGTGGCTGTCATAATGTTACTGATAAATTCCTAGTCTGTCCATCTATGTTGGCAGTAAGACTGAGGACTGAAGAAGTATCAGTTAGAGTATGTCTCAGCCAAACTGTTTTTAGAGGGCAACCAGGTTGCTGATACAGAAAAGACAGAGTTGTTTTTCTTCTTTTTCTCCTTCTACTTGCTTTCCTGAGCACCTTACACAGATGTGCATGATTTGGAAACTCATATCTGAACTCTCTAAAAGCTTTTAGGAGATTTTGGTTTAACATTTTCCGTTTCTTAGAAATCTGTTCCACCTGAGAGAATGTGACATGCCCAGGAACAGGTCATGTTTTCTCTCTGCCTCGCTATGAATGAGTGCCTGTAGTTACTGTGGAAATGAATACATCATAGCATGGCATTAATGCCTGCCTGTAGCATCAAATGCTTTGGAAGGAAGAGGTGCATTTGATATTTGGGAACAGGCCTCTAAGCACATTGGGGCAGAAAATGCAAGGAGTTAAACAGATTTATGGTTTAGGAGATGACATCTGAGGATTGCTACACCTAAGCATATGTTCTGTTATTCTCTGGTAAAACATACCATGGCAATTGTGCTGCAAATTCCTGCAATTTGTGTCTGCCTGTCTGTGCAACTGATGTCACTGTTGTTACTGTGTTTGTGCCATTGTTGCTGGTATTGTTTTACAACGACCTTCCCCTTTATTGATGCTGTTGCTGATGATGTGCCATATGTACACATGCACATTAGAGTATAAGAACATCATCCTTAATTGTGCTTGGGTAGCTGTCAATGCCATTTACAGAGTAAATGTACTAATTGCTGCAGAAATACAAAGAAACAGATATCTGGTCTTGCTGTTATTCTGTTTTTTTTTTCTTCTAGTCGCTAGGAGGATTGCTCTGCTTCCAACTATGCTGGATTTTTTGAAGTGTTTAAATAGATGAGAATTCAATAAACTGAAGCACCTTATTCAACAAGTCTGTTCAGTTCCTTGTCAGACCGTTACAGATCTGGTACAGGCCCAGCCAGGATTCCTGAGTTTTGCCAGAAATTTCCAGTGTGAGTTGGGAAAATCATTGAAACTCTTGGATTTGATTTTTTTTTTTTTCCTCCTGACTGCAGAGGAGAGATATGTTTTATCTAAGGGTAAAGTGGCCTTCTACATCAACTTAAAGATTATGTTCCTTCTTTCTGCTAAGTACCTTAGATTTTTCAGCTGGAAAACTGTTGGTCATTTGACCCACTTTGGTGATAGCTGCTCCCACTGGTTTCTCTATTAGGACTACATGACTCCAGCACAAGATTAGTATGTGTGTTACTGGTAAAGTGGTAGTAAGTGACTGAAAACTCCTCTTCACACATCTTTCTGTGCTTGTTTTCCCTGCAGGAGGAAGAACACTGATCCTGTCTGTGCAAACCTGCAGTCTGAAATTCTGAAGTGCTACCAAGAAAATAAACGTGAAGTGCTCAAATGCTCAGAGCTGGCTAAGGAATATCAGCGCTGTGTTAGCGCAGCTCAGAAGGTAACAAAAGCTGCTCTGTTGTACTGGCTGGCTTTGCTGGCTTGTTTTGCATGGTGTTTTCTTCTGGGAAGCGCTTTTGAGAGCTGTGTTATCTGTTAGTCAAATCGCAGTCTTCATAGGAGACAAATTTTCCTTGGGATCCATTTTCCCACATTCATTCCACATTTCCCAGTCACACTGTGGTATGTCCCAACTTCACTCCCGTCAGTGAGTCCTGTTGTACCGAGCTGTCACCAGAACAGTAGCACTGATGCTCCCAGGTTTCAAAGTCAGTCACAAGGATTTTTTGAAGTTTTGCCTTCTTGGACGCTGGAAAATCCGTTTTGCCAATGTCTGGAACGTTTTGAATAGGCTCTAAACATCCTCCCATTACTGGACTTTGCAGTTGAAGGTCTTGCTTCCTTTCATTGCTGCATGAGGAAAGGTTCTGTACTGGGCAAAGCTGCTGTGTGTTAGGAAAGCTGCACAATCCTAAAAACTGTTCATCTTGTGCAGAAGGCCAGGACGCCTTATGGCTCTTCCTTCTGAGATGCAGAGTCCTGGTAGGTTCTGTTGATGCCTTAGGACAGTGGCTGCTCAGTACCTTGGAAAAATTTCTGGCTATTAAAACAAGTGAAGGGGAAAAGAAAGTGAAGTATTTGGACATTGCAACTAGGGCATGGTCCTGGGAAAAGTGAAGTGTGAAGGATGCTGTTTCCCACGTGAGAATTCAGTGGGTCAGGTGTCCCTCAAGGGCAGGCTTTTCTGTTTTGGTTTTGTTATTGAAGGGTAGAAAATTCTCCAAAAGGTGCTGAGGCTATAGTAAGGTGGATTTGGGGAAAAGGATGGTAATAGAAAATTGAATAGAAAATAGAAATTCTCTCATGGGATTACTAAAGCAAAGGGTGGGAGAGAGGTGGATATTTCATGGAAGCAGTCCTTCTCTGTCGCATTAGCATTGTGAGGGGAAGCTGTATGCCTGATTTAAGTATAACATGAAACAAGCTGCCAGCCGGCTCCCAGAAGAAGCCCGACAGAAGGAGATGGGAAAATTGTCAGGATATATTAGACCAAATGTTGTTGCTAGTCCTAGTGGAATTTTTTTCCTTCCTGTTTACAAAGAAGGTCTTTGTATGTCTGCAAATCAGCAAGGTTAAAGCTGCCAGGGAAAGGGCTTTTCTCTGATATCTTTAAAGTCCCCAGCTCCCAAAACATGTGGTTTCTTTTTCTTCCTCAGCTTTAAAGTAAAGTGGTTCCTGTGCTGCTGCTGCACAATCCGTGCCCCCGCTTGCTGCGAGCGGAGCATTGGTGCATCTACTGCCAGCCTCTCTTATCCTCCTTGCCTCCTCTAAATCAGGCTTGTAGCCTTTTCAGTGGAGTATATCTTTAGCAAATGCATTTACCAATACATCTTTATTGCATGCAGTGCGGGTGGAATGTGATTACCAAAGAAGACAGATTGCATTAAACTTCAGCATATTTGCAAGCTGCGGCTCCAACTCGCCTGAGAGAGGGGCTGGGATGCTGCCAGCCCTGAGCCCCAGCCCGACATTATTAAAGAGTAAATTGGAAGCTAAATGACTGGTAACAGCAGAGGGCAGTGAAAGATCCTATTAACTTGGATCTTTTTTGGATTTGTGTGGCGGTGGAGTTTCTGGTAGGCTTGCTTTATAAACCAAAAACTGGGGGTTGTCTGGTTGTCTTCGTTCCCAGAGTCTTCAGTGGACTTCAGGAATTTTTTCCCCACTGTTATTAGAAACTACCTGGAAGGAGCAGTGTGTAGGACATTAATTTGTTGTGGATGATGACAACATGGCAGAAAATCTTGCTATGTTTTAAGAAGGGGTGAGAGAGACTAAAGGTAACTAAACCTTTCAGCTAGATATAGGCACCAGAGGGTCCTGCAAGTACAACTTCAAATAAAACTTGTGTAAGGCAGTATGTATTCTGTGGTTTCCTTTTGTCCCAGGACAGCTCAAACCCTGACAATTTTCCTCACTGCTCTTACTGACTTCTGAGATATATGTAGCGATCACAAGCTGTTGTGTTTTATCATATAGCATTAAAACTCCCTCCTCCCTTCCCCTTTTTAAGCTGTTATTTTTCCTTAAGTTTAAATTAGCATCTTCTACCAAATGGCTTTGTCTCACGCATTCCTCATTCAGGAAATTCAGGTTGGAGGAATGTGGGAAAGAAAGGCCAGAATCTCTTAATTTCTTGGGTATTTTTTTACACTTTAAAAAAAAAACCAAAACCACAATTTGTTTTCCAGTAGAGGAGGTTGTAATCAAAGCTGGATATGTGACTTCAGCTCGCTTGCATGCTGGTGATTTGTTCTGCTGCTTTTTACTAAAGATTTTATAAGGCTTGGTGAATATTCTCTAATGAAGCATCTGGTGCTCTGCAAGTTCCTTTTGATGACTGGTAAAAATGTCTCCAGGGCATGGTATACATTAGACTCAGAGAAAGCAAGCTCTAGATTTCTAGACTGAAAATTACAGGTTACAGTGGATGAGAATAATTCTTTGCATCTTCCCCCTTACTGTTTTGGTTTGAGAGTGTTCCTTTGGGCACCCATTTCCCTTTGCCTGTTGCTGTGCACATCTCTGAGCGCGGAGCTGAGATCCACCCTCAGTTATTTCTCCCCCATGAACAAATATATTAGGTAATCATTTAATGAGTTTTAAAGTTTATTTTATACTCATTTCCTGTACAGCCCCTCTTCCTGGAACAGGTTACTTTATTATAGTGTATGGTAGGGTTATAGCTGATGTTACCTGTTTTGGATTTTTTCTGGCCATTGGACCATCTTCTGTAGTCAACAGAGGGCAATAGGCACCTTTAGAGCATGGTGCATCTGGCTCTAAAACAGTCATCTGAAATGGGCCAGCTGAATTGCCAGCCACGGGTATTTCTCTCTGCCACTTGGGAGGCACATCCAGAGCATGAACTACGAAGTTGGTGCCTGTACTGGGATGTTCATAGTTATGGGAGCAGGATCCTGCTCTGGTTGTCCGCCTTTGTAGCTAGTATGCTTTCAACTTGCCCTGCCTAACCTGCTCTCTGGCTTTTCCATTTGTTCCATCCTGAATGTGGAGTTTTGGTCCCGTTGCTGTAGGCTCACTGCAGCAACCTCAGCCCCCTTAGGCGCTGGGTTCCTTGCTGTATCCTGTGCTTTGCTTATGTGGAAGCTCCCTGACTTCAGAGTGTGTTACTGTGATATCTCCTGTTTAATTTAGGAGTGTTTTATCTTTTCTGGTGGTCTGTTTCCATGGCTCTGCAGAACTTCAGCTACAGCATAAAAATCGCTGGCTTTAAATCTAATAAAAGCTGGGATAATGGGACAGCTGTAGGAGGGGCAGTTCCCATTGTGTCTTTTAAAATTGCCTGTAGTTTATTGACCGCAAGTTTCACCAAGAGCTACTGCTGCCGTTAGATAATGAGAATTGAAAATTGCTGCTGCAGTTTCCCCAAGGCTTTATCTTGTGCCAGTGAGAAGAGGGTGTGGAAGGAAAAGGGGAGTGGGCAGTGGAATTCTGCATAATTTCTTAGTTTGAGTTCAGATGGAAGGGGAAAACAAGTGATTTTGTTTTAAAAAGTCTGAGTCCTATTAGTGAATTGCTTCCCCCCCCCATGCAAATATGCACTCACATGCAAGCTTTTCAGAGTATTTGTGTCCCATTCTGCTTCCCTTGTGTTCTGTTCACACCAATAGGTTAATCTGAATTTACGCAGAATTTTAGTTGGTTAATTTGTTATGTAATTGGTGCTTATACCAGAGAATCTCCAACCAGCTATCACTTGGAAAATGAGCACTCCAGTGACCATATATTAACACGATTTGAGATTTCAAACGGAACCTGCTTCCTTCAACTGTGTGCACAAAAAAGTCTGTTAGGGAGGAGCATGTATCCCTTTTCAGGTGTTTCCTTACTGTCTCCAGGTGCCTGTCTTTCACAGAAGGACCAAGGTGAAATTTTTTGTGCTCTAGCTCCTGGCCAAACCAAGCTATCAAGAGCTGTGTACTCAGACATGTGTATTCCCTTGTCAATAGAAGCTATATACATTGAGCTAGGAGCCATTCATAATTCTGCACCCTTTCTCTCTGTTCTGTGTCCAGCTTCTCAAAAATCTGCTATTCATAATAGACAAAGGTAAACCTACTTCTGTCAAGGCTTTAGGGCTTGTCTACATAAGGAAATTACAATGCAATAAACTAGTGAGTGAGTTTATGGTACAGCAACTTCTCTGTATGTGAACATGCTGAATTTGTAATGGAAGTGCAGGGAAAATTCACACACGTTTGCTGTGAGTCACTCTGCTACGTGCAAACAAGCCCTTGCAAAACACTGATTGACTGGATTCCAGCAGAGGGCCACTTTTAACATAACCTTGAGTTATCTGCATTCCGCTTTGCCCTTGACTATAATAAAAAGGAATGTGGTCAATTTATTGCGCTTACATTTCCAAGTGATCCTTGTAAGAGCCCAGTTCCCTTTTGGCACACACAGCAAAGCATTGCAACTCTGCTGGAAGTTTGTCTCTAATCAGGACAGGGACCTTGATTACTGAGAAGATGCCATAGGTAGTCCTGCAGTGTCCCATCCTGACGGAGCAGTTTTGCTCAAGCACTTTGGATCCTGCTGAAGTATGGCCTGCTGGGAGCTTTCATTCTGCTACCTGGATCTCTCTCTGCTTAAGAAAAACAGCTTTGGGATGCATTGGATGCCACGGGCTGCATTGCAGGTATCAGATCATTCTGGATCGTCAGGCTTTTGTTACAGTGTTGTGTCCATTCTGATGGATCACAAGGTACTTTATAGACAGGTTGTGTACTTATTGGGGTAGAGAGGAGCAGTCAGTGTGTGTGGCTGGGGAAAGAAAATTTGGACCAGGTATGGCAAGGCCTCTCTCTGTACTTGAGAAATGGCAGAATTTCTCTTCCCCTTGGGACTCTGCCGAGGTAGATCTTAGCTGTTGAGGTCTCATTGAGATCTATCACACAGTGCTACTTGAAATGCCAGTATACCTAACTTGGAAAGCTTTAGGGTTGTTTGAGCTTTCTGGATTTCAGCTTTGTAGTTTCAGATAAATCTGTGTGTTCCCTATCTAGAGGATGCTGTACCCAGCCATCCTCAGCTGGGTATGAGCCTGCCCTACCTACCTTTTGTCAGTTGGTCCTTGCTCAAAGCAAACATATCTCTAAAAGTGGGGGGTTTCTTTGCCTTCTCTTCAAAGGCAATTCTATCTCTTTTTTTTTTTTTTTCTAAATCTTTCTCTTTCAACCTTTATTTGTGCAAATGCTGTGGTGATAACACTGTTGGAGGGGTTTATGACTCAGTAAATGGTCCCCACAAGGGAGTCGGGGGAAGAGGCCGCAAGCTGCAGGCAGCTGCTGTTGTTTAGTTGTTAACACAGAGGACAGCAGCAGTGGATTAACTGCACCCAGGCATACCCTGACCTGATATTTGCAGAGGTGAAAAGGATCCATATTTTGCTTCTAATTATAAAGGATGAGAACAGTTATTGTTTTGATTTTTTCAAGGCAACAGTTATAGGTTCTGGTGGGTCTTGGGTCTGTACACAGCACATCGTATCCTCAAGAGTTCACTGGTGGATAAACTAAAAATATAGAGCTGCCTGAAAGGACATAACCCACCATCTTAGTATAAGAGGCATGTTCCAGAGTAAAATGCTGGCCTACTTAAAATGGAAATGTCTGCTGCTTGTACCTGGTATTTATGAAACTGGAGGCATAAGTTCTTTATTTGCTCTGTATCTCAGCACTTCACAAAGCTCTGATGTTCCCCACAGCCTAGTGTGTTGTCAGCACTTATTAACCCACATGAACAAATTCCTCTCTCTGTCTGCTGTTTGCAGTCCACATAAAGCCCAAACCTCCTGAAGTTTGTCATTTTCAAAGAAAATGAGCAAAAATAAGTTTAAAACTGTTCTCACTTGGCTGTGCTTCAAGGCTTCTCTTTCCTTAGTCCATACTCTGCATCATGTTTTCCTCTCAAGCTCTTATATCCGTTGCCTGATCTGAAAGGAGGGCTTTTGACCACATTTCTCTTCTCATAAACAGTCTGTTGTCTAATGGTTCAACGCCCAGTCCATGTGCATTTATTTTTGGTTTTCTGGTTTTTGATTGTTTGGGTTTTTTGACATTGATACACTGAGGCAGAATTGCCTTTGGGTCTAATTTCTCACTTGATGATTCTCATCTCAGATATACTTACAGGTAAATTTAATCTAAATATATATAATATATATATAATATATATATTATTAAATATATATATTAAATATATATATTTATATATATATTTATATATATAAAAATATATATATTTAATCTAAATATATATGTTTTACAGATGGTTTTGAGGGCAGTGTTGTTCAAAAAGGAAAAGAAGACAGTATGCCATTACAATTTCTGAAAATGAATTATTTGGCATTTTTTTACTTCTGAAATGTGGTCTTGCTACAGTTCTTGTTTTAAGACTTAGTTTGCCTGAAAGTGTTTTAAAACAGTTTAAAAAAATCCCTGTAATAAAAATACTATAAGAGCTAGCTGGTCAGGAATGAGACATCATAGCTGACTTGATACTCTGATGTGGTGTTTGAGTGGGTGTATCTGAAAAGTCTCATCAGAAGTTGGGTATCAAAATGTCACTTTTTTTTCTCTCTTTTCAGAAATTATTTTTTCCCTTTAGGCTTAATTGGACCTACATGGATCAAACAGGTTTCTCTAGTACTGTGCTCTCTGTGTGTTCAGCAGCATTTTCCTGAGAACTGGAGCCTGTATTTGGTCGGGCTTATCTAGTATGGGAAATAGTCAGAGAGTGTTGTGATACATCATGCTGTTTTAATGCCAGATTTTTTCACAAAAGATTTGTAGCACTGTGTTGGCAAGTGGGAAGTGGAAATTCTTACTCAGATTAATTCCAGGAGCCTGATGACCAAGCAGTCTTAGACACAAAGAAGTTTATTTCCAATTTTTAAACTATGTGTTTTGCTGCTGAACTTAGATTGAAACAGATCCACAAAAATTGCTGTCGATAGCAACTGCTGGTTAGAAGCACAAGGTCAGTGGTCAAGTGCTTTCAGACTCTCAGGAAGTTCCAAAGTAGCCCTGACTTCCATAACTTCCGTGCTAATGTTAGATCCATCCTCTGACAACTCGGCTATAACTTGGGAAATTATATCAGTGATGCCAAAGTCTTCATGACAAACTGGGGAAAACAGAGATTTGTTGTGCTCCTTGTTGGTCATAGTCTGCACAGGGTGGTTTCCTGCTACGTGCAGTTTGCAGTCTCCATGCACCATCCATCAGGTATTTTTGTAGCAGGTCTTGGGGCTGAATAACTTGAGAACTAGTAGGATTTAAAGCCTTCACCACTCAGCAAAATGTGTCTGTGTAGGCAACCTGTGCAGAGGTTATCCTGGTGGCAGTGGTCCCAATCCAGTGGAAGAGTTGCTCCCAGGGCAAGCAAGACTGCTCTAACTAGCCCCTTCTTTGCAGTGCCAAAGAGAACTTGGGAAGTAAGTGAATAGTGGGTGAGCCCTATTAGTGGGAAGCCAATCCTTTTCTAATCAGAGCTATGGCGTGCTGGAGGAGAATGGTTGCAGAAGTTGCCCTGATGCTGCTTGCTAGTGTTTGTTCTCTGCACAGAGCCTCCCTGTCTAAGGCTGCAGAGAATTCATCTGTCACAAAATCCAAACTTTGAGGGAAGGTTTCTTTCTGCATCCTGCCTGCAGTAATTGTTTGTGATTTTCACCCCCTTGTGACACTGTTTGCCCAACAGGCCTCCTTGTCTGAAGATATTTCCTGGTATACTTGTGATGCTTCCAAAGCAATTTAAAGCTTTCAGTCCTAGCTAGACCTTTGCAAGCCAGTGGAAGAAACCTTTCTGGACATCAGTGCTTCAAATATAGGAACAAGATACGTTGAAGACAGTGTTACAGTGACCTGAATACAGTGCTAGAGTTAGCTCTGCTGCTTATACTTTGTTCTGTTGGTAAGAAACTTTCTTTTGGTTATAACATGTTTTCTGGTTAGAGACCTTTGTTGGGGGCCTTTAAGAGCTGGTGAAAGGCTCTTAAAGACCTCTGCAGTCATAGAAGCCAACACCTGTTATAATTAAAGTGTTTTACCTTTGTTATGTGAGGGAAGCAGATAGTGAAGCTTTGATTTAGGATGGTACTGCAATGTCTGGTGTGTCTTCTTGTTTCTGAAGCTGTTTCTGCTGTACTGTGTTGAGCCTGAGTGTACACGCAGAAATGCAGACAAAATTATTTTGACAATGTGTTCGCTCTTTGTCCCTGTTGAATGCCTGTTTGTCCTGTATAAATGGATTTCGGGATCAGCCAACCTTCAGCTCTGAATTAGTCTAATAAGGCATGGTAGGTAGGGTTTAAAGGTCATTTTGCAAGCAGCTGGTTCTCTGAATATATTAGGGATGGAACGATTTTTTAAATAATGATGTTGGAAAGCTGTTGATTTAACTTCTCAAATACCTGTGTGCTATAAAATTTCAGCTCTTCTGCCTCTGTCCTTCAAGTGCTCTGCTTGCCCTCTGCCTGCTCATCTTTCTGTCATTTCCAATTACCTCTGCCCATTTGCCCCTGCATTACCTCCCATTCAGTTTATCAGTCCATGTTTACTGCCCACAAGGACTGGGTTTATTTTTCTGAGGAGCTCATCTGTTGGGTTATTTCTCTGAGCTGTGGAACAGAAAGCTAAGGGTTCCTTGGTTTGGGCCGTTAGTAAAGCATTATTACACTGTTCTTTTATTGGGGAACTGGGAGCTCTGAACAATCACTGCTACATTGGCAGCATTTTTGTGTCTTTTCAGGTACCTAGTTCCCTTCTCAGGGTGGATTTAACATTAGTGAAAGAAGATCATGAGATTTTTTTTTTTCTTTAAGTCCTGAACAGGTTGAAGCATGCACAGTGATTATTCCAGTTTCCTCTCTATAGAGTGTGTACTTCAATTCGGACCCGATCTAAGTGTTTCATATGAAAATGGAAAATATTTTTCTTCATTTACTTGTTCCCTGGTTTCTTCTTTGAGTTTGCCAGTGAGGATGATTTCAAATATTCTGGTGACTTATGTGTTGTGGACACTGAAAGGAGGTCGTGGAAGCCTTTGGCAGAGGCAGTGTCCTGCCAGGTTTGAGATGGTGCCTTGCCATTACAGCTACTTGCAGCTGTACAGTCTCCTGGATCTTCAAATCTTCTTTCTGCTTGTTTGAAGTTTCATTCACAATATGTATCCTCAGGAATTCAGATAACTGGACAAAAAGCAAGCTTAAAATTTAGGGAGTTTATAACAGCTGCAACATTTGTTTTTCTTGCACTTAGACCAAGCTGCTGTGAAACTTTGACATTTTGTCTTATTTTCAGAAGGATGTTTCCTACTCAAGACTTGCAGTTGTTCTGAGTTTATTCTCTTCTTTAGTACTGTGCAGTGCCCTGACCCAGCTACTTAAGCACTTCAGTTTCTGTCTAGGACACATTTCTTTTTTAGATGTTGTATTAACAGCATATTTTTTCTGTCGTTGAGGTTTTTCTGTGCAGTGCTCTCCTGCCTATCATGGAAATAGATAAGTGATACAGGACTGAACTGATTTGTGGGTTCTGTATGGCTGCCTGTAGGGGCTCAGAAAGCAGTGCCCAGCTATATGATGGGTCCCTGCTCAGCTGCTGTTTAAAAAACACTCTTACACAGGACCCTCTTTGCTGATAGGACTGTAAACCTTGGGATTGAGGGTTGAAACTGTAGTTGACAAAGTGATTATCGACATTCTTCAGGATCAGAGAGAGGTTCAGAAGAAAGATATAAATAAACGCATCTTTGCAGTATAAACTTCAGGAAAACCTGTGCAATTTAGAGGACAATATTGGCATAAGATTTAAAAACATCCCGAAGTTTCTAAATATGAAAGAATTGAAGTTTTTATCTTCTGGGTGAGGCAGCAGGGCAAGTTCAGTTATGTACTTGATAACTATGAAAGAAGTTCTTTGACAGAATAGGAGAGTTTCTGGTTATAGATACGATACAGAGACTGGTTGATCTCTCCAAAGGAGCTGGAAAGGAGACTGAATTACTGTTTATCCATCTCAGTGCCATCTTAGTTCCATGTTTGAGCACTTCTGCTATTTTCTTTTTCATGGGTGGAACACGGGAAAAAATGTATCCTTCTTTCGAGGGGCTAGGTGCAGCTAAATAGGGTGTGGTAGGAAGTTATGTGGATACTTTCAATGACCCTCCAGGCTCTCTGACACTGTCTTCTCATGGATTCGGGTGTACACCAGTTGGTGACTCTGAACACAAGAGTTTCCCTCTGGCCATATCAGCAGGAGCTGTTCAAAGCTATTGTCTTCAGTAGTTCTGAAGGTAGCCTACATAGGATTATCATCATTTAACAAGCTCTATAGTATTTTTGGTCCCTAGGATGTTGTCAGTACTATTGAACTTCTGTGACACATCAAGGTTGTATTTTGTCTCTTAGTATGAAGCCTAAATGTGTTCATGAGTATTCTGATGCTCAGGAAATCTCAAATCTTGTAAAAGTAGGCAGCCACTGAAAATGTTTTGAATGCTGTGATCCAGGTAGGATTCTTCCCAGCTGTGTGTACCTCGAGCTGACATAACAAAGACTCTGTGATAGAGCTGGAAGACACTAGAGAAATTTTTATGGAGAGCTTGTGGGGCACCAGTGATCACCTTAATGTTCTGCAAAAATCAACCTTAAAGCTTGTGTGCAGACTCCAGATTGACCTCTCTGGAGCAGAAGCAGGTTCATTGCTGAGGATAGACCAGGTGTAATGTTCTAATGAATTCCCCTCTTTCCAGCTTTAGCAAATAGCTTGAGACACATGGGCTGCCACTTTGTTGAAGCTATTAAATGTGAAAGTTTTGTACTTTGTTCTTGCTGGGACTGATGAGGGGGCTTATGTGCACAAAAAGCTATGATGTGGACTTGAAACAACAGAATACTCTCAAGTTCCTTGTTTAATCCAGTATCACATGTATGCCCTCTGGGAGATGAGCAGGAGAGAGCCCAGGCTGTGTGAGACAGTTCCTGGTGCTTCCTTGTTTTGCTGAACCTTGACATTTGCTGCAGTAGAGCCCCATAAGATGCAGGAAAGTCTCTTCAATCAGGTAGGTGTATTAGAAGGTTTCTTGCACTGATGGATTAGAGCCAGGCTGTGTTCAGTAAATGCGGATAAATAATAAAAGGTGAAATTGTGTGCAGTGATCCCAGGTCTCCTTTCTTCAGCTGCCGCCTCCTGTCTGTTTGCTGGGAACCTTTGCACAGGCAAACGGCTTTGCTTGAGAGAACAGGCTATGCACTATTTTCTGACACTGCCAAAGGTGGCTGACACAAAGCTGAAGAAGAGCTTCTCTCCCAGGAACTGAAATGTCAACAAAGATGTTGTGCTGCTTTACAGGGCCCTGACTTGCTTTGTAAAAACTGAACAGATGTTGGTAGGTTGGGAGCTTTGCCATATACAGAGCAGACCCTGGAGAGCAGGGCAGAGCCTGTCCAGGTGTCATGAGTAACACTGTTCTGGGTTCATGCCAGCACTTCCCCTGAATCAGGCTCCCCCCGATCCGTGTCTCGAGTTTTACCCTGATTAAGGAGATGGGACTCACGTAACCACGTTGTGCATCCATGAGCTTGGTTTCTGTCCCACTCTCTGCTCCCTCTGAACCCGCTGGTGAGTTGCAGTGATGTTCCTCAGAAGGCACAAAGGCTCTGAAGTAATAAGTTCCTGTATACCTTGTGAAAGCAGGCAATTAGGTGAAGGGAAGGAACCCCAGCGGTGCTCGTGCAGGGGGGAATGATATTGACTCACTCTTTATTAGACGTGAGCTTGGGCACAGAGGAACTTGGACACATGAATCTGGAGGAATCCAAGTGACTTCATTTCTGCTGCTCATGAAATGACCTGTTTCCACATGAAGCCTCTGGCTTGCCTGAGCGTTTGAGAGGCTGACTTCTGCTTACCACTGTGATCAGCTTCCTTGGAGAGATTCAACAAGGGTGGCACTGCAGCAACTGAGAAGAAGCAGCCTGGTTTTTAGGGATAGTCCTTTGGAATGTGCCTTCTCTGTCCAAGTATTGATTTCTTTCTTTGCTTTTGAGAAAGGGAAACAAACCCCTTGTTGCAAGAGAGGGCTACAGAAAGCTTTCAGAAGTTTATAGTTTGATCCTTTAATGCCTGTTCTCTTATTTTAGGATGAGATAAAAGGTACAGTATTAGGTGTGAGCAACCTAGAAAAAGAAAAGAGCTCATGGATTTAAGGTAGCCTGTGGTCTTGCTTTCTGTACCTCTTTCTGTGTTGTTCAGACAAATGTTTCATGCTTGGAAAACTTGAACTCTGGGGACCAGGGCAACTGCTGATCCTCGCTGCCCTCAGGACGTTCTCCTGCTCATCAGCAGGTGGTTGTCAGTTCCTTGGTAGCTTGTTTTTGCTGCTGCATGTTGAGGCAGGGCATGGGGGAAGAGGAAACTTTGCTCCTATGTCCATGGACTCGTGTGACAGACAACTGTGTGTGAATGAAACAGCCTGAGGTCTGTCAACTCAGTGTGGTTGCTGTCTGTGATGTGGCTGTGATGTCCAGCGGTCCTTGTTCGGACATTGGTTGTGCAGAATCAATGGCTACTGACCATTTTTCTCAGTCCCCACTGGTCATCCTTGCCCATCTGTTATTGAGCCCACTTTGGCATGACTGGCAGGAGCTTATTCCAAAGCCTGATGGAAGCAAGGTGTAGTGGTTGTGGAGCGTGGCCACTGAGGAACTGGTTGTGTCAGCAGGTGTGCGGGTGGGCTCTGGACAGTATAGCAGGGGTTTGTATTTAGGAAGTTTACACAGGCCCCATGAGTGCAATGACAGGCTTTGAAGCGTGGTTTCCTCTGAGCTCTGCTTTCCAACAAAATCTTCAGGCATGATCCATCAAGGAGTGTGAAATATATTCAAAATCCCACTGCTGCCTTTTTCTCACAGTCAGCAGGGTTGGGCTTTCTTCTCCAGTCTGGAGTTGTTTGCTGTTGAGAATAAGCACTCTCTTTTCTTGTGATTCCTTACCTCTCTTTGGGACATGATGCCATCAAGAAAACCAGCTGTTCCAATCTGAGAGCTGCCTCTGCCTTCATGCTCTCTTGTCGATTGTGTTGAATCAATGAAGTGCTGCAATACTATAGAGAAAAGGGGGTTGTGAAGGAATATATGGAAGGAATATTTAGAAGGAATCATATCCTGCCACATGGTTCACAATGGATGTGTCTGGAACTAGATCTGTTATAATGACAGAAATCTCTTCAGGAAAACTTGAACCCCAGGTCCAAATCCTTGTTTCACTAAGTTGTGGGATCTGCGAGTTTGCACATGGAGAAGAGAGCTAGCTAATCTGAGCATCTGGGGAGACCTGACAACAAGTCCTGACTGCTCCTGCTGAGAAGATGGTGGCTTTGATAGGTGTTATGGAAAAAAATATTAAAAGAAGAGAAGTAAGGGAGATAATCCCTGGAGGCTAGCTGTATCAGAAGGATAAGGTTCAAAATACTCTTCTTGTAAATCCTGCAAATTGCAATTCTGACTCCCTTAATCTCTTGAACCACTGTCTCAAATCTCTGTCAATACAGACTTGTTTCCTGTGATGCTCAGCTTCAATGGCATCTCTGTTCAGCCAAGAAAACTGCCAGGTTGTGCTTTGACTTTGGTTCCAGCTGTTCAGTGCAAAAAGCTTTCATTGCTGCTATGAAAAGCTTTTCTTAAGGGACAACATAAAGCAGGAGTGTTGTGGTGCTTGAAGGCTGAAGTAGGCATCTTCCCTTCAGAAGAGTGTTCTAACACAGACGTCTGGTACATTGTCATGTGGATAAAAGGTTATAAGGATTGTGTGTTAATCTGTAGCTGTCTGCAGTTAATCTCCCCAGCAGGCTTGGATCCAGCTGATGTTTGGACCCACCAGCCAGGTATGCAAAGAAACTTCTTCAGTGGCTCTGAACTGCTCCACAAGCCTCTAGGTTGTAATTGTTCATCTGGGTCCTGCCTGCTCTTCCTTGTGATCCTTGGTTCTTGCTCTATGTTTGTTCTTGCTTTGCTTTCTCTGTTGGTATTTTCCTTGGCTTCATCAGTTTTGGTTTGTACTTGCTGTGATTCCTGGTCCATCCTGATAGCAGGATGGTATGTTCACACCATACTGTGTGTTTTACCCCAGGCAAGCTTATGTTCTTCCTGATAATTGCCTCAGAATCAACAGTTGGAAGTGTTTCTTGATCTTGGCGCAGATTTCCCAAGTACCACTGAAGTTCTGATGAGCTTCTGGAATTGCGTGTTGTAGAGTTGTAAGAACCTGCCCTCCTGATTCCCGACTTGGCATTTCTTATTTGCAAGTTTATGTCTAGGTATGCACTTGAATATATTTTTTTTTTTTTTAAACCTGTTTCCCTGAGGTTTACTCTCTGGAATCCTTCTCTTAAGCTTAAAAACACTAGAAATTTGCCAACCCTCTTGTGTGGGATCTAGAAATGTGAAGGTTGTGGAATCCCTATTTTGTCCCACTGGCACCAGAATTGAGTGCTGTATAGCACTGCCAAGTTTTCCCCACTGTATTTTGGTTTTTTTTGGTTTTGTTGTGGTGTGCTGAATTCCAGATCATTGCAAGTGCCATGCTAGCACTGAGGTGAGTCCCCATTAAGTCAGGACAGTGAATAGCAAATATTTGAGCTGTAGGGAAGGGTAAATTGTTCGAGAACTTTTCTGTGATATTCTGTGATTAAAACTCAAGCTGTGGGTATTTCACATGTATTTTTAAACTGTGTGTGGCTCAATGTTATCACTGTGAGTGCATGATATCCTCCTCACCACCTAGCATGAGCAGTTCTGGCCATGTGTAGGATTTTTCTTGCAGTCTGAACAAGCGAGCTAGAGATATGCTATTGCCCAGGTTTGCTACCCTCTTGTGCTCCTCCTCTCATCTCTTTTACTCACCTCTTTCTAATCTGGGCTCAGATTTTTCTTTTCCCCCATCTTCATTTTTTTCACCTGCTTCCTTCCAGTGTCTCTGCAGCCTCTCCCTCCCTCCTCTCCTCTCTTCTGTCCCTTTGGTTTGCATTCCTCTCATTTTACAACCTATATTGGAGCTGACACCAGGCTGCCTATTCCCTGCAGCACTGAACTGGCGGTTTGGAAAGAGGAGGCTGCAGTTCCCTCAAGGGGCAAGGCAGAGTTCAGTGTCTGTCTTATTTTTAAATATGCATCTGAACACGGCTGATCAGAGGAGCAAAAGAAATCTTTGGGTTCTGAGCACTGGAAGCTCATAAGGACATAATGCAATCCTCTGCATCCCCTTGCACTCACTGAACATGAAAGTTGCTTAGCACAGGGTTGTTTGACTGCAGAAAAGATGGCTAGGATTCAGAGACTCCATGGAAGGAAGGTAGAAAGGTGTGGGTGCTTTGTAAGCCTCACACCTTGTTTTTCTGCTTCAGGTTCTTTTTCATCCTGTCAGATTTATGCACTTTTTTTAGCCCTGAGGGATCCCAGCGTACATTACCCAGCTGTATGTCAGCCTTGCAGGATCTGTTTGCCTTGGGCAAGTATAAGACTGATGACTGATCATCAAGTTGGTATGGTGAGGGGATAAGGTGAGATATCCCAGTTCCACGTTCTTACCACAACTAGTGCCATGAAAAGGTACCAGAGATGGATCTGCAGGTTTCTCAGTGTGAGTAGCAGCTCTGCTAAGGCAGGTTATGTACCCAGCCGGTGAATTTCCTAAATGGTTTTGCTGTGCAGCTCTGGCTGCTGGCATCTGTTCAGGCAGCACAGTGATGTAGTCACCTAAAGGGCAAAAAAAAAAAGGCAGGTGCTTACTGGTCCAACAGCTCCTGCCAGCAGATAAGGATCGGAAGTGAAGGAGAGCATATTGAATTAAAGCTGCAGTCATAATTTTAGTTTTGACAAAATGTATGTAGTTTGGCAGAATACCAGGGTCCTGACTCTTGTAAAAATGTGTCACAGGGTCCTTTGGGATCTTGGGAAGGTCAAGATCTCTATTGAAAACCTTCTGTTAACTGTGTTACTTTCTGTGGCACAGGCTGCTTTGGTTTGGTGTGGGCACAAGGTAAGAACTATTCCTTTCTGCAATATGTTGGACATCTCTGATCCTTTAAGTGGTCAAACCTGGTCTAATTAGCTAAGAGTACAAAATGGTTGCAGCATCTAGTATGGGGGAGGCTGCAGGCTCATCTTCTTCATGTTTTCTTTTAGTATCATTGACTAGTGAGCAGCCTAACCCGTCACAGCATCAGGGCCCAATACCAGTACATTGATGGTGTCTAGAGTAGGTTGAAGTAGGCTCTACTCTGAACAGAGAAGAAACATTAAGGTGGCTACATCTTAGTTCTTCAGGAATGCTCTAATCATCCCAGAAAACCAAATTCTTTTTGATTGGAGAAAAGTCCTCCTGTTAGGAGGATCTCAGTGTTTATGCTGTCTAATTTCTTTCTTTGACTTAAAGAAAAAAGGAGTAGTTTAGACTTTCTAGTTGCAGACTGGTGAAATATGTGCGAATGATAGAAGAATTGACTGCTGGGGTGGATGGATTTGGCCTTCTGTTCTGATTCTGCCTTTTTTTGCCAAAGGATCCATGTTTTTGGACTCTGATGAGGTATGTTCAGTTGCTGTCCTTGTAACAGTTTGTGCAGTATTTGTGTGGAAGAGGTTGTGCATTTGAAGTGGGTGAGGAATGGAAACAAGAGCTGGCACTCTACAGCTGATTTCTTCTCTGCAGTGCTGCATATTCAGTTGTCAATTTTTCTCTACTTTTTGAAAATTTTTTTACTTCTTGTTTTAAAATAGCTAGTAGAGAAAGAGGATCCGTTGCCTACAAGGACTGCTGGAGCCAAGTGGCAGATAAATCTTCCCTGGCTGTGCTCTTTCATCTCCTCCCTGTTCTGGAGATGACTGCTGGAGTTGTAGGTCCCCTGGATATGTCTGTGTACCCAGTCCTGATAAGCAGCATTGTGTGCACCATGGCTTACTCACTGCAGTCCTGACTGGCTTTATTATTCCAGTTAGACCTTTCCTGAATAATAAAGCTACTCATTACAGACTCTTTTTTTTTCCTCCAGAAAATTACGTATCACCACATTGTCACCAGAGCAAGGTTGTGTGTATGAGGGAGCCCTGGATAACAGAGTATTAAAACCACCTGGACTGGCTGCTCTGATTGCACCAGTTCCTGCAGCCTTTGAGACTGTGGTGTCAGTGCTGGGAGAATTCCTTGGGAAAGCAAACAAACTGCTACAACAATTCTGGCATGATCCTATGTGACCTTGCTTTTGCTATGGTAGGGAACAGTTTGCAGAAGGGCAGTAGAAAGGATATGCCCAAAGTTGCTTTCATGTGTAACTTAGAGTATTCAGGATTTGACCCTCAGTCCCTCGAGGTAAAAGGCTGCTGTGTTAACCCCACCTCTTCATCTCTTGCCAAGTCTGAAAATCCAGGTTCTTAAGAGGAGCTGTTACTTGTATGACCTTCATGCGTGAAACAGTTTCTCTTTTAAAATGTGTTTTCCCCTTTATCAGTTATTCATTGAAGAGTCTCTTTGCATCTGTAGAATTTTGAAGGGTAGCTATTATTTTACCATTTTAATTTTCCCAGCTGTTCAAATAATTGTTTTAACCTCTCAGTGCCTGGATGTGCTTTTCACATTCTGGTTGCTCTGCACTGTATTTCTTCAGTTTCATGTTTTAAATTACAAACAGTTTTTTCCCCTATTCCAAATGGTTACTCTGTGACTTTTTTCTCTCTAGCTTTAAGTCTGCATTGGTCTGAACAACACTGACAGCAAGACGATTGTGAACTTTCACTTTGAGATATTGGGCTCTCACATCCTATTTTGGGTGGTTTTTTTGTAGTTGCTGCTCTCCCCGCACCCCCAAGAGGACTTAAAGATCCCATTAAAACCAGAAGAAACTGGTTATTCTGAAAACGTCTTGCCAATGGCTTCTCTGGGGTTGCATTTCACTGTATATAGGGAAGAGGCTCTGACAGAGACAACGAAACCAACACAGAATACATTGTCTTCCTGTAGTTTTACAGGTATTAAAGTCAAAGCATTAAATATGATAGTGGTTCCTCTAGCCTGGAGGCAAGGCTGTGACAGCTGAGGACAAGGCAAAGCTTCCTGTTGGTCTGGCAGAGGATGTGGCTATTTGAGCTGAGGCACTCACTGCCAGTGTGGTATTCCCAGCCTAGGGTGATGCTCAAAGGAGGAGGGATGCATCTTGTCTCCTATCTGGGGCAAAACACTTCCATGTGGGAGTACCTCCAGAGCAGTGGTGTCTCATTTTCATAGCTTCAGTTTGCTTTCATATATATATATATATACACACACACACACATATATATTTTATTTTATCTTCAAGGAACATTGCTTTTCTTGAGTATGTCTTTAATGGTCTTGCCATAGAGACAGAAGTGGAATTTGAAAATAAGTAATTATATTGTGATACTTTGGACACATTGCTGTAGTTTCTCTTGCGTGTTCTTCTCACGTGTTCCAGAAGTTGCAAAAGGTGATTTATAATTCATCAAACTAAGCGTAAAACATCTGACTGCAAAACCTATCAATCTGATCCCATCTCTTTCCAGCCCTTTAATTAGGGAAGCCCAGCTGAAAAATGTACCCATCAGCTACTGAGAAATGGTGCATTCCTGGACCCTCGGTATAGATCTTGAGTTATCCAGGTGCCAAAATGCTGTCAGAACTGACAGATCGTAGAAAATACACCCACAGGCAGAACATTATCCATTATACTAGCACTGAGCAGTGGGCAGTAAGGAAAAATCAGCAGAGAATGTGTCTTTATCAACTTTAATTGGCTTTTCCCGTTGATAAAAATCAGTATATCTGGCAAGGAAGAGAACCTATCTAGCAGTTTGATTTTTCCATCCCAGAGCTGAAGGGTGCAGTCCATCTCCACTGACATGTGATGTGGACTTGTCTCAACACAGTTCCTGGCAGTGCAGTGGAATCCACAGCCCATGGAGAAGGCTGCCAGTCTGTCCTCGGTGAGTGACCATGCTTAAACAAGCGTGAAGAATGAATTACTCTGGTTAAGTTGGATTTCATCTGTGCTCTAGTTGCTCAAAATTTACTTCAGAGAGAGCCAAACTTAGTTAAACATTTCTTTGAGTTCTGGCTGGTAAGTGCTCCTGGAGTACAACTGGCTGGGCTGCGAAATCAAGGATCTTGGGCAATGGATATGGTGATAGGAAAAGGAGAGAGCAGCCAAAGGAAGCAGAAACTTTGCTGGAGCTACAGGAAATAGCGCATGCAGAGGTTTGGGGAACAGAACAAGCTGCTTTTGAGTCATTTGGCACTGCAGGTTTACTTGTAGCTTTACATCAAAGGCAAAGGCAACAGCAACTGTGTGAATTTCTCTTGGGAAGGCTGTTTTGACACCTTGTTGCAGCTTCTTACATTTACTGAACTATGTAAAATGTTTCAGTGTTTCCTCAGTGCTGCATGTGTCTATTGTGATTAGATTTATGACAGTTTTACTGGAGTAAATACTATAGTGAAGATGATTGCAAATCTATTATTATACTATTTTTTCCTAGTTGATTAGTGAGAATTACTGATTTCTTTATTTGTAATCAATTTGGAAACATGTATCACTTCCCTTGCTAAATTCTGCGGGGTTTCTGAGCGTGGTTTTAAGTTTCTATTCTGCCAAGTCAAGCTTCTCTATCTTATTTCTGTAAATACTGGAAAACAGAAGCACGTCCACTCAAAAAAGACAGGTTAGTAAGTGAACTTCATTACAAGAGTTTCCTTCCCACAGTCCCTGGTGGTCTTAAAAGCAGACTGCAAGACCATCACAGGATTGCAATCATAATCAGTTTAATCCTTTTGTTTAAAGCCTTTGAAAAAAGGAATTTGTAAGGGTTATTGCTACGACAAATGAAGGAACGGTCCTTTGTCCAAACCCGAGTCCATAGGGAACCTTAGTGCTGTTGGTGCAGATCACTGTGATTGTTTGGAAGGTACCTTCTGAGCTGTGGCAGAACAAGTCTGCATTCTGGAAACTCTTATCACCTCATCAAGTGGGCAGCATTGAGAAGTGAGGGTGCAAGAGTGGGGCAGGGTATGTACCAGGGCTCTTTGCTGGCAAAGCTCCAGTTTGCCTCCATGCACGCTCCGACTGCAGCGTGGGCTTCCCAGTCACGAGCAGGCTCTGCCTTTGCCAGGGTTGGTGCAGTGCCCAGCACAGTAGGTTCCCTGTCAGGATAAAACTCTGGAGCCTGCGCTGTACAAGCTGTAAGAATATGATGGACCTTATGGGAAAAAAAGTGTTGATTGTGTGATTTTAATTATTTATTTCTGCTTATCATATGGCTGGGAGAGACATAGTAACTTCTTGTGTTCGGAAGGTTTCTTTAGAAACTTGAAGCAAGTGGGAAGGGGGATAACAAAGTCTATTCTGTTCCTCTAATTCAATCTGCCTCTAATTCAATCAAGCCCAACTTGTCAAGTATGTTGTCACTGTTCTTTGCAGCAAGAGGAAGACTGAAGCTTTAAAATACTTCTGGAGAATATATAAATCCACACGAATAGCCTAAAACATAATTCATGTGGTTTCCATGGATGCTGACCATACTGCAGTCAGGAAGGTTTTGGTATGTTGCTCCAAATGCCACAGCGATTTTACCAGGAGGCAATATTCTTGCTTGCTGGCCCTAAACTCTGGTGGTGTTGCTGTCTGCTGTTAAATAGCTGTCTCATGCCTGTGTGAAAGAAGGGATTCCTGTGTGTGCGGCTTGAAGAGGTGGGAAAGAGTTGTAAGATTTATTATGTACTATAAAATAATAATTCCTGATGAAATGAAACTGTATAAAGAGATCAGGATTTTGACATCTTGTTTTAACATGGCAAAATGCTTCTTTGGTGGCCTAGAGTTACTAAAGGTAACTGTCCTGGCTTCTCAGTTTGCCAAGTGCACAGTGCAAATGCAGACAGGCAATGCTTTGCTCTGGCTCCATGTCAATCATTCCCTAAATGCCTGATGGCACCTGAGTTGACCAGCTCCTCCTGTTTAAAAGCAAGGCTGCACGAATTTTCTATTTTTCTAAACCATTTACTCTCTTTAATTGAGCACTGGGAGCCATTGTGTGCGTAGTGCTGCAGGATCCTTGTTGTGTAAGGGCCTTGATAAATATGTATTGTGTTGTCAAGTGTTTGTAGCTACTCTGCAGGTAGTGGTGGAGGAGCGAGCTGCATACGGTTAAGAGTCCTTGTGTCTCCAGGGTCAATAAAAACAAGATGGCACAGGGGATTGTGGGAAATGGAGCCAGGATAGCTGCCTTCAGCATCACCTGCTAATAAACCAGCTATTTATAGATCAGCCGAGGCTTTGTCAACTAGATTGTTAAATTAATATTTACATACTGTCTTCATTGTCTTTCACTGAAAAATCTCATTTGCATTAGTTCTTGGACAGAAGTGGGGCTTCCTGTGCTCCAGATACACGGGTGTGTTTGATCTCAGTCCGTGGCTTGCCGTGTGTGTGTGAAGCCGCTCCTGATAGATTCTTGCCTTGCAAATCCTCTTCTCCCTGTAGCAGCATTTTCCCATCTTTCTGTGCCTCTCATTTATTGCAGGAAAGCTCACCTTTGTTCCCAAATGTCCGCAACTCATCATGAGGCTGATCTCGCTAGAGAGAGAGATGAGCAGCATTTCTGCATAGCAATTCCTAGTTAATCTCTGCCTCTCAGAGAGAGACTTGAATTGTTGATGGCTTGTGGGTAATTTAATAACTAGCAAACAAATAAGATGTGTAGATTGTAGCAACTTAGCCCAGATGCAAAATCCCCATCCCTATTTGCATCTGTTTGAATGAATTTTGTTATAAAGGTTTGCTTTTTTACATTTTAGCACCGGTGAAACAGCAGTGAGAGGAGTCACTGCTCAGTGAAGCCGTGTTGATCACAGCAGGCTCCACACCTGGCTAAGCAGTTTCAATCCCCTGTGCGTGCGTGTGTGTGTCTGTGTGCCTTTCAAAAGGGAAGAGTAATCTACTTGCTAGACGTGTGTGTCTCTCGTAGTCCTTGGGCGACCTTGAACAGTCATTTAACTTGTGTTTGTTTGCCCATCTCTACCTGGGCAGATATTACTTCTGTGGTTTGGAGTGTTGAGGTTGAATGGATGTCTCGGATTCGTTATGGATGAGAAGTGTTACTGAAATGTAAGGTATTCATACCGTCTCTTCAGACATCTGATTGGAGTTCGGATTCACCTTCCTGTCTTTCTGTTCCTTGCTTCAAAGCCATTTGGACACTTGGATTGTGCGGGAAGTCGGAAGGCAGTAATAGCAGGGCTGTGATGCAGACAGGTGTCACAGCCTTCTCTCGGCTTCACTTCTTAGCACTCGCAAAGCTGTTGATAAGGTGCTGTTATGCTGGTATTGTGTTATTTTTAATCTGTCTTTGGCCTGCAAAGGGTCTGTCAGCATCCGTTTCTCTGACACCTCGGCAGGCTCTCTGGGCACCTCATTACTCTTTGGGAAGAGAGCATTGCAATCCTGTTACTCCGTCCACAGAGAGCAGAGCTCATCTGCCAGTGCCAGCCTGGTTACTGTAAGGTTAGAGCTCAGTGTGGGTTGCAGTTTATCTCTCCAGGTACATTAGGCACATAATATCACAACAATAATACAATATCTGCTGAAACCATTCACCTTCTTTTTGTTCTTTTTAAGATAGCAGAGCCTCAATTTCCTCCCTTTCAAAGTATCTCTTCTCTTGGCTCACAGGAGAGGGAGTGGGACAGGCCAGCTGTGGACATGGGACTGGGAAACCTGGAAGTCGGTTTCTTGGCACACCAATTCCAGTGACTTGGCTGGGCTCATTTCTCCACTGCCTCTTCCATTTTAACTTTAATCCTTGCTGAAGGCAGCACCTGATTCTTACATTTTCAGATCTACCAGGTTTTTCTGCCTTCTGCTGCTATTCAGAGGAGACGGGGGGGCTTGTGGTTTTCTGCAAAATGTCAAGGTCTCTTTCTGGAATGCTGACAGCATAGGTGTTTTATATGTACACGGGCTATCGGGATGAGACATTCTTACTCGGAAACATTGGCTTAGACAGACAGACATTCTTCCTGCCACAGAGAGACAGGCAGGCTCACTGTTGCCAAGCCTTGAAATATCTGGCATGTTTTCTATTGCCCTAGTTTTGTGGAGTTGTACCTGAAGTTTTACAAGTACATGAGAATCTTAGTTCTGTGTTTTTACTGAAAAAAATAAAAACGGAAGGAATAAAGTAAAATAATCTAACCCTCCTGCCTAGACAGCAGTTGTATGAGAATGTGACTCAGTTGCTTAAAACCAGAAGACAAATGAAATAACCGCCATGCATTTCTAAACAGTTTTACAAGTCAACCTTGTGGTTTTGGGGGAGTTTCTGACTTTTCTCTTGGGTTTTCAATATGTGAAGAGTGTGCAGCATGGCTTGTTTTCTTGAGTGAAGGGATATTTGCAGCTCTGTAAGAGTTCACACATCTGCAGTATCCCCTGCAAGCAATAATGAACTGACCAAAACAATCAGTCTCCCCAAATTAGAAGAGCCCTGCATTTTTCAAATTTTGTTTGCATTCGCATTTGTGCTTTTCCAGTTGTTCCGCTTTTCAAGCCTTTCTTTAAAACAGGGCAATCTCAGGCTCTTTAGTTTCAAGTGGAAGCCAAGATTTTCTGTAAGTACGTGATTCAGGGTAGTGTTGCTTTGGCATTTTCACAATTATGTCATATATCATCACACTTCCCTCGGAGCCGGCAACACCGTTTACGCAGAGATGAACGTAATTATTCACAGAGGGGCCCTGTTGGAGCTTCAGACTCCTTGGCTGATGTATAGAGGAGGCCAACTGGCTCTGCAGGTCTCTATCTCTGTCTTTCATAGGCTCACAGCAACATGCAGCTGCCTGCACGCTTTCGTGTTGGTTCTAAAGGCAGTAGCCGGGGCACGTGCTCCTGAAATCACCGATGAATTTGTAGGCACCCGCTCGCACCTCTGCGTCGCCTGAGCGGAGGGACACATGCAGTCAGACTCCCACAACAGAAAGGTTTCCAATAAAGCTGAAACACAGAGGTATTGTTTGTCCAACCACTGGCAAATGCACAGAGCCATTGTGTGGGTCCTGAAAGCCTGGGCGCTTTATTCTCTGCAGACTGAATGGCAGCCGCGGGTAATAATAACACAAGATTTAAAAAGCCAACATTATAGGGGCATTTACAACCCGCTGAGAGAGTGAAATCTCAGCAATCTGAGCTGTGTCTCTAGTGATCCTACATTTTTACTGCCTGATAAGGAAATGATGGGCAGCTCTGGAGAAATGGCCACCACAGAGCAGATGAAAGGGGAGCAGGTTGGCTGCTCAAACACTGCAGTAAGTAAAGAGGCACAAATGGAAAAGCTGCCTGCAAATCAAGTGACCAGCCTGCCCCTCCCCATGCTGGGTGAGCTGGGAGGTATGTATGTGTGCTTGCACACCTGTTTTCTTCCCAGGCTGGCATCAGTGGGGGCAGGCTTGGTTTGCATAATTCTGAGCTTGGAGGCCTTTGGTCAGCATCATCTGGGTTGGTGCTTTGGTAGCTGTCAGCAGATCGACTTGGGACCATTTACACGTGAGAAGGTAGCTGGGAACTGACTGTGGAAAAGAGAGGGTGGGATTAGCCTTCTGCCTTCTGGAAGCAGCCAGTCTTTCTGTGAAATTAAATTTTGGGAGACAATAAGTATTGAGCTTCCTGAATGCAAGTCTCAATTTTAAGTCACAGTAATGACAACTACCTTACACAATTTAGGCTCTACTGACACCATCTTACATGTGGAATTTTATTATTTTCAAAACAAAGAAAACCCCACCCCACAAAAAAAAAGAGATTTTTTAATGAACAGTTCCTTATCTTAAAAGTCAAGTCTTCAGTTCAGTGCTGGTTCTAACGATTCTTTAACATAAATGTCTTATAAAGCTCTTTTGTACATCTAACTACCTAAACAGCTTTATAAGACCCAGGTTTTCCCTGCACACAGATGGAAGTTGTATTTGATAAGCTGGAGGCAGAGTACCAGCTTGTAGCAAGATCCTCTCAGGATATGCCCAGGCTGCAGAATAATGATGACATATCAAACCAGCCCTAACCTTGCTAGCCTTGAGTATTACCATCAGGCTAACCCTGGCAGTGCTGAGCCACAGGAATATGTACCCACCTGTTCAGACAGGTTGTGCAGCTCTCTGCTACTCAGCAGGTTTCTGAGGCAGCATCTTACAGATGTGACCTTGGTCTTTTGCATTAAAGATGCAATGAGTGAAATGGTGGGAAATATTTTAAAGTAGTAAAACATGTTTTTTGCTACATGGCTAGGGCAGATACTTTTCCTTTCTGAAAACATTCTCATCTGCTCAGGTCTCTTGCTTTGCTTCTGCCAGGCAGCATGGCATGGAAATTGCTGGGCCCTGGGTGCTGTTTCTTGTGTGGGACATTATGGGGATTCAGAAATCTAGACTGCTTCACAGATTCATTTACTTGGATTAATGAATCTGTCTCTGCCTCTGTTTCCCCAAGAGTAATGTGAAGTTACTTACGTCAGAGGGATTTATGAGCTTCTTTCTATATTGGCCATTTTGTAGAGTGAAATTCAGCTCAGAGGGCTTTGCAGAAGGACGAAGTATTTAAGTTTGTTCTGTTCTAATCCTGGTTACAGAAAATTGGCAAGTTCCTGCTTAAAGTCGCTTTAAACACAAAATATAAATACCCTTTGTTTTTTTTTTTGTCCTTCTCTTTCTCCCTTCCCTTCTCTCTCTCTTTTTCCTTCCTTTATGTGTTTTGTTTTTATTTTAAATGTTACCTGTCTTAAACTGCACATTGTTCAGGTTGGGACCTGAAAGCTCCTCTGTGCTGGCACAGATTTGCAGAAGGCAGCTGTGGGCTTGCTTTGTTTCCACAGGTTGCAAATGTGAAATGAAATGTGTGTTAGTGGTAAGGTCTTTGTGGGAAGAGAGTGTAAAGAGCTGTTGAGTGACAGTAGAAAAGAATGGTCGAGGAGGGAGGAAGAGAGGATGTAGCTGAAACTAAATATGATGCTTGCTTTTTACTAGAACCTTTGTAGGAGAAGCATGAATGTGTTCCCAGTCCAGAGCTCCCTCATCTCTTCCCCCCTCCCTTTTTTTTCTCTCTCACCCTCTGGGGCTGCTGTTTTAGGATGAGTTGGTTCCAAATAGACAATACTTTTCAAGCAGATAAACGGACACCTAAGCAGCTGCACTGGTATCTATCATGAACAGACATGCTGCACAGTGAGGGAAATTACGAGATGGGACCAGCATCATTTGTCATATTATAAAAAAATATAAAAGCTCCCCCTCTACTTGAGCAGCATCCACAAGAAAAGTGAACAGCACACTTAAAAACTGTCATTTTCTTTTCCAGTCTCTTAATATGTTTTCAAATGCTCCTATTAAACATTCCACCTTTAGGTCCTCTGTAAAGAATGTGTTTTAGACAGATGGAAGCAGGTCTCTGTCCTGACACAGATGCAGAACTATAAATTTGCGGAGGAGGCGATAGAAGATAATTATTTAGAAGGCTTTTGTGTCTTATTCCAGCATCTGGTATTCTACCAGTGCATCCTCTGAGGATGGAAAGGGACAGGACCGAGCTAGGGAAATGCTGAGCTTGGTTTTCAGTTGGTAAAGGTTTTTAATCTTGAAAGAAGGATTTGGAATTTATGAAGGAGGAGACACTGAGAAATCAAGATGCGTCTCCTAGTGCTCACCATTCTCCCTTTGTTTACTCAGATCCACATTTCAGGTTGTAGGGCATCTTATCTGCTGTTCCCTTAATTGCACTGGTTGTGTTGGGCACTGATGGGCAGCTGCTCAGAACAGATCCCTCTTGCTGAGGAGCTGACTTCGATGATGCCTGAGCTTGCAGCTTCACAGAGGTGCTGCTGGGTGTGCCCGTGGTTGGGCAGCCCCATCTAATCACATAACCCAATGTCTCCGTGGCCTCCCAATCTGTCCACAGCCTCTCCGTTCTGGTCCCTGTGTTGTGCCCGGTGGGCACCCAACATTCTCCAACCCCGACTGCAGATTCCCTACCCAGTGCTTCCCATTCTCCTTGATCTTGTAAAAGGGGAGTGGCACAGTGAAATGTTTGGGATTTCTTGGGTGACTTCTGAAACCTCTGTCCAAGAGGTGTGGCTGAGTCATTTGACTGTCTCGGTTCAGGTCATTAACATTTCAAAAGGGCTGTTAGTTCTCTGTCTGGTTGCCTGAACTTGATACAGGATTGTCTAATTGGGGCTTGGTGGGGGCCAGCCAACCAGACTTCTTTTCCTTGTGATCTAATCGGATCTTGCAGCTCCTGGGACCAGATATTTCAAGATACTCAAAGATTGGAAAAGTTAGACATATAATTAATTCTTTAAAATCTGATACTCAAATAATGTAAATGCTCAGTCAGCAATAAACTTGTGGTGCAGAAGAGTTCAGTGCTGAGTCTGCTGAAATAGATTTCAGTTTCTGGTTTGTTACCTGGGCAGTGGAGATAGTCTCCCAAAACAATTTTTTCTTTTCTCTTTTTAGTTTTACCTGTAGGTGCCTGTAGTCTTTGGGAGGTGTTTCACGAAAACAGGTAGAAGTTATATCCCACATCTATCTGCAAACAGACCTGAGAATTCCCAGTTTTCTCTTGGCTCTATCATTGCTGATTTTTGCCTCTTCAGCCAGAAGAAAAGGAGAGCGACATCTACTCCCATACGGGCGAGATGAATACAGCTATCACACAAATAAAATTACTGGCTGCCGAGTAGCAACAGCTTAATGAAAATGTGAAGTGTTAAACAAATAAAGCCAGTCAAGCTCATAATACTTCTGCGTGGAATTTCACTGAGTAAAATTTCACTGAATCACTGAGCAAAAATAGAATTAGGCATAGAAAAAGGATATCTGGAGAAGTCTCTGCCTGCCTCTGTGCTTGATGTATAAAGCTGGACTAAGCAGGGGTGAGCCATACTTTAAGTGTGGACATGATATGCTGACCTGAAGAAGAATTCTCTTTATCCAGAGCAGGAGCCTGCTAAAGCAAGACAGAAAGGGACAAGATAAAGCAATAGATTTCCACTGAAGCCTAAATGCAAATTGTACAGAGGAATGGATGAGAATGAATTTTTGCATTTCTTTAGCATCTTCTCCTGGTGAATAATTATCATACCTCTGTGGTTGGTAAGTAGTATTACTCTTAGGTACAGAAAGGGAAACTGAGATGAGGGTTTATCTACAGCTGCTGGGAGAATTTGGGAAGTGACTGACAAGGGAGCCTAGAATTGTCTCATGCCCTCCAGGCAGTGGTGACCTTCCTGTAGCATGGGAAAACTAAGGGTTTAGTAACACTGGCAAGCAGCTGGTAAAATCTGCAGGATGAGAGTTTAACAACCACTGCTGAGGTCCCATCTCAGAGCACAGTGCCATAGCTGAGGTGTTGTGAAGCATTTTCAGCAGTTCTTTGTACTTTACCCAAGGACTGGACTTTCCTTTGTTTCTACCTTCATGAAAATTTCTGGAGTTAACGACATGCTCTTTAAGACTGGTGCAGGTTAGTAATACATTCCAGGATGAGATCTGGAAAGGCAAAATGCAGTATGTAAAGCTGGAATCAGCTTGTGAAGAAGCCCTGCAGCCAAGGAGCTGCTGTATTTGCTTCCAAACAAAATTACATCCTCTCTCCCTGGCTTCTGCCATCTGTCTATGTGTGGCTGTGAACAGTCAATGGATGCGATGATCCCTTGGAGTTGGGAGGACAACTGGAGTTGCTCCTTCTATCTCCTGTCTCTTGTTTCCTCCACCCCCACCTTGATGGCATTTCTTCACAACAAACCATGTCTCAGCTAGGCTTGGTCTCAGGCTGTGTGGAGTCACTGGTGTATTGGAGGTGTTTTGTGTCTGGGTCACGCAAAGCTTTAATGTGCTGTGGAATTAGAAATGTTCTAGGAGTTTATACACTCTAAGCACCTTTATTTTTCTGGGTGACCTTGTGAAATTCCCTTGCACTGGGCCTGTATCTTGCCATCCTGCTGCCTCTGTCTAATTTGTTTTCTTGTGTATGTTACTGACATCCAGTGAAGTGTAATTTGTTTGAGAAGTGGCGCTTATAACAAGGATCCCGCTAGTAATCCCTGCATTGAATCCCTATATACACAATGTTCCAGGAATAATTAAAGTCACAAACTTCAATCTTGAGGGATGCACAGGGGAAACCTATGCTGAAATGAGGCTTGGCATTTTCTACTTCCAGTGCTTTTTAGCACTATAGGATTTGCTATTTTTATTCCAGGACTGAAGTAGATTTAAGAGGAAGTCTGACATCTTGAATTTATATGTCCTAACAACAGTGTTCATCAGTCAGTCTTCTTACTATGTCCTTTCTCTACCCCTTCTCTCTATTAATTTTCCTCAATAGTCTGCAGGGATCATTTGCCAGCCTGATTCAAATTCTTGCACTTCCCTGGCATCTTGTTTTATAACATCTTGCATCATGTACTTTCCATTTCTGTAATCCATTTAATCCAAGATACTGAAATGGCTTTGCAGGTATTTATTGCATTTCTTTCTTCCTCGTGTAAGGAGGTAACAGGTCATTTATACAACTTAATCCAAAGTCTCTTGGCTTCTGGGGTTATTTTTTTCCTTTTATTTTCCCACTGATTATCCTGGAGGCTGGTAGCAAGAGCAGGAATGACAGTATGGAGAAGTTGCATGTATTTGTGTCTGGCATTTCATTGTGTTGTGCCCAGAGCATGGCTTGGCAGTGTAGCAGTTAAACTCCTGCAACCACCGTCCCCCAGCAATAATCCTACTGTTGCCTGTCCTTAATTTTTGGAAGCGTTGGGCTTAGGGTTGGAAATAATGAAATGCTGTTGCATCAGTAAGTGGTTTTCCATTCCTTTTGGCTCTGGAAACGGATATTCACAGTTGGGTGAAGTTCATTTTAATCCTCACAAGACCAGAGCTGGATTTGTACAAGTTGTCATTGTTCTGCTTTAGAAACACTCTGTGCCTTCTGGATCCCTTTATCCCTCCCAGGGGCTAATTCACGAGCTTGCAAAACACTCAGGGTGACTCCAGTTGCAGGATGGAGGGGCATTCAGTGTTACCCCTTTCTCCTCCTGCATTGCCTTCTCTCTCTTGTTCCAGAAAGGCATGGTAGTGTTTGTAGCATACACTTCCTGATGTGTATAGATAGTGGGATGTAATTATCTTCCCCTGAGGTAGAGTCATTATAGTGGCTGTAAAGAGAGAGGGTCACAGTCCTAATGGGAAATGATTTTAAAGCAATCTTGACCAAGTCTAGTGGAGCCATTTCAGAGCACTTAAAACTCAGCCAGTCCTTCATGGCACTTGTGATATGTCCATTTTATGCGGTGAGAGGCAATGGGACTAACGCTTGTCGAGGGATAAGGAAAATCTATGATAAACTGCAGCACTGGCTTTGGGCAAGTGTTGTGTGTTGCCACAGGGGAAAGGCACCGACAGAGCCCGGTCTTGATTATTATTGTTCTTGATACTGATTTGGAAAAACGCAATGCACTTGCAGAAGCAATAAGCCAGAAGTTGTGAAGTCTGCCACCTTGGGCTTCCAGTGCTACAAGAGCTGCCCCTCTGCCCCCAGGCTTGATTCCTGCAGAAGCAAGAGAGTTGTTCCCATTCCCCAACCAGGTGGCTGGGCAGATAGTGGCACAGTCCCCAGATCACCGGTGGATGTATTAGTGGTCCTGGGAAGTTCAGGCTTCAAAAACATACTGTCTTACAAGGCAGATTTGGTCAGAGGTTGTTTAATAGCAAATGCTACTTTGTGTTATAAGATGTCAGAGAAAGACAGACCAGCATGCTTTGACGTGTGCTGGGGTTGTGCTCAGTAGTGAGGTGAGGAGAAAGGCTTCGTCAGAGCTGATGGAAGGTGGCAGTCAGCAGTTGTAGGTCATATTGAGGGGCACTGGCAGGTCTGTTGGGATGAGCCCAGGACTAAAAAGCAAACACCACTTCACATAAGTGATTTTCTGTATTTCGGTTATATATACAGAAGCACAATAGCCCAGGCTGTGCAGGTTAGCAAAGCTGCAAGCTGGTACCCAGGAGAGCAAGAATAACTAGTAGTGAAATGCTCCATGTCTGATTTTCATCCTTTGAGCTCCTCTGTAATGTATTGGAAAACAAAAATTGTTTAAATAATGGAACAGACCCGATGAAATTGTGCAGTGATGCAGAAGGGATGAGGAAGGGTTATTTCCTTTCTTTCCATTACTTTCCTCCTCCTGCCTTGCCTCCCAAACGTGGGTGGAATCTACATGTCAAGCAGTAGCAACATCAGCCTGGCCTGGTGGCTTTTCTTAATGGCAAGCATGAGATTAAATGCAATTAACATTGATTGAACAAAGCGGCCGCCCTCACTTTGTATGTGGATTAATTAACAGCCATCCTTTCAGCAGTGGCCCTTTGTAGAGCCGTGTTTGTTCCTCCTGGCCCCGGTATTTTTTAGTGCATGTCCAAAATCAAAAGCACTGAGCCCACTGTGACGTCTGGGGCTACCGACTCAGCAGGGAGATGCAGCCCCCCAGCCGGGATGATTTTTTGTGCAGTCTTGTAACCGCAGAGCTGCTCAGTCAGTGGCAAAATATTTCCTGTTAAGCAAGGCTAATGACAGGAGCTCTCTGCGAGTTAGAACAATGATCAGAACAATTGTCTGGAGGAAATCAATGTTATAATGCATGAACAAACAGGTGAGTCTCAGAACAGCTGGAGATTAGTTGTGCTGGTAAATAACTTCATATTCGGGTGATGCAGAGCTATGGGGAGGTGTCAAGGCAGAGCAAAGCAAACAGTGTCGGCTCTTGTGAGTGGAAGAAAAGGGAGGAGGAAACCAGAAAGACTGTTTCTGTTCCTTGCACTCTGTCGTTGGGGTATGTAGACCAGAGGACTTCCACGTGAAAGCACTTTCCGGGGTGTTCTGACAATGCGTCTGGTGAGTTTTTTGAAAGGCGTCTTTTCTGTTGTCAAGGCAGCTTTGAAGACACCATCTGGGGAAGTAGCCAAGAAGTCATTGGGTGAACTTCTCTGCTTTGCAAATCTATTAACACCAGTACAGGGAAGAGGGAAAACAAAACTCTCTTCATAGCTTTTTGAATTCATGCTTTTTGTTGCTGCCAGGCTTGCTCCTGCCCCTCCTTATTCCAGTCCCAAGGACAGTAACCGTTGGACTCCTGAAGGATGAGAGAGACAGAGAGGCTTTTCTGTGCAATAACTATATGGCACAGAAGTGCTGTGATCCATTAGTCAGCTCAGCTGCTCCACAAAATAGCCAATACCCTGAGTGTAACAGAACAAATTGCACATAACCAAAAAATACCTACAGCATACATCAAACCAAAGTGACTCAAATGTCCCTTGCAGCAGTTTGGGGAGCTAATAGCCCCACAACAAATGCCTCATCCAGTGCAAAGGCCTTGAACACCCATCTTAGGACAGGTCAGGATTTTTGTGTTTCATTAGTGCCTCTTTCCACACTAACTGAGATGAAAAAGTTGTGCAGTGACATTGCTGAGATCTGCTGTGCGCCAACAGGTATTCTGGTGTTGAGAGCTGCCTGCACACAGCAGAGAACTAGGAACTATGGAGATTAATTTCTACTTTGTCACTGACACTTCAAATGCACCGAGTCATTTATCATGGGGATCTGCTTTCTGATTTCTTCATAGGTATACAGTGCCCATATGCGTGAGCGCCGTGGTGCAACTGCTTAAAGGGATGTTAGAACAAAGGTAAGGCACATACTGGAGGAAACTTGCAGGATTTGCCCTGTGAGACTAAAGGCTGGTTAAATAAATATGTCTTAACACAGCTGAGGCTTGGCAAACAGCGTCTCTGGCAAACACTGAGGGAGGAAGTTCTTCGGGGTCTGGCCTTTCAAGAGGGAGATTCCTCCACTGGCTGTGAGCCTCCGGCGAAACCAAGAGCTGAGGCACAGAGCTGGCCAGTGACTGGGGGGAGGCAGAAAGGATGCTGTGGACTCTCCAGGCAGCCCTGAGCTTCTGCACTGGGATGCAGACTGGGAGAAAAGGAACAGGAGAAAGACAAGAGAGCTGTGCCTTAGAAAATCTTGCTGAAACTTCTCTTTGTTAGAGGACAAGGGCCGTGTTGGGCATTGACTGGACTCCCTTCTCGGCAGGGGTGAGATTTGTGGAGCAAATCTATTTGCAGAGCTCAGCCCTTTCTCCTCACTCAACTGGAACCAGAACTGGAAAGCTACTGGCTTCCCCACGGGGACTGTGAAGTGGCAGGCTCTGTCAGCTGAGCAGCCAGCGATTTTGGCCACTGTTAGTTCCCAAGCAGAGTCTCACAGTGGTGGAAGAGCATGAGTTAGTGGCTCAAGGTCCCGTTTGCCGGGAGAGGCATGGAGGAAAACAAGTACTGCGTGCCCTCCAGCTGGACTTGCTGTCAGGACTGAACAGATTCCCATTCCTATTTCTGCTACCGAGGAATTTGCCTTGATATGGACACTGCATTCACATGTAGAGGTGCTGGTCTGGAGCCCATCAAGACTGGAACCTGGTGTCTGTCTGCATTGCATTGGTAGTGGCATTAAAAATAATCTACCCTCTTCATGCAAGAAGGGCACTGTCCCCTCTTGTTAGAGTGAGTGTGCAGTGCAGTCTCCAAGGCTGATATCTCCTGACTTGTTCTTCTAAGACTGCAACAGAGACCAGCTAATGCCAGCTGTGGGGCAGTTATTTTGTGAGGAGTCGCCAAACTTTTTTAGGCTGAGCCTCAACTCCATTTTTTGGCAGTATCTTGCCATGTGAGAAGAGCTTGTGATTGCAAACTGCCTGAATATGTTGCATATACGACTTGACTGGCGCATATGCAATGATAAGGGCATGGAGGAGAGGTAAGGTTTCTCCTTCCCTTTCCTGGCTCCTTCTGCTCAAGGTAAGTGTTGTACTAACCTGGTAGCATCTTGCAGGGAGGGTTCCACTTTGGAAGAAAATGAAGAAGTTCCTAATCTATATTGGCATGGTTGCAATGCTAGGTGGAATTAAAATGTGAAGGTAAATAGTTAGCTTAGCAAAGAGAGTGTTTAGTGTTAGAGATCCTTCCATGCTGCTGCACAGCATGTGAGGCACGGAACTGTGCGCTGTAAAGTAGTTAGCCATAGGTTTATAAACTGATGGCCTAGGAACAATTCTGTGTGTATTCTGACTAGCGTAGACATGATGGGCTAACAGACCACAGGGCCTGCAGAGCTTCCACTGTGCAGCGTGCAGTGGGTGTGTGACAGTGCAGGAGCTGTCAGGAGACCTCCAGAACTGTTCGCTGTTAATGGGGTCTGTACTGCATGGCACGTGCTGCAGGGGATCCAGAGGAGAACAGATTCACAGAGACCAGCTCTGGTCTCACTTTCATGGTAAGTTCACCCTTAGCCATGTCAGAGCGTTCAGGATGGTAGAGGCCTGCACTGGTGTGGCAGATGATGCCAGATCTGGATTGGCATCTGAGCAGGAATGTCTGAAACGGCTGGGGAAGTTGTCCCTCTGCGCAGGCTGTTGTGTACTGGGAGTGCTTCAATTCCCAAAAATTGCCAACTCTATAACCATCACAAGCAGTTCGTGTCCCTGATGAGGGAGAGGACATTAATTAGTTGCTCCATCCAGCACAGGCTGCTCTTAGATGTAATTGTCTTAGGCCTCTGCTGGGAGCAGTGTGGGCTGATTGACGGTGTCATTACCTGCATCCTCTGTTCACGGAAGCTTCCCTTGGCGAGAGCTGCACCGCAGGAAATTGGTGTCTGGCCTGCCTGGCAGCCCATCAGTTCTGGGTCCAGTGCTCACTGTGCAAAAGATTTTGAGGAAGTTTAGTCATCCAGAGCAAGATGGAACCTGATGTTTTTGCACAAGGAATGTTTGTGAGCCTCCAGCTCGGTGCATCCCTGGTATGTGGGTAGGTTAGGCTGGAAGGAATTGATTGAGGTTAAAAGCTGGCTGTTTGCATTTTCTTCTGAAATTCAAAATATCAAAGGATCATAAAATGGCTTGGATTGGAAGGGACACTAAAGATCGTCTAGTTCCAACCCCCCTGCCATGGACAGGGACACCTTCCACTAGACCAGGTTGAAATATGTAGTTATGATTTTGAACACAAAATTGCCTAACTATGATGTTCTTTAAAATTACTTTTAAAAAAAGGTTTTGCTGTCTTCCACAAGGGGTAACCACAGAGTGGCCACAGGAGTGGTTTTTTTTTTTTTTTCACAAAATGTAGCATTCCTGGATACTTCACTGAAGTGTTACAGTGTGAATATAACAAATTACTTTATTGCAAAATTGATCGGGGAGTTGTTACTGCTTCACTCGTTACAATTTCTGTGAGTGCTACTGGAGTTTTTAAAATGTATTGCTCTGTGCATGACTTTGAAGCCACTGATGATGAGAAAAATTACCCGGGAAATTAGAGTCAGTGGAGTAATATTGATGGTTCATTTGTCAAATTTCTGAATATCCTTTGTCTAAATAATGTGGCAAACAGTTTTGTCTTTATTCTTGAGTCCTTTGAAGGTTTTCTGGTTCACTGTTGTCAGAGATGGAGCTGTCTTTGGAGATGCAAGGCCAGCATATTCAGTCTACATTGGCCATGTATCAGTCAATACCAGCCTACTATGCAGAAGTAGCCCAAAGGACATGCTCACCCTCTGACAGACAGTGCCAAGTGTGCCAGCACCATTATTTTATGATGTTCTCCATTCTGATTTGCATTGAAGAAAGCACAGCTTTTCTCCTCAGAAAGGCAAATATCTGGAGAGTAGAACTGAGCTCAAATACAGCCCTAGTGAAAATGGGTGGTGAGACCATATGCAGTGAACCGATCAGTTGCCTTTCTCTAGTTGGCATTACCTGGGCCCTGTAAGCATGGATCAGTACTGTCTGCTCTGCAAATAGACCTGCACATGTCCAGAGCATCAGAAAAAAGCAGCATGTTGCTGGGCTCCCCCTCTGTGTTTCTGTGTAGCGGGAGTTCGCTGACAGAGCGATGCCATTGCTGGTGCGGGAGAGCTGATTACCCAGGTTTTGAAGTAGGATCCAACTGAGGATATCTCAGATCCTTGGAGGTGTTGTAGCTGGTGTCGGGTGTGTTCTCATCCACTGCTGATGGCATTGTTGCTTTTACTTCTTTGACTTTATGGAAGTGATAAGATAAAAACAGGAAGAGCCCAAAGCAGGCTTTGCAATCTCCATCCTAAAAATACTGAAAACCTCCTCTTTTTTCTACCCCTCAGAAGTTCACAGCTTATATGCAGATACCTCATATGCAGGATCTGAAGAGGTATCACTTAGGAGGTTTCTGTGGGGACAAAGTAGACATGATTTTGCTTTGAATTTTGGGAGGTCTTGGGTCTTAATAGGATAAAGACTGTCAGACATGTCATGAGTTAGGTCAGTCTCTGAGTCCCCATCTTTCTTCTCCCCTCTCTAGTCCTCACTCTTATGTTGATCCCGTTCCAGAATGAGTGAGTGCTGTGTGCATGTTTGATGGGAGCTAATCAAAGTGCTCCTGTGTCCTGCTGGGCAGGACTGAGTGTGGAGCTACACTTACTCTTGGAACCTAGCTGCTCCAAGGCTTACCTGGAACCGTGGCTGTTCTCTCCTGCTGTTGGCCACTGGTTTTACAATCCTAATCATTGCAACTGACCATATATTCTTGTTTATAGAATCAGTCTCACCTTTGATATCATGAGCTGCTTTCTTACTTCTACAGTCCTTTCCCCTTGAGTGTCTTGCATTTTACAGCAGGTGAAACCTGATGATTTTTCTGTGGGATCTTCACCCTGCCAACGCTATTCTTTCATTTCTGAGGGGAACATTCCAATGTCAACAGCTGCATAACTAGCTTGCTGCCTCTTTCTTTTGTCTCCTTTTTTCTCCAGGAGCTGTTAGTTAATTCTGGATAAACGTCAGCCGCCAAAGAGCAGAGGACAGGGACCACAGATGCCCTTGGAAGCCCCAGCATCCTTCTGGACAGACACTGACCAAAACCGGTGCCTTCTGCCCTTCATGATCCAAGACAGTGACATGATTCCTCTTCTAATTGCCTGCATGTATCAGTATCACTGGACATTCCTGGAGTTGGGAGAAGAGTCCCAGGAGAGGGGGATGCTATAATTTCTTTTTATTGTTTTGCAATGTAAAGAATCGTGTTAACCCCAGGGGCTTCCAGTACAGTTTGTAGCTTGGGGTCTTGCCTGCCATGAGCCTGGTTCACCCTTTTCTAGTTTTGGTTTCACCAACCTGCATCTGAGTTTCAAGAGCTGTTAGCTGTCTGTTTGCTCTGGGGAAAAGGGTCCAAAGTATTTTGAAGTACCCCTGACTAGCTTGTTAGGATTGACTGTTCCTAGCATGCTCCCATTGGTCACACCAGCAGGCGTGTTCCTTCCCTTCCAGGGTTCCCTCCTAAACAATAAAGTGTTTAATGGTCGCTGTGTGCTGTGAGATACTTTTAGTCCCATGAGTTTGTAAATTGCTGTTTTCTACCTACTGCCCATGCCAACAAAAACTTCAAACAAGTGTGAGGAATTGAAATATTTCAAGTCACAGTTTATAAATCATAAAACTTGTTCATTTTGGTCCCGGGCTGAATGACTTTGGCTTATTTGAAAGTATTTGGAAGAGTGCAAACTCCTGGCTGAAGGGAACTGGTGTTGGGGAATCATGCTGAAAAAACCTTTGCCTGCTGGATGCAGAGCCCAAGTTATCTTTCTGTTCACCAACTCTTTGCAGTTCCTGCTTTGTCTGCCATAAACCACTGTCCCTTTCAGGCTTGTGCTCTGTGTTGAGCCCTCTCCTTGCTGAGTGAGGGATGGAGAAAGCTGGGTACATCTGGAATCTGATTCTCCTAGAGGTAGGTGTGGCAAGGTTTGCAAAAGGCCTGTCAGCAAACCTGGGGAGCAGGTCTAGCTTGGTAACTTGATTCCTCTTCTCTGGCAACATTAGCTGCCTCTGTCCTTTCTGACTGTGTCTGACAGTTTCTGAAGAATGTGAACATGGATTTTTGGAGGTCGTGTCAATGTTTATTAAAATGGATGAAGGGGGCTGAGAATTGTTTTCTGTGTTATATTGTGCTTTGTCTCTTTTTTTTCTTTAGACAGCAACTTAGTGCTTTACATCTTCATTAAGGCAGCAAAATGCTTTTCCTTGTTGAGAGCTGATGCCACAATCCTCTTCCTCCTCAGAAGTGATGTTTGCTTACCCGTGGCTCATCCCTGTTAGTCTCAGATCTTGCAAAAGTTCCAGGTTTTCATCATTGTGTAGGTCAAACTTGCTGTCCCCAAGGAAGGAAGGGCAAGTTTTCCAAACCAAAGTAGGATACTCAGTGCCCTCAAATTTGTTTTAGCAGGACTGGGTGGGCTTTTGCTGCTGCTGCCATGCCAGCTTTTGGATCTGCTTTGGATAACCAGGTCCTACAGAGCCACAGAACTTGTGATTCTGCATGCAGAGATTTAGAGCAGCAAGGTCTGTCCCTGGCTAGGTTTGAAATTATTGTTGGTCTGAAGAGAAAAATACCTATTTTGTCTCTTCCTCATTTTCCTCTTGCCCCTATCCAGCATTGCCTTGGCATGAGTAATTTGCATGTCATTATTTCAGCTGCCCTAAACTGGGGGGGGACTATGATGCCAGGGCTGATTATTTGGCGGCACTGGGCAATTTTCTCTGTTAGGCAACTGTAATACATTTTCATGTTCTTTTATAATGAGCTTTATTTACCAAATTGGCAATTCCTCTGTTGAGAAATAACTGATTACAGCATTCAGGGAGTTGCTGTCATCTCAAGATATGCAGGTGTCTGTGGAACATAAACAGATGTGATCATTCAGACAGTGAGCTCGATAGAGGGTAGTGGGGGGAAAAATCAGCCTTAAAATCATAAATGTAACAGCTACAGCTAATGTTGGCCAGGTGCACTGCGGTTGTTTGCAGCCCAACAAGGACAAAATGGCACTCTAAGGCTATCCAGTACCTCCAGATGAGGGACTGCTTGATTATTAGCTGAAAATATACCTCTTGCCTGTTATTGCACTTCAATACTGGCTTGCCTAACTCTGTCTCTGGTAGCCTTTGAGGACAGACAGTTGTTCATTGCACAGCCTTGAAATGAGAAATTCCTCTGTCCTGCCAGGTTGAGTTTGGCTTTAGTTTATCCTGTGCTGAATGTCTACAAACACCTTGGTGATCATGTCCATGGGGACTGTGATCCCATCTGCCTTTCAGGCAGTCCCTTTCCTTTGGTGTTTCCTAGTGCCCAGGAGAAGTTTTGTTGCTGCTGTTGCCCTAATGACCAGCACAGATATCTGAGCCTGGGGAAAAATACGATGAGTGGAGAACTCAGTAGGAAACTGCTGAAGATGAAGTTCAGTTTGCAGAGTCCCAGCTGCTATCCAAGTAAAAAATATGCAGGTAACACAGCTTCTTAAATGTTTTCTCTTCCCCCTCATCTTTGCTGTTCCTATAGTACTGAGACCCTTGCAAAAAGGGAAGAAGCCCTGTACCTTCTCCTAGGCTCCCCCTCCTTATGTTTCTCCTCGACTGATTGTTGGATACTGGGAGCAATTTTTTTTTCCCATGCAAGATTGTGACAGCAGGTGTCAGTTATGCTCCAGAGTGGCAGAGATGACTATTCCTGGAGCTTGGGTAGGGTGTTGAATAGATGTCCTTACCACACCGCTACCGTCGCAGTCGGCATTAATGGGCAACTAGGACAGCAGGATAAACAAGGTCCGAGTCTATTGTGGAAGCTGAAATTAGAGGCAGTTTCCTCCAGAGGCAAGTTTGAGGTGGGGTAGAGGCAGCCAGCAATGCTGCTGTCTGTGCTGCATGTGCTGGATAAAAAGGAGCTCTTTTGTGTCCAGGAATATCTGTTTCACCAACTAAACCTGCCCAAGACCAGGTGCAGTTCAGGTGCAGTGCTCCATTCAGCTGAGCAGTGCATGTCCATTTTGCCTGCCCGGTTATTGCAGTTCTCTCTGCAAATTGGGTAATTTTGTGTACAAATGCATCCGGTGATTTGGATGCAATGTGCACAATTGTGGTAATTTCATGTGAAAATACAGCTTGCGGAGTGCTTACTTTAAGAGTATGAATTGTTTTAAAACTTGCCAGATGAATGGAAAGAACAACCTTTTTATTCATGCATAATTTCTTAGTGTTGCAGGAAGGGAAAAGAACAAAACCAGCAAAGTTAGAGAAGATACAGGAAATAACTGATACAAATTTTCCAGTAGGCCTCAATAGCTTTTTTAATGAAACATTCAACAAGCAGCACTTTGAGATTCCAGTGTGCAGGAACATCACCGGCACTCTAAGCACCAAATTTGTGATCTTGCATAAAAACACAACCCGTTGCCTCCTGCTGTTAATATTTCACACTTGACTTTGCAAGATGCTTTATCTAATATCCTCTCTGCATTCAGGCTTCTACCTGCTCTGCCTTGTCCATAACAGGAGAGGCGGGAGGAGAAAAGCAATTGCCAAGTGTGTCTGTAATCTATGTAGGAGGGTTTTGTGTAGCTGTAGGGGTAGAAGAGTAAGTCTCATTTCCTATTTTATAGTCTGCTGAATCCTGTGATCTCATGCTGTGTGCTCCTTTTCCAAGCAGAATTTTTCAATTTGTTTTTCAAGTTGTTATTATTTTTTATTTTCAAACTGGTTAAAAGTGTTTGTCTGTAACTTGTCGATAAATTGTTTATGCCTAGCTCCCTAAAATGCTTCATTGCCAGTCTTGTACATGTCTCAGGACCACCTTTTTCTTCCCTTGTCTTATGCCCTCCCAGTGGGCTGTTGCACCCAGTACTCTTTTGGAGCCTGAAGGCCCATTCAGAGTCCTGCAGTGTGTAATCCTACACCTGCTCCCATTCACGTTTTTTTGTTCTTGTAGAAGATGGATATTCCTGAACTGATTCACCTGCCTTGTCAGCCCTATCACTCTGCTCTTGTTATGTGTTGAATTCTCCTCAATTCCCTGGTTCTCCTGGGCTGATGCCTTGGGAAAATGAAGGGTGATGTGGACTGAAGTGATTAGCCTGGATCACCTTTGTGCTGAGGCTGCTCAGGCCAGTAATGCCGCCCCTCTATCTCCAACTCTGCTGTGTAATTGTGCTGGCAGAGTGGTAGTTGTGCAGCCTGGGGCAAAGCCAGAGGGAGCAAATGGAGCAACCACTGGTCTCTCAGGAGGGCTCTCTGTCAAAAGTGTATCTTGGATTTAGTGACACATGCTCTTTCAGACTTTTTATAGAGGTCAGTGCATGGCAGGAAACTTTTCTTTGTTGTCTTCCTAGGGAGAGCAGCACACAAACTTTTGTTTCCAAGTTGAAATCAACTGCTCCCTCAGGGCTATGTAACAAACTGCTCCTGAAACTAGTTTCCCCTTGTGAATGGCCTAAATTAGACGCTCTCCCTGCTTGCCCTCAGTGAAATAGCTTGTGCTTTATCCAGCCATTTCATTTGTGCAGTGTGCTATGAGATGTTGGTGACACTTGTGTCTGGTTCCTGCTGCTCTGTATTATTCTCTGTGGGAGCTATTGCATGGAAGGCCTGCTATCCCAGGGTGTATAGGAGAAGGGGCAATAAGGACCTTGACTCTCATTTTGATTCCTACTTTGCTTCCTCCTTTGTTTTCAGAAAGTTTGTTTAGAAATAATCTCTTATATCTTTGGAGCAGCTCTGCTAATTGGCAGGAGTCCAAACAAAGCCCTTAGGGTCACTTGGCTCTTTTTGAAGAGTTAGGATCTGCTCACCTCTTTATGGACCCCTTAAAGCTTTAGTTTCAAAATCCTTTTTGAATACAGAGTTGATATTGGAGTGACAGCTGCGGGGCAAGTTGTTTTTGTACCCATCTACTGCTAACATTTTTGGCAAACTGGTGCATGCAGGTCACTGCTATACACTTCCTGCTGCCTTCTCTAAAGAATTAATTAAAAAATATATTTTCACTGTTTAAGATCAGGAAAGAGTTTTAAGTCACCCAGCACTCCAGCCATGCCCTCTGTGTGTGTGTCTTTGCATGAGCAGCTCTGCTGGAGTCTTTGGGTGGACATCTCATTCTGACCTAGTTGCATCATTAACCTGGGTATGTAGTCTGAAATGTGTGAATGGGTAATTTAGACCTTACAGGCAAGGAGGATATCACCTGCTTTCAACCTCTGACTGTTGAGCCATCCAAAGAGCTGATTTTTCATGGGGGCAGGACAGGAGATACTCTCCATGTTTCAGTGCCTTGTGCTGAGGTGCTAGTGGAGTTGGAATGGGTCTCTCTGGCAATTTTTTTTTCCCTTATGGCTTTGGATCAGTTGTGTGTTATTTAGTCCTTGAACTGCCTGATTTATTCTCTCAAATGGACATCAGCAGAGGACACGAGTGACACTCCCTCAGGAGGAGTGAAAAGGGTGTTATTTTTTCCCCTCCCGTGACCTCTTGAACATCCCTCTATATACATTTTCTTGGTGATGGAGTCCATCATCATAGAGTTTGATTTTTATTTTCTATGAATGGGGAGTACCACTGTAAGTCAGGATTAGCTAAACATAACATTAAAAATAAAGCACGCCTATTAATTTAATGGGTTTCTCGTTACAACCATCATAAAACAAGTAAACAGGAACTCTGCCAGAGCTGCCTACATTCCTCCTTTGAGCGGCTGAACCAAGGGAGAGATTTGAATTTTTGCCATTTGATAAAGCCGTGTGTGAGGATGGCTTTTTAAAAATTAATTCTTTACTTTTCCTTCAGTAGCCTTTCAACTGCTGAAAAAGCCTGGCCGGTGACTGCAGTGAAGCTTCACAGCTCTTAATGAGATGGAGGGGAAATGCCAGTTCAGGATTTAGCTTAAATCATATCAGCCAAAATAAAAGCTTACAAAAGGCAGAGAAATTGTTCTTTATGGGCTTCCTCACTGAAACAGCCTTCATAGTCTCTTTAATCCTTACTTGCTTATTTTTCTTTTGCAAAGATAAATAAGTAGGTTTTGTGTTGGGACTTCTCCCTTCTACTCCCTACCTTCTGAAGTGTTCTTGCCAACTTCCTTGAATTGGAATTTACTGGATTAAGCGGATCACATGCATCTGTGGTGACCACATAGACTGAGCCTGGCATCCACATGCATTGCAGATGTCCAAAAGCACCTTTTGCCATGAGGTTTGTGCCTGCTCTCAAGCAGGGCTCTGCCACTGCATCTCAGGGCTCTGCAGTGGGAATGCACACAGGGGTGTCCAAACAGCATGTAAGCTGAGAACAGTGGAATTATCTGTGTACTAGGCTTGTTCCAAACTTAGATCAGGTGCTTGTGCAGTGCTGTGGGGTCTTTAAGTTAAAGAGGTTATAAAAAGAGAAAATATTCATCCATTTGTTTTAAAACTACATTCTGGTTGTTTTTATGCAGTGCCTTCCCTGGAGTATACATTCCCAAACTGGAGGGCGGTTTACAAAATGGAATATCCACAGTAATATATTTAATATACTTCATGGCTGCTTTCCCTAACATCCTAATGAAATCCAGCTGTGAAACCTCAGTGCCAGCTGTTGGTTCCACCCAGCCGCTGGTTGGCCTGACCTCCCCCGTGCCAGGAAAAATGAACTCCACTGTCTGAAGGGAAGGGTTGCCATTTAGTCTGTGGCCAAACAGACAAAGAAGAGAATTCATGCTTTGGAGTCTAAGCTGATTATCTTCTTGGAAGTACCCTCAGACAGCAGGGTCTGGCTCTTCAGCTCTCCAAAAAACAAAGCAGATGTCCTCTTTGGAGGCTGCAGGTGGTCCTGTATTGCTCATTGCTGATATGAAACTCAAATAATTTTTGAGGCTATTTTCAGTCAGTGAGTGTGGGTAGATCTCCTATAGGTTATAGGAATCTTGTGTCATGGTGACAATGTCCAAGTGTGGCATCAGGACAGAGGTACATTTGCTTTTCCTTTGTGACTGATGGGCAGATGTTTCGAAGTGTGGTTCTTCTGCTGGGTGAAAAACTTTGTTCAACACTGCAAGGAATTGCATAGAAAAATGTGCAGGTCATAACTTTAAGGTGATCTGTATCATTCTTCTGACTGTGAACTTGGTCACTGCCAACCGTTGCTTCCTCATGGGATTGCTTGTGAGGTCCAAACTCAGGTCTCTGGAAAAACCAAGCACACCCATTACAGGGAAGTTTTAATAAGTTGTACTCAAGAGAATTGTGCTCCAGGTTGCTTTGCAATCACCCTTGAGACTGGGAGCTCTAACACTGCTACAGACCTTGCAGCACTCTCAAGCAAGCAGATGACAACATAATTACAGCTGTTCCCAGGAGGGCAGAATTCTGCCATTCTCAACTGGAAAGAAAATTGGATTTTAATGAGGAGTACAAGGTGAAAAGTTCTGAAACTCGGAAGCATGTGGACAGTGGAGCAAAAAGCATGAAATGTGGCTCAGCCCTGCTCCTGCCCATTGTACCCACAGGGCCACCCTCTGAGTGAGGCTCCCTGGGGAGAGCTCCTCGCTCTCCTTGCTCCATCTGTTTCAGAGTAATTAGATCACTTTCATCCAGCCATAGATTTTAGATTAAGTGATTTATAAATTTAAGTAATATTTCCTCTTGTTGCTCCATATCTCCACATATTCTTCCAAAAGCCCTTTCAGGGTTTCCAGGTTTTATCAAATCTGCGGACTGGGAGAAGCACCTTCTCTCTCATGGTGTCTGTATGTCCAAGAAGGCTGTGCCTGGCCCAGGGTTGCCCCCTCTCTGTTTAACCTGGGGACTGAGTAGTTTACGGGAGTGAAGGAGAAGTGGTCATGGAAAAGGAGTGGTTGAAAATGTACCTTTGAATGTTAACTTGGGGAAAACTAATAGCCTTGGTTCTGGTTTTCTAAGGGTCCTTCAAGTCCTGAAAAGGCAGGTGAGTCTCAGAGCTGTACAATAAATCCATGGACTTTTCTGTGGCCCTGGGGACAGTGAATTAAGTAGTGCAATGGTGCCCGTAGTCTAAACTTCTTAATTTAAAGTCATAAGTGATTTTATAGCCCCTTACTGTTAAGGGAGATATTCCTTACCCCAGGAGTGAGACGTGGACTTTTGGAAAAGGTTTAGATACTTTCTACCCTCCCTAAAGCACTCTGCAGGGCGCTGACTGTGGGGACATCTGTGCAAACTGAAAAGCAAACTGATCCTGCTGGCTCTGCCTCATTTTACTTCCCCTGACAAGTAATTGAGTGATTGCACTTTATTAATGCTAATAACTTTCTAGTTTGAGCTGTTAGTATACAGTTTGATATTTATATTTATTTATTTGTAACACCCAGACTTTGTACTGTCTGGATTAATCCTCGAGCTAATCTGATGCTGAGCCATTATTGTGACAATTGAGTATACAATTTGACATTCATGCTGTACCTGGTGTAGCTAATTTATGTAACTCAATTTATAAATTACATAAATTGGTTACATAATTTACCACATACCTTGTACACTTCACAGTAATATTCCCAGCTTGCAATTTAAACAATCTTTATACTGAGAATAATTTACACTGAAGACTCTTGAATAATTTTGCAATCTATTCCTGGACAGATAAGGAGTCATGTTTGTTAAATAAATGCTTGCTAGTGTTGATTTTAACTTGTTAATCACCCTGTCCCACTTCCTAGATAATCCGTAGCCTGCGTGTGCGTCCTCCTGGATGATGCTGTGCTGGCAGGGTCAGACCTGTGCAGAGGTCCATGTCTTCAGCTTCTGCCTTTCAGGAGCTGCTTGCCTGGGAATGATGAATTTCACCCTCTGTGATCCAGTGGAAACCTGGCTTCAGTGCAGCTGGTCCTGCCTGGAAAGCCAGCTCTGCTTCCTCCAGCCTCATCCAGGAGTGCGGACCTGGCTTCTCTATCGCCCACCCGAGCACATATGTGATGGATGGTGGTATGATCATGGTGAGGAGGGGGCTTTGCATGGGTCTGGGAGAGCTTGTGGTGCAGGGGTAGAGGACACCTCCATGGGTGGTGGCCCAATGAAGTTATGTGTGACAAGTCCTTGGGAAGTCTCTGCTTCACCCAGCTGGTGTTAGAAGAAGACAGGTCCTGCTCCAAACCTCATGGCACCAAGGTCTCAAAAGGATGTAGGGTAAGGCATCGCTCACCCTGTTTGTGACAGCACCTTCAGGCATCTTGCAGGCATCACCTCGGCCCTGAAGGTCCTTGCTTGCCTTTAGGAGCAGCTCCCAGCAAGCAACCCCAGCACTGGGACCCACAGGAGGAGGATGGTGCTGTTCATCACTCCTTGCTCGAGTGGCCCGTGGGGCATTGACTGGCCCATTTCCATCTCTCCTGGTCACTGGCGTCATGTGAGTTGCCATAAATGTTATTGTGGGGCTTATAGGTGTGAGCCTGGGTGTCTGGCACTTCCTGTAGCCCAAAGGCAACGCTGCTCCTTACAGCTGGGCACAATGTTGACCTGCTGCTAAAAGCTGCCAGAGCTCCTGCTCTCCAGGTCTGGCTTTTCCAGGTCCCTTCCCCTCTTTTAGAGTCTGGGCTGTGACCAAGCAGCTCCCACTTGGGCAGCAAATCAGAGAGGCACCAGGGCACGGACCTGGCAGGCAGGCACTCCTGTTAGCATCAGCATCACTTTTCCTTTCCTTGTCATGTCACTTTTCATCCTGCTACCACTGGCTCCCCCACGTTCCCCAGGAGGGGCCAGTGGTGACAGAAAACATTAATTTTGCATCCAGCTGCTCCAAAACGCCATTCAATCCCCAAGCTGTTGCCCTGTGACTGATGCCTTTAAACACCACAGATACTAAACCTGGAAACAAGATATTTGGGAGAGTGGGCATGGAGGTTGTCTCACAGACCTGCCAGCCAACTCCCACTGATGCTCAGTGTTCTTCCCCTCCCCATGGTCCTACCAGGAGGGGACATCCCCTCCTCAAACCCCCTGGTATCTGGGGAACCATGGCTCTCCCCAGCTCTGCCTTTGCTCCTCCCAGTCTACCTCCCAATTAGAGCCAATAAATGAGCTATTATGTGCACACAATCCCAGCACATGCGTGAGCCAGACCCATGCACCCCAAACCTGCGTGGGCAGACCTTGACCCGGCCAGCTCCCATAATTATCTCCTGCAAGGCAAAACAATTAGGAGTCTTTGCTCTCCTTTCCCTCCCTTACGCCTTCCTCTTCATTGTTCTTGGCAAAAAAAGGTTAATTAAACTCAGAAAATATCGCTTTTCTCCCCCCTCCTAAGCATGAGACTTAATTTTCTCTTTATATTTGTATTTAATTAATTCCTGCAAAAGCTCTGACTATATTTTTTTGGTATAATTTCTTCCTTTGTCTCTCTCTCTCATTGTTAATCCTTGCATATTCAGTTTTTCCCCTCCCTTTTCCCCTAGATTTGAAATTCTATTACCATTTCAGAAGGCAGGCGTTTGAAGAGAAAATTGAATACCCGTCCAGTCTTGATAAGAAGGGACATTTGGTACTAATGGTAATTTGTGAAGCAGATTTCCCCGCACTCTGTGGTCAGTCCCCACCTTGCTCTCCGTGCTTGTGGACAATGTGTGTGTGCCACGGGGGTGTGGCGATGTCACAGCATTTTGCAGCTGGATCGCTGCGTCAGGGCCACAATGCCCTGTAATCTGTGCATGGAAAAGGGGTGACATGGCAACATGCTGTGCCTGACACCTCCCTTGTGCCTTCACACCCTTCAGGAGCCGACTCTTCACCTCCTCTTTGCTTTTTTGCATAGGGGTGATGCCCTATCGTGTTGTCCCTGTGGTTTTAGGGGAAGGTGGCTTGTGCTGACTTGGTACCCGCTGTTTTCAGGAGAGCTCCAATCCCCAGTTCCACCAGCATTCCTGGTCCCAACAGGACTGGGAGCAGCTTCCCTCAGCCTCCTTGTGTGGAACACAAAGAATTATTTTCGGGTTGTGGCTGTGGGAAGGTGTGTGGCTCGTGTCTGTCTGGGTAATGCATCTTCAGCGGAGTGTCTGGGCTTTGGACACAGGGTCCTGCAGCTCCCCTGCACAGCCTCCCCTCGTGCCCCTTCCTGCCTTGTTCTCGCACTTGGTGTAGGTGCAGGGTGCTGGAGTGCTGGAGTGTGGTGCTGGGGTTCAGACACCTGCTAATGGTGGGAAAACAGGTCTAGGGATTTATGCGGACTTTCGCCCCCACTCCGGGCTCGCTGTCACCTCCTGTCACCTCCCTCACACGGGGCATCCCGCGCCGGACCCCATCGTCCCGCGCTGCCGAGGGTGCGGAGCGCCCAGTGCCTGCCCATGGGGCCGGGCCCGCATCGTGGGCCGCGGTCCGTCCATCCCTCCGTCCGTCCGTCCGTCCCTCCCGGCAGCGGCAGCAGCAGCAGGTGGCACTGTCGGTCCGCGCTGCTGCCGCTCGGCTCGGCCGGGATCGCCCGAGGATGCTCGGGGCGCAGATCTGCGCTGACCGAGGGGCATCTCCGTGAGGGTCCCGGCCGAGCCCCAGTGCGGGACAGGTAACAGGCCGGTTGTGCCGGCTGCGGGACCTGGGCTGAGGCAGGTCCAAACTCGTGGCACTTGTGACTCACTGCGGACAAGAATCCTGGTTATGGCTCCGCGATCCTGAGCATTAACCGAGTGTGCCGAGGGGCAGGAAGCAGCCCCCGCCACTGGCTGGGTGATGCCCAAGTGTTCAAGAGAACGTCCCTTGCCCCGGGACAGGGTGGAGCTGTGACCCTCCCAACAGCGGCAGGAGCCTCCCTGGCAGGACAGGGCCACGGTCATAGAATCATTAAGGCTGGAAAAGACCTATAAGATCATCAAGTACAACTGTTAACTCAGCACTGCCAAGCCCACCACTGAACTATGTTGCTATGCACATTTATGTGGTTTTTGAACAGATCCAGGGATGACAACTCCGTCACTTCCCTGGGCAGCCTGTTCCAATGCTTGACAGCCCTTTCAGTGAAGATATTTTCCCTAATATTCAATCTAAACCTCCCCTGATGCAACTTGAGGCCATTTCCTCTTGTCCTGTCACTTGTTGCTTGGGAGAAGAGACTGACCCCCACCTGGCTATGCCCTTCTTTCAGGTAAGTGTAGAAGGATGAGATCATGGCATTGCTGCCCCGTGCAAGTGCCCAGCCGAGCTGGATAGTCACCCCAGAGACCCCCTGTGCAGGGCTGGGTTTTGGATCCTGCTTGGTGCCCTGCTGGGGCTAGAAGGTCCTGGGTCCCAGCAGGACAGGACTGTGGTGCCCATGGGTGCTGGAGGATCCAACAGGAGCCCCAGGGAGAGCCCCTTCACCCTGGCACAGCTGTGGCCCTGAAGTGGAGCTGGTGGGATGTGATGGGCAGCTGATATGGGACATGAGAGTCTGGAGAAACTTAGGTCCAGGGGCAGCAGCCTGGGAGTGGTGGGCAGGGCGGTGACTGCTGGAGCTGCAGAGCCCCCGGGGAGCGGCTCTCCCACCTCCCTCGCTGCTGGGTAAATCATGACGGCTTGGACTGAGCTGAAGTGAAATATTCCCTGTTTCCTTGCCCAAATCTGTAGTTTCCTTCTGGCTCTGAGGCTCTGGGCCATATTGCACATTTGAATTTAAAAGCAGACTTGTGCTTGGGCTTGTTATTTATTTATTTATTCTAGAATTATTATTTTCTTTAAAATAAGGGTCCTTTTTGGCTGCAGCTCTGCGTTTCCTCCTGGAGCAGTGACTGATGGACCTGAGTGCAGAGGGCTGGGCGCAGGAGTCAGAGATTGGTCCCTGGTCCTGGAGGGTATCTATGGGGATGTCTAGAACTGGGGAGAAGAGGGTGGTGGAGGGGAGAGCCTGGGAGCCTGGTGCTGGCTCCCAGCCCTGAAAAGGGAGATGCAGAGTTAAGGCGATAGCTGGGGGTGCTAATGGGCACCCCTCTTCCCCTCCCTGCTGTAGGATTTGCCATCTGCTGTGTGAGAAGCAGCATTTGCTCGCTTCGGGGATGTCACACTGGGGATGACACGTCCCTGCTCAGCATTGCTGGGCTGTCCTGGCTGGGCTGTGCTCTGCCTGTGCCCAGCAAGCCTCGTGTCCCTGAGGGCTTGGGTGCAGTAGTATGGGTTTGGGCTCTGGGGATGGCCTTGTGGTTTGGCACATCTGGGTTCTATCTTATTCCCTGGAAAGCCAGGAGGTTGGTCATGAAATGCCCAAGTCCCAGCGGCTCATTCTTAGGGCTCTCAGTCACCTACTGGGAGCTGAGCGGGGCAGGCAGGGACCAGCCTCACCCTTGCTTTGGGAATGGGAGCAGCACCACAGAGCACCTTTGGAGTGCAATGCTGGCAGGACAGGTGGGAAGAAAGGGTGGAGAGAGGCAGAAGGAAACAAGGATAATAAAGGAGATGAAGGAGAGGGAGCAGGGGAGGGATAGGCAAAGGAGGAGTTGCGCAGAGTGGAGGGCACTGGGGAAGGAGGGGTACAAACGCAGGAGAGAGCCTCTCTGCAGGAACAGCCGCCCCGTGCCGCATGCCCAGCAAGCCCATCTCCCCGTCAGGCTGCTAACGAGGATTAATTGCCTGTGCTGGGCTCCCGTGCGGGGCTGCACGGCGCTGCCGCCTGCCCTCCGGTGCGGGTCCCCGATGGCTCCGTAGGTAATTTATGGCCACATCGGTACAGGCAGCTGTTGGCAGGTTGGCAGCATTGCCGCCAGGAACCTGTGCCTGTTTTGAGGTACTAAATAACCCTACCACCTCTGCTCCCCATCCTAGCCAGGCTACCCTAGCTGAGCTGCAGGTAGGAGGGCAGCAGGATGGGAGTCCTCTTGCCCAGTCCCAGTGCTAGAAATCACCAATCCATCCCCACAGACATCAGGGTCCCCGGGCCAGGGGAGCAGATGGCTGCAGCCAGCTCATGGCAGCCTTGTCACAATAGGATCCCTTAAATACCGATACCACAATTAATTGGGATTCACTGATCATTGTTAAATCTTACTACTTCACCACACATGGGGCAGGCGAGTGCAGGCAGCCGGTGTGTTGCCCAGCAGAGGCTGGCAGCACTGCTGGCACCTCGCTCCGTGCCCTGGGAAATGCAGGGAGACATATGCTTCCCCAATCTGCTCAAGCCTTGGTGCATTTTGGCCATTCCCTGCAAAGTGGTCTCAGAGGGTTTTAGCTGAAGGAGGAGGTGCCAGGGACACTGAGACAGTGAGATAGCGGCTGCCCCGCAGCCCCTGTTATGTCTGAATGGAAAAGGCTGAAAGGGGCAGGGAGAAGGTGGGGTTGCAAGAAAATTCTCATGTGCTGGGTATTTTTGGGAATGTGGGCTCTGCTACGGTTGGATCTCTGTTCTAGGGTGAACCAAGTCATCCTGAACAGAGGCCAGCCCAGACAGAGGTATAACTCAACCTATCATTCTTTGCCTTTAGGGATTTAGTGTTTCTTAAACCTTGTTCTTCCTCACAACAATTGGAAAAGTGGGACAGAGCTTCCAACAGCCTCCCCATGGTCCCCTGGCTGTGGTGAGCACTTCCAGCATCATTTCAGCAGTTTGCATCTCCAGAGGATGTGACCTGACCTGGTGCCTGCAGCCAGCATCATGCCCCTACATGAGGAGGTCTCAGGGAAGGGTAGGTGACCATGTGGCACTGTGGAGCATTAGGGTTCCCACTGCTGCAAGCCAGGGGGCCGTGCTGGCTGCTGGCCTTGGCCATTGGCATTTTGGTGTCCCTGGGGGAGCATCTTACCTGCCTAGGACTTGCTGCCATGACTCTGTGCTCCAGCACCTTTGCCAGAGCAGAAAGGTGATGTGTTTCTAGTGTGCTGCTTCCCACAAGCAGTGATTTGCTTTCTGAGTGGTTGGCTCTGTGTTCCTGAGTGTGCTTTGCTGTTTGCTACATGTGGAAATGTGTGCTCTTTGCTGCTCAATTTCTCAGGTGCTTCTGCCATCAGACAAATTCTAGTCACTCAGCATATGGGTTGAGGTTCATGGGGAAAGCAGGGGCCTGAAAGATGGGGAAGAGGCATGTGGGGGTCCTGCCAGGGTTGAGGGAGAATGGAGAGGTCCCCTGTGTGCAGGTGTCTTGGGAGGTCACAGCCAAGCCCCTGCCTGGGGCCAGGGAGGTGCTGGGACACTGGAGGTGGTGCACACCTGCAGGATGGGGGTTTTCTTGCTAGTAAAGTGGAGTTCCATAGCCCAGAGCCTGGTGGGATTGCAGCAGGCACAGTGTTGTGCTAGAGTTTATTAGGAGCCAGTTAATAACTCCGGACTGGATAGTTTGTTAAAGGAGTTAATTTACCCTAGGCTGTTCTCTAATGTGGGCTACAAGGCTCAGCTGTGGCCACATTGGGCTGAGCCTCTGCTGTCTCACCGCCCCAACAGAATTTGCCCTGTGGCCTCACTCCTCATACCTGGCAGCAGGGCTGGAGGGGTGAGGAAGAGCCCAACAAGGATGGGCTGAGGTCCCCATGGGATGCCCGCTGGCATCACCCTCTTTGTGAACCCCAAGCTCTGGCTACTCCAGGGATCCCCATTCCTGCAATGGGGCACCAGCAGAGCCCTGTGGATTGGCTCAGACACCTGCCCTCCTCAGTCACCCCCCAGGTAGCTGAGCTTCCTTGTGGCCCCACGTCGGGAACTGTCTTTAGGAATACGTATTGACATTAAAAAAGGCCCCTTTGTACCTATTAATTGAAGTCATTAAATTTAATGGGATGGTTATTACATGTTAAATAAATACTGGCTAATTATGAAAAACATATTTGCCAAGGTTTAACTATAGAAAAGATGCCTCAATTACATGGTTATTAAACCTCAAAAAATATACACTTTTAATAATGAAGTGACATTTAAATAACATACATTAGCTGTCTTATTAAATGTTGATTCTTTTCATATTTGAGGACTTCAATTTAGAGCGTTTTCCTTGGCACGAACCATACGATGCATCATTAGCTGTCTTTCACTCATCATTTTGTAAACTTTTTTAATAAATAGGCTGAAGTGTTTGTATTCGCCTTTGTTTTCCTAGCTCCTAGCTCTCTCTTTGGGCAGCAGGGAAGTGCCAGGGGAGTGTGCAAGGAGAGCAGGAACTTCCAGGCAGATTCTCCAAATCACTAAACCTTTCCTAAAGATGGTAAACCCCTTCCTAAATCTGTCATCCTAGAATAGGCACGCAGCCAAGCTCTTTGGGATTTCTGGCACATCCTTATGCAAAGGACCACTCTGCCTCACTCTTGGTTTTCCAGATCAAATCAGTTTGTTAGAAGTACCCAGGAGATGGGGAGCGGCAAGGTAAGAGGAGCTGCTCAAGGCTGCAGTGGAAGCACCATTCCACTGTGGCACAGGGAGGCTTATTGCTGTCTCTGATGCCAAACTGTGGGACCAATCCTTGAAGAAGTCAGTATTTCAGGATGCCTGCATCCTTCCCAGGTGAGGGGAACCTGCTTGGAGAGGGATGCTCCATGGGGCTCATCCCCAGCTGCTGCAGCTCCCAGCCCTACTGCTCACAGGGATTCCTCTGCAGGGCACTGAGCTGGGAACAGGCTGTGGGGATGGTGTGGAGCAGCTCAACCCAGGCTGCTTTCTTTAATGCATTTATTGATTGCAGTGTACACATCAGGATATAATTTAGAAATCACTCTCCCAGAATCAATTAAAGACTTTGCTGGCAATATAGGCACCTCTTCTTGTTAAAGCCTTCACCCTTCCCTCAAATGCACACCCCACCATCCCTGCTCAGCTTTTGGGGAGTTCCCGTCTCCCTCCCAGCCATCTGGGAGCGTGGGTGCCGGGATCACCTGCTGGCAGACCTGCTGCTTTTCTGAGAACTGGCATTGCTTCAGCTGCCTCCCAAACCAGCCATCAGTTATGGGCTGTCAGGGAGCCAAGACCTCTTGTCTTCCGGACCCGCTTGTAATGTTCCCTGCGTCCGCAGTGAGGTGAGTAATCTGTGCTCGGGAAGCGCTGGTGGGCAGCGCGACGCACGGAGGCACTTAAATTAATTATGAAGAAGTTAAGTCCCAGGGGAGCTCCCGCGGGAGTGGGGCTCAGGCTGAGCTCAGAGGCAGTCAGCTGTGCTTTGGGCAGGGGCACAGCTAAGGGGGTGGAGGGTCCTCCAGCCTGCCCTGCGGCTGCTCCATTGGTGTAATGAGTTGTCCCAGCGTTAGATCACAGGTGGAAGGGGCTCCTTAAAGGCAGCAAGTGGGGGTGGCATTGTGGGCAAAAGGATGTGGCACATCCTCTGGCAATCAAATGGGTGTGGCCACCATGGGACAGTGATGTGCTGGCTGGTCCATTCTGGCTCTTGAGGGGTGGATGTGATGGACCTTCAGCTGCTTGCATCCCATGGTGGCTTTTTCTGGGGCACAGGCAGGGCTGCCTGGCACATGGGTATGGTGTTGGAGGTAAATAGCTTCCCAAGACCAACAGCTGATCCTTTTACCTTTCCCCTTCTTGTGCCATTTGGTGTTGGCAGTGAGAGTAGGGTGCAGCTCTCAGGCGAAGGGGGCTCGGCCCAGCGGACGGTGGCTCCAGGTCTCCTAATGCAGTGGGGCATCAAGGCTGGGATGGCTGAACCAGCCCAGCAGCGTTACAGTGACGGTCCAGCAAAGTGGAGTCTGGACTTTTTTGCTTGGGTGGAGAACTTGAGATTCCAAAATGTATCTTGGGTGCTGGGGTGATACAAAATTCCTGTGCTGCAGGATATGGGGCAGTCAGAATCAGCTGCTGTGGTAAGCATCAGGCTTTGTATTCTGATTTTGGCTTTGTTAATGTTAGGGGGTTTATTCACAAAATGGAACTGAAATATCCTTTCACAATGGTGATATCTCTTCCAAGACATAGAGCTTTGACTATGTCTAAAGAATTTCCCTCTCCCTTTTTTTCTTTCCTTTTCTTACTGTAGTGATGAACTTTCATCAAAACAATTGCAGGTCGGGTTTCGATTCTGTAAAACCACAATAGTCAATAATAATTTTCCCATGGAAGACTGGGATTTGGATCCTTTATTTGCCCCCCTCTCTCCTACAGTCTGTTACAGGTGTACAGACTGAAGTCAGAGCTGGAGTGAAACATCCTCGCTCCATCCCACCAGCGTTACGCACGTAGTGGTGATGCCGGGACTCCTCTGGCAGTGTGAGGAATAAACCCAGCTCAGCTCTTCCTGTGGCTGCCTGGTGAGTTCCAGGCTCTCCAGTTCCTCCTGTCTCGATGAAACACCATGATGTACAGAACCACTTCAGGAGAGCTTGTGGCTGGGAAGCTCAAGCCAAGAGGCCACTGGTGCCTTCAAGCTGCAGTGCCCTGCTGCCCTGGGGCAAGGCTTGCAGAGCTTGGTATTTCTCAGGGTCGGACATTTCTTCCTCACTGAGGTTTGTGATGCTCCTCAAGGGATCTCTGTGCTGCAGTATAACATCCCTATATAGGGAAATTGCCTTAAGTAATGGTTTCTGCAGATTTTCTTAAGGTATATTTATCCTATCTTTTATTGGAATAGAATTAAAGTGAAATTAGAAACTTAAAATAACTTTAATTGCGAACTTCATGATTCAGTATGTTGTAAATCTTTCAGCATAATATTGTGCCATAAAAATGCTATTTTGTGATAATTATTATTATTATAATTAATGTTCCTTAATTGCTAATGTCGCAGGCATGTTATCTCCCAGGTTTTCCTGCGGTGCCTCTGGAGGAGCTGCTCCACAGGGAGGGATGCAAAGGATCCAGGAGGGTGCCAGGGCGGGCACAGGCGGTGTGTGCATGCGGGTGGGTGTCCACGTGTCTGAGTGATGCTGCCAGCTTATCCCACCCTGGGGTTTGCCTCCAGTGCTTCCCAGACAGGAGGAGGCAGTGAGCAGCAAACAGGGATGGATGTTATAAGCTGTGGATAATGCCTCTGCCCCAGGCTTTCCTGTGGTCACACATGTGCTTGTGGTCACCCACGAGCTCCCTCTGACAGGCAGAGATGCGCTGAGCACGGTTTGTGGCTTTGCCTTTGGTTGGGCGGGAGCACCCTGGGGTGCCCCTCTGTCCTCGTAAGAGTGGGTCCAGATGCTTTAGTCGTGGCCCAGCAAAGGCTGAGATATTTGAAGCACTGGCCCATTAATGAGGTGTTTGGACTTGTGGCCACCTGGTTGTTGAATGGCACGTGGTGATTATCAGCCAGACACTGGGAAACTTTACCTTCTTCTTACTCCCAGCTTTGGGTCTAGCCTCTCCTCCTCACCCCCAGCTGCCTTTTCCAGAGCACCAAGGGTAAATTAAATTCCTTCTGGTCCCTGCCTGGAGCTATGCAAGATCCCAACTTTGGGCACTGCATCCCTAGAATGAAAACGAAAAGCAAACACAGTGCTGTGTTTGCAGTGGATGGTTAATGGGCTGACTCCTTGGTGTCATCTCCCGCAAGGCAGGAGGATGCTCTGCGGGAAAGTGCCTCGCTGTGGGCTTGGCTCCCACAAACTGTTAGCACCCAGCCAAGAGCTGGTGAACCCCACCAGCAAGTTGGGCTGTGGGTGGGAGGAGATGAAGGGTGCGAGCAAGGGGAACATGTGGTGGAAAATGAAGACTGGCCAAAGGGAGGTGAGGAGAAGGCAGTGGGGTGGAAAAGTGGTGGGATTGATGCTGTGGCCAGACTGGGACTTAGCAGTTCTTGTTAGTCCTTTATTAGCTCAGAGGATGCTGCTGGGGTCTGGGAGGCAGTGGCAGAGAGAGGGTCTTTGGGCCCAGGTGTGAGGGAGGAGCAGGGAGCACGGGGATGGAAAACGCCTGATGCCAAGCGCGTTAATTTTTCATATGACCTGAAGGCCTCACTCATAACAGCATGGGGCTGCCCAGGACCAGCTGAGAGAGGGAAGGCATGAAAACAGCCACCGAGCCACCTGCTTCACAGTGGTGAGTGTATATGGGATGAAGCTGAAACCAGGATACATTTTTAATGACTCAGGCAGGGCTGGGTTTCTTTAAATAAGACTAGACAATGAATATGTGCTCCTGAAGCTGTGTAGTGCACCATGAATGCATTATTTACAGCAGCTTCTTCCTTGTCCATTTTAATTTTACATGGGTACTGGAGAAAGGGAAGGGACTCCTTGGTGTCTCGTGGCCACCCACTCGTTCCATGTGATGGAGATGAATTTCTGAGACACCGAAGGATTTGGTGTTAATCTTTCCACTGACTTGAGTCATGGGGAGAACACCCATCCTGGGGATGGAGCCTGGCACCAAGAAGTAGGGGCAACTGTGGCCTGGAGTTTAGTCTGGCTGATGCCTCACCCAATCTTAATTGTGCCATTTTCTGTCTTCTCCCCATGGAAGACCACTGCAGCCCCCCCTTACCCTAATGCGTGCTGAGCACAGCATCTCTGCTTCTGGCACTAGTGGAGGACCAGAAAGCCTTTGGGAAGTGGACAGTGACACATGTCATCCTAATAGCAAGGCAAGAGATGAGTCTGCTCCATGACAGTGGTCCTCAGCTGGTCCTGGCGAGGGAGGGTATTGGGCAGCTGTGAATACTACAGCAGAGGGGGTGTGGAGGAGTGCTCTGAAGGACACAAAGTTTCCCCAGAAGGGATGCTCTGCCTGGTTCCAGCTGGTGACAGGCTGGCCGTGGTGGTGACCACTGACCTCAGGTTCTTATTTAGCCCTCAACCATTAGGTTTCAGAGTTAACACCTTTTGCAATTAACAGGAAATCTCTTTATACCTCTGTTAGAACTGTTTAGTCAATCTGTCCTGCCTTTTACTGTCTCTGCAAGACTGGCCATGAACCTCAGCACACCCCAGGTAACCTGTGCAGGACCCAGTGCTGCATCACAAAATGCCTCTGGCCCTAAACCTGCTAGGATGGCATTGTGCCCTTCTGCCAGCTGCAATAAATCGAAGAAGTCATGTCTCTTCCACTGGCTATTGCCGTGGCTCCTGATGGGATGGGTGTCCCCACACCATGGCTGGGGTGGTGATGCCACATCCACAGTGATGGAGGGCTGCATCTTGGAGACTTTGCGGACGCAGAGAGTCAGGTAGTGACTTTTTTCCTGTCTTCAAAATTGCCCTGACTCAAAGTCTGTGCTTGATGAACTCTGTGCAGGGACACTGGGCTGCTGGGAGAAGCACAAAGTGGTTCCAGCACTCCTGAGTGGCTGCAAAGGTAGGATCAGAGTCCAGGAGGTGATGGACATGAGGCTGCTTTCCCCAGCATCCTGGGAGGGTAGAGATGGCAGCTTGACGGCTTGGAAAATAGGCTGAGATGAAGGAATATCAATACGGAGAGCGAGCTGTTCCTGCCGAACAGCCCCGGGGCAGCTAACGTGAAATGCTGGTTGTCTCGGAGGAGTTGACAGGTGTCTGCATCAGGCATCCTGCTAATTAAGCACCATTGTGAGTCACAGAGCTGAGGGATGAAGGAGCTGGGAAGGAGCTCAGCCGGAGCAGGTATGGCCAGAGGGGATCTCTGCAGGACCTCCCTGCCCGCCGGGGAAGGACTGGTACGTGCATGATTTGTCGGCTGGTGGATACACAGTCATCGGTCAGGCAAGTCTTTTGGGAGCTGGGGATCAGCTTGGAGAAGAGCAGAGCGGGTCATCCCACTGGGTGTCCATCCTCCCTCATTGCAGCTGCGTGTCCTCCCCTGGGTCCCAGGTGCTGGTAATGATGCCCAGACTGACCTCCCATTACAGACCTGGCAGGGTCCCCCAGAGCATCTCCCACAACCACAGCCTCCAGCACCCATCCCACCAAACCTCTTCTCAAATCAAAGTGTGCATCACTGCCAGTGTGACAGGCTGGGGAAATGAGGATACTCCCAGACCTCTCTTTCTCCTGATCCCCTTCAAGAAGATTCTCTTGCTGAAATTTACAGTGGTGCTGCCTGCCCATCAAGGCCTCTGATAGAAAATTTCCCATTTCAAGGAACATGAGTATGGTGGGGTGGAGGAAGAGGTTGCTTGCCCTTTTGTGGACCCCAGTGGTCTGGAGGGTGCCTGTAGCAGCAGGCACAGGATAAAAGCTGCACTGGCAGGCAGCAAAGTGCCTTCCTTCCTGGCCAGAGCTAGGAAAGGAGGAATGCTGCTGCCCTGCTGACAGCTCCTGTGCCACCCTGCATCTCTTCCCTGTGTGCCTCTCCAGCACCTTTTGCCCACTACCCTTCATGCTTCTGCAGCTGTGATCCCCTGAAATGGCTCTATTCATTACCATTTTAAGTCCACCCTGTATCCCCAGAGCTCTGCAGACACAGTTTGTTTTATTGACTGTCAAGAAGCTTAAAGAGCTGTTGATGCCTCCTGGAAAACTTTGACAAACCCTCTGGTTGGACCCAGAGCTGCTCCCCAGCCCAGCTGCCCAGAATTTCTGCTCCCAGGGCTGGATTAGCAAAGATGTCTGTGAGAACCCGAGGAGGGAAAAAAAACCATTACTGCCATCTGTGCAGAGCTGATACCCTCCTGGTGCCCATGCCCTTTGGGATGGATCCCTGAGACTGGCTGGGCAGAGTTTGGAGTGCAGAGTTTGGGTGTGAAGGTCCCCAAAGCCCACATTTGGGTTCCAGACTGTTCTCTGGGCCAGCCAGATTTCACAGCCCAAAAATTCTGGGCTGAGGCCACTGGGTTTCTTTCATCCCTGTGTGTTGCTGTTCAGTGCAGGGGAGTTAAACCAGGGTTGCAGGCTCTGGGGGGTTCATTTTGCAATGGCCTGTGGGCGATAACCAAGGTGTTGTGCTTGAGAACCTGGGTGCACCATGCAGAACTCTGCCTTTTAGCAGGAATTTTCAGCAGTCAAAAATTGCAAACAGTTATAAAAAGCTGTGAATTTATCTGATTATTTTTGATCCTTCACCACTCAGACTGGGTTAACCCAGCGAGCGGAGCAGAAGAGCCTCCCTATCTCTCTGGGCTCTCTCCAACAACCCAGTCCTCTCCCACTTAGTTTCTCTTTTTGACAAAGTAGTTTTCAGGCTGCTTTTAGAGAACAAAATGCCCCTCAGCCTCTTTGGTGATGTAGGGAAAGTGCCCCAGACATATCAAGAACAGATTGTCTCTCAATGTGATTTTGGTCAAAGTTGTGGGCAAGAAGTGCTGAGTCAGCGTTCAGTGTAATGAGAAGGAGCCAGGTGAACCCCTCGCCCCTCATGGCTGGGCTTTGGGTGCAGCTGCCACAGGAGCCATCTCCTGCCTCCAGCCCCCCCTCCCAGCACCCTGCAGAGAGGGGAGCTCTGTAGTGCCTTTGAGGTGCCACTCAAGCTGCTGTCCTCAGGGCATGGCGAGGCTGTCAGCCCTCGGGGGTCTGTCGGGGAAGGGGGGTGAGGATGCACGGGGAGGTTGGGGATGAACAGAGCAATTGAAGCCCCGTGGGAGGCAGGATAAAAGGCCAAGTTTCCTGAGATAACGAGGGTCTCTCTGCAGGGGTGAGTTGCCCAGACAGGGGGGAAGCCATGTGAGTGACAAGCGTGTCCCAGTGCCCGCCGGGCATGGTGTCGGATGAGCCATCGGACCAGCCGCGTGAGCTCTGTTGGTCACTGTGAGTCAGGCTGCTTCCCACACAGTACAATCCTGGGATCTACCCTGCCATATCCCTCCTAACACTGTGCTGGGCTCTGGCATGGGAGTTCTTGGATTTTCTTGCTGTTTTGTTTTTTTCCCTTCTGTCAGGTCTGGGCTCTCATTGGTGGCTCAGGATGCACCCTCAGCCAGATGCTCGTTCTTTTCATGGCTCCAGCACCTTGGTTCCCCTTGTCGCTGGATGGATGCTGTGGGTAAGAATTCATTTTTCAGCGAAAATAAATCGCCACAGTTTCCCATCCCAGGGGCACACGGGAATGGTAGTGCTGGCCCGGAGGTCGACACTGCTGCATCGCTGAGTCCTGCTCTGGGGAGGGAGAATTCATTCCTCTTCTCTTGCCTTTGTGGCAGGAGATGGCAGCCGTGGGACCAAGGTGCCCATGCACCAGCTCTGGGAGAGAGCAAATTTAAAAGCAGTGGTGGGAGATTTCCTGAATATCTCTCCTTTCTTCTTTATTCGTTTAAGAGGTTTCACTGTCTCAGAAACTCCCCTGAGAGACAGGAGCAGGAGCCTCTTTGGATGTGAATACCTGACAAGTTTTTAATGTGAAAGGAATTTACTAAATTTAGTCTCTTGGAGGAAGAGGAAAAAAAAAAAGGAGAAGTGTTTCTTTCAGTCTGGGGGAAGCGATCCAAATCCCAGCCACTTCCCTGCCGGCAGAGCTTGACGATGTCTTCTCTGTCTCAAAAGCTTTTAAGTCTGGGCCCCATGTGTGTCTGTGCACAAATAAGAGGTGGGAGAATGGCAGGCACCGACGCCGTGCCCTGGGGGAATGCGCCTGTTCCCAGCTCCCCCTGCCTCCTGGAGATGGATGCTGGTGAGGGCAGGATGGGGGGATAAATGAGGAAAAAACCCTGTTGTCTGAATTGCAGGGACATCATCTTTGCTCTCAGGTGGGCTCTGAGCAACGTGTGAGCATTGAGGTGCCGAGGGCTGGAAGAGGAGTGCATCTCTAGTGTTGAACTCAGCCAAATTACCCTTTTTTCCTCAATCTTTCTACCCTCGGTGGAGCCTCCGAGGGCCCAGTTTCTTCTCTTCTGGTGTTTGAGATTCACTAGGTGCCTCCTTTTTTCCGTTCCATGTCCTCTCCCAAAGTACCCTGTGGTGATCCTGCTTCCCATTTCTATAGTTCTTCTTGTCAGAGGGTCAAGGAGCTGCTACGTGTTTGTAGCTCAGCCCACATGGAGCCATGGACACCTGCTGGGATGGCGAGGGAGGAGATCTGCATGTGTGACTGCACAAGGTAACCACACACCTTCTATCATGGACAGGGCAACTCCCAAACTCCCACAGTGTGTCCCTGCCTAAGGGGCGAAGCATCCCAGTGTTGAGAACTGGTGGTGATAAAGATCTGGCTGGTTGCACCCTTGAAAACCTGGGTGAACAAGCCCCCTTTCGCTGATTTTCCCCATGTTGCAGCACACGGTGGGCCCCAGTAAAACATAACCATCTGCAGCTCTGTTTCCTAATGGGCAGGTCAGAATAGAGCCATTCCCTGCCATTTCCATCCCAAAGGTCACTCCCAAAATCACTGGCTATCCAAATGACAAACGCCGTATTTATTCCTGGTGGCCTTTACAAAAGTCCCTTCCCCACGGAGAGATGATGGAGCATTTTGGTCAGGCCTACCCAAACATGCAGAACCCCTTGCTGGGGGCAGGCAGGGCTCCAGGGGGACACAGCTGTCCCCATGAAGGGACACAACGGCTGGCACAGTGAGAGGGAAAAGTAAGGGGAGAGCGTAAGGGTGGGGGAATGAAGGTGACAAAAGTGGATGGCAGCGAGTGTGCTTAAAAAAAGGCAAACAACCCCTTCAGACCCCTAATTAATATTTTTGAATGTTTTAAAAATTATTTTTATTAAAAATAATATTTTAAAATAATATTTTAAAAATCAATACTTTAAAAAGTAAACACATAAAATATAAAATAATAAATAATATATTCATTATATATTTATATATAACATAGTATTATATTGCAATGTATATATATTATAAATATATATTTATATTTTAAAACATAAAAAATAATACATTAAAATTAAATTTTTAAGCAGACTGTGTACGGTGCCAGCGGGACGACGCTGAACGGACACCCCTGGGGAACGCAGTCCCGCCGTGGGCTGCAGGGGGGCGGCCGGCGGGGACCCTCAGGTGGGTCCGGGCCCCGCTCTTCGCGGTCCTCACAGCACCATCACCGCTTTTGGCCCCGGCCCCGCGCGGCATCGCCCTTTTAACGCGGGCGGAGGGCGGGCCGGCCCCTCCCTCCCTCCCTCTCCCCCTTCCTCCCTCTCCCCCTTCCTCCGCCCTCTCCCCCCTTCCTTTCCCACCTCGGGCGCCCCCTGGAGGCGGCGCGCGCTCGCGGGCGCGCCCCCGCCTCCCCCCTCCCCTCCCCTCCCTTTCCCTCGCGCCGCCGGTGCGGGGCGTGCGCGCGCGCGCGGCGGCGGCGGGGGCGCGCGCGGCGGGCGGCGTTCCGTCGGGGCCCCGCGCCCCGTCCCATTCATGCGGGGCAGCGGCGGCGGCGGCGGCGCGAGCGAGGCGGGCGCGGAGCCCCGGGCGGCGGCGGCGGAGGTGGCGGTGGGGAGGGGAGGCGGGCGCGGAGGAGGAGGAGGAGGAGGAGGAGGGGACGGAGGAGAAGGAGGAGGCGGCGGCGGAGAAGGCGGCGGCGGCCCGGCGGGCGGCTCGGTGTGGAATGCAATTATGGCTGGCACGGCGGAGGCGAGCGGGGACCGGAGCCGTGAGTAAACCGGGGTTGCAACTTTCGGGCGCGGCGCGCGATTGTGTCCGGTCGGTGGGTTTGCTGAAAAAATAACGCAGATTTGGCTTTTATTGCCACCCCCCAAAAATTTTGGCTTTATCTCGCCATCGCTGGCCCGGGCAGGGCACGGCGGCCCCGTCGGGGGGCGCGGAGGGGCCGCGGCGGCCGGGCAGGGCTGGGCTGGGCCGGGCAGGGCCGCGCTGCTGCCTCCCGGGGCCAGCCCGCATTGCGCCCCACGGCCCCGGGAGCCGCCTCCCGCCGGGGGACAAAAACCCCGCCGGGACCGAGTCTCTTTCTTTACCCGCCCCACGCCCCGCGTGGGTCCCGCGGCGGGGCGCCCGGGACCGGGCAGGTGCGGGCTGGACGGGGTGGGGGACCCCTCCGTGCTCGGAGCTGGTGGGGCTGGGGCGGTACCGCGGGGTCCCGGGGGTCCCTCCCTGCCCAGTGTAGCGGCGGGGCTCGGCCACCTCCCTGCCCGCTGCAGCCCGCCCGCCCCGGCTCCCGGCGGGGCTCGCTGCCCCGGCCCCGCCGCCCCGCTGCCCGCCCGGGTCCGGCACTGCTGGGAACGTGAGCGGGGCTCAGCCTTCCCCAGATTCGCCGCCTCGGATTCCGCATCTTCCCTGCCCTGCAACCCGCATCGTGCTGCCCCACATCCCCGCTCTCATCCCTGTGTCCGCGCAGCCCCGTGTCCCCGCTGCCATCTCCGCATCGCGCTGCCCCACATTCATCGCCGCTGCCGTTCCCGCATTGTGCTGCCCCACATCCATTCACGCATTCTCGCTGCTTCTCATCCCCGCATCCCGGCGGGGCGCGGTGAGCGGCATCCGGGCTGAACTCGCCCCGGAGCCCGTAGCGCCGCCGTTCCCTCCGCGCTCCCCGTTCCCCAGCCACCGGCGGAAGGGATGCCGGGGGTGCCCTGCGAGCTGGGATGGGATATGATGGAATGGGGTGGGATGGCCGCCGTCACCCTCGTTATGATTGTTACTATTGTGATCGCGCTGTAGTTTGGCAGCGCAGCGCTGGGCACCTCCGAGCGAGGCGTGGGAGGCTGCGGTACCTGTGTGCGGGGCTGCGCGCCGGTGCGCGCCTCCCGCCGCCGGGATGAACGTGGAAGGTGGCGAATAAAGCCGGCTGCGCGCTCGGTGTCCCTTAGCCCTTTCCCATTTATGCCCAGCGAACACGCACGCTAGCTCCGGCGTACGATCGGGGAGGGATTTGCAAAATTTCTGTGGCATGCTGAAATAAATCCCGAAATCCCGCAATCCCTTCTCCTCCCTTATCTTCCTTGCGGGAAAATTCTTCCTTCTGCCCCTGGCCGAGCGCCGGGGTGGGGGGAGCCAGGGAAGGGGGGCTGGTGTGTAAACAGGGCTTAACATGAAGGTCACTGGTTAAAGAGGAGACGGATGGGAGAGAAAAGACAGGCATTAACCTCACTTGTCAGATCCCTCCTGCCTCCTGCTTGGGGAGGACAAAACAAAAGCAGAACCTGCTAACGGGGGGATGAATATTCATAATCCTTCTCGTGTGCTTCGGGACACGGAGGGGAGAAAAGTTGGGCAGATGAGCTGCCTCCCGAAGCTGCTTTTCCTTCAAGTTGCGAGAAAATCCCTTTTTGCTGAGCGAGAGCTGTGTCGGGGGGAATTACCAGCCTTTTGCTGGATTTCTTCTTTTCATTTTTCATTTTTTCATTTCTTTTGTGTGCGGCTTCAAGAAGAAAAAAAAGGAAAAAAAAAAGAGGAGCTGAGGCTATTGACTACATCAAAGGTTATCCATTTGAAAACACCATTTTCCTCTGAACAGCGGCTAATTGCTTCCTGAACAATCCCAGGGTCTTTTGTATATACTCAGTGGGTAAAATGAGTGACTCGATGTCTCTCTCTCAAGACACTGGTGACCGAACAGGGCGGAAAGGTGGAGAAGCCAAGGAAAAGCAGTGGGGCAGAAGCCTCTGGGAGGATGCATGGATAATTTCTTAAGTGGCTGCAAGGAGGGAAGGTTTTTTTTTTCTACCCGCTCGCTGCCGTGCGATCTGCTTGTGCCAGTGGATGTCGGTGCCGGCAGCGGTGTGGCGACACGGGGCCGTAAGGAAGGCTGGTAAGGAAGTTTGGATTCAAAATACCCGATCATGTGTGTGATTTGGTGCTTCCCATCCGCCCGCGGCTTTGGCTGCCGATGCCGTTCCTCCGAGAGCGGCAAGCCTGGATGCGCTCGCAGCTCCCGAGGGTCTGCGGGGACGCAGCGCCGGGGGCTGGCTGGCTCCTGCTCTCTTGCGTGGCTGGGCTTTCTGCAGCTGCTACCCCTGAAGATTAAAGTTTTAGCGACGTTGCTTTTGTTAGCACGGTGATAGCGGCATCAGTGAGAGTTTTCCCCTCTTGGCTTTTTTTTTTTTTTTTTTTTTTAATAGAAGCATCGGATTTGGAGCAGAGCAGAGGCATCCGCCTTCGTGCATGCTGAGGCTGTGCACGGAGCTGCGGAGCAGAGCCCTTGTGCTCCGTGACACAAAGCCCTCTCCCCGAGCTAGGCAGTGCCCTGCGAAAGAAACAAACTCCTCTGAACTCCGTTGGAGACGGGGCCGAGGGCCATGTCGGCGGCTCCCGGCGAGCGCTGTTTCGCCCGAGCTCTGCGCAGCCGAAATGGAAGAGGGTAATAAAGCGGCGCTGCTGCGTTCTGGCAGGGCTGCCTTCCCTCCTCCATGGCGGCAGCAGCCGGGGCTGGCCCCTGCCCTGCTCCCCGGTGTGTCACACCGGGCCATTTATTTCGGTGGGTACGCTGCGTTTGACATCTGCTGAACAAAGGGAAGGATCCGGCCCTGGGATCGGACTTAAAGAAGGGAACTTGTCCGTGTTTTATTTTCTAGGCCGAGTGGGGGTCAGGGCCTTTGTTGCTGCCAGCCTTGCTCCTGGCTGTAGCACTAACTGCTGTCGAGAGCCGGACTCAGCCGTGAGCTGGGCATTTCGGAGCAGGAATGCCTGGTGCTGCCGTGCTGGCGCTGCCGCCTGCCTGCAAACCGGGGGGAGCCTTGCCTGCAGCATCGGGCTTCTGCTGAGTCCCACGGGGCTTTGTTGTGAGACTGCCTTTCTGTGTAGGGTGTTTCCAGTGCTTTAGTCGTTTGTGTTTGCCAAGAAGGAGTCAGTCATGGTTTTTGGCACCTCCAGCTCCATAGAAGGAAGAGGAACCTTGGAAGAGCCTGGATAGCAGAGGTGCTGCCATCCCTGTGTGCAACAGCGGGAGGGTGGGCATGGGTCACCCCGATTCCCATATGCCATCTTCACTGCCTGCAAGCTTGGATTTTGCATCGACCTAAGATGATGGGATGTATGTGTTGGGACATTGGTTTGGTGCTGTGGTCCGTGAATGTCTCTTCCAGGTTGTGTCCTTACGTAGTTGTGTGCTATATGGAAGAAACTAGTGTGCAGGGGACTTCTGGCCAGTGTTTGAGTGATGAATGGCTTGGTGGTGTGCCATGTGTGTGGAGGAAGGCCCAAGGGCAGGGAATCGTGGCTGATGTGGAGCTCGATTCAGCATGGACCACAACCCCTTACCTCTACTGAGTAGGTATCGGGACCCCTTTTCCTAACAAGGTGCTGCTGTGGCTCCATGCAAAATGAGGAGTGTTTGCCACCATCCAGTACTGAGGTGGCTGGTTTGGCATTAGACTGGAGACAACCAGCTGCTTCTCTGTCTGGAGCCCTGGTCATTGCTATGGGGAACATCCCACTACAAATATATGGTACTTGGTGAGAACATATATGTTCTGACATTGTCTCTGACCCACAGCCTCAGTCATGCCTCTCTTATTCCTGCCCAGGATGCAGCATGGAAGCTGTGTAGGTACCCCGACATGGTCCTCCGGCTACACTTGGAAGTCAAGTTTGAGCAAACATCTTGTCCATCATGGAGGAAAAAAACTCCAGCCAATAAGTTTTGATGGTTTCAGTGCCAGGCATGGGCAGTCCTGGCTCTTCTCCCCTGCACTCGGCATGTGGTGTAGCCAAAATACACATCTTCCCACGGGTTCATCAGAGTGGGGCTGGGCATGGGAAGGTGTCCTTGTTTGCCTTGCTTCCCCGAGCATTCCGCATCTGTGGCTGCCTCCAGCCCTTGTTCCAGGGGGAAGCCACCATTTAAAAACCTGAATGAAAAACATTTCAAAGTTTATTTTCCCTTTAGCTAAGGCTTGGCACACCTTTTTGTTGCTGGTATGCTGAGAGGTTTGAGTCTGGAGAAAAGCTCCATATCCAGATTGCCAGGCTCACATTCCACAAACACTTTTGCTCCTTTCTCTTCTGAAGTCGCCTTGTGTGGTGCAAGGTGGACTATTTTGGGTGACTTCTCTATCCCCTCAGTGTGGGATGTCTTGGTGTGATGGGGGACAAATTTAACTCTGCCCTGTGGGCTATTCTGTGCTGGTCTGTGTGTGGGGGCTGAGACCCTTGTGAGCTGCCTGAACCACAAAGGAGATTTTTTTATTGCTGGGGTCAACTCAGGGCCTGGTGTGAACCAGGGGGCAATATCCTCTTTGCTCCTTGAGCTGAGATTGTGAGGGATTTTGCTGGAGAAAGTGCCCGGGGTGACAACATGCCAGGGGTGCCAGGGTCAGGCTGCATGGGTCTGGGTGATCTGCTCTCCGGGGACTATCTCCTCTTCATTTCTCCTCCTCCTTACTGGCAACCTGTGGATCAGTCCCAGGGCTCAGTGCCCGCCTGCCCATCTCGAACGTCCCGCAATCTGCTGTCCAACTTGGCACAGAGACCCGGGAGTGTTGGTAATCCAATTTGGGCAGTTTAGCTGCACTTTGCTCTCCATGCTGCTGGCCGGAGCTCGGGAGCTTTAATCCGGCTAATGACCCCGGCTTGAGTAACCACGACCATTTGCTTGATCCAGTTTTCCTTTCTGTCGCGGTGGAGGACAGAGGCTGAGGCTGTTTCCGAGTCCTGTCTGTGGTATCCGTGACGGTTTCCAGGTGTAGGTACGTGTAGGGACCAGAGGGTGAGGGGAGCGTGGAGGGGCACTGCAATCCCCACTTTCCCTTTGGGAGATTTCTCCTTCCCCCTTCCCACTTTCCTTCTGCTCTCCCTCTTTTTTGGGTAAAGATAAGCCCTTCTTCCGGAGTTATTTTGTGACATACCATTATTTTCAGAAAGGCGAAGCCAAGAAAAATAAAAGCCTCTCTCTTCCTTGGATTGCCTACTGTTTAATGTACAAAATATAGGGGTGGTAATTGCGTTAAAACATATATAATTATACTGGAGGGAGAAAAAAAAGTTCTTGCTAATTGCACAGGTGTTTTGAACTGATAGATGTTGAGCGATTTGTGTTTCCTTGGGAGTTTGGTGGAGCAGAGCTACGGTCCAGCATGTGAGGGGTTAGGAGCAGGGCTAGTTTCCCACAATTATTGGGAAGCTGGGATGCTCCAAACCCCTCTGGAGTAGTGTCAGGTGTGTTTGGGGCCCGATACTTTGAGGATCTACACCCATCCAGGCAAGTCTTGGTGTCATTGTAGGAGCCCTGCGAGTCCCTTTGCTTTACGTGCTTAGTTAAACAACTCCTTGCATGTCAAAATACTCAGGCTCTCCTGCAGATGTAAATTCCTGGCAACAGGAGAGGCAGATTCCTGTGTTAGGGGATGAAATTTCCTGCGTGATGTAGACCCCCATCCAAGGGCTGTTCCCCCACTTTAACACTGTGTAGGCACAACTGGGTACTTCTGGCAGCTGATCCTTTGGGCAGGGCGGGAGGAAGGATGGTCACACACGTTTCGGATGGCATGATGTGGAAAACCACATTTCCTTCTGTGAATGCCGACCCCGTCAGAGCTGCCGATAACATCGCAGGTAATTATAATGGCAGTAAATTGTTTGCTTTGTGCATGCGGCCGGGCTTTGTGTACGGGCGGCTGCTTCGCTCTTCCTGTGCAGACTGTTAGTTTCAACAGGGGAAGAGGAAAACCCAAAAATATTTTAGGAGGAGTTTAAAAATAATCTTGGAGCCTTGGCTGGTGGGCAGGATGTTTCGCGGAATCGTGTTCCCCGCTGGTCCACGTCCAGACCTGTGGCCCTCGGAAGGCTTAACTGGATAGTGTTAAGTCCCGTCTTGTCATTTTGGCCAGCCTGAGGGCTTGCTGTCGGGCTCTGGGAGCTGGAGGGAGCCAGGAGTCGGCCCTGGGATGTGAGTTTTGGGCTGGGTGGGTCTGTCTGCCCTGTAGCAGAGCAGTGTCAGAGATGGGGCATGAGCCCGAGCTTATAGCTGCCGAGGCCTTTGTAAAACATTTAAATCTATTCCCCAGTGTCACACTCCCTCCACCCCCATCTGCTTCTCCATGGTTTTTATTCCTAGAAGTGTTGGCATGCTGGCAGAGTCCCTGCCTGCCCGCTGCTGCTTATCTCCGTGTCCGGCTCCTGGATGGCTGTTTCCTTTCTGGAGTCAAGGGGGGCTCTCCCGTCTCTGGCGGGACCAGAATCAGCCTGATGAGCCCTGCTGAAGTCAAGAACCTGTTTTTCAGGCTGATGTCATCGGGAAGAAATGGGGGAGGAGGAAGGCAGGAAGGCAGTGCTGTTTCCGAAGGAGAGCCGCCGCTGAGCCCCATGACGCCGCCAGCAGCCCTGGCTTCCAGCAGCCCCGGCTTCCACCGCCACCCGCTATTATTCCTTATCAGCTCGGCGGAGGTGCCCGCGGGCCTGCTGGCACACGCGGGACAGGTCCTGCTCTGCACGGCCTCGTGCCTGTGGGGGCGAGAGGTGGGAGGGAGGGATGCGACCGTGCCAGGGCAGCGTGTCAGCTCGCAGCCAAGCGGGATATCTTTTGTCCCGCTGGGTGTGCCCTGTATAGCCCCCTGGCCCAATGTGGGGTGATGGCACTTTGCTGGAGCTGCCATCCAGTTACCTTCATTACCAGAAAGTGGATATTTTTGGCTTGGACAGTCCTCCCAGCGCAAATGCCTCATCTGTTTTGTGCCGAAGGAGCAGATCCATTATGCTGGTGGCTGTTGGAGCCTCAGCCCCTTGTGCACAGTGTCAGGTGATAGCAGCACACCTGGGTCCAGCGTGGGCTGGGGCTGCAACCAGGATCTGCAGGGAGAGGAGCAGCCTTGCTCTGCTCTCCCTCCCAGCCAGCATCTCTTGAGCTGCATCTACACTTTGACATGTGCTCTGCCCAGGCTGGGTGGTGAGACCCCCTTGCTGTGGGCGGTGGGGTGGGGGTGTGCCAGGGTGGAGGTTATGCTGGCACTGCCCATCGGAGAGCAGAGTGCAGGCACAGCCCCTGCCCTGGTGCCTCCCTGTTTGTATCAGATACCCTTTGCCCTCTGTGCTGCGAATGAAGCCCCTGATGGACTCTGGGAGCAGTTTCCCCTGCAGTGGTGTTGCTGTGGGGGGACTTTTGGGCTCTTCCCCTTCTCTGCCGAGAGAGGCTGTGCTAGCTCTCTGGCTGTCTCACTTCTGGGTCAGCTCCACCTTGGGCAAATAAAACATGGGGCCGTGCTGAGCTGGGATCTCCACAGGGGAAGCAGAGCCAGGACCTGAGTCATTTCCAGCTGTAGTGCTTGGGGCAGCATGAGTGGGACGGCAGAGAGGGAAGGATGGGAGGTTGAGGGGGGAAGGAAAGGCACATATGGCTTGGGAAACCTCGATTGGAGAAGTTTTGTGGTCTGTTTGGTCTGTTTTAATCAGAACTAACTGTGGTGGCAGTTGTGCTCAGCTTGCCACAGGACAGCACGAATGCTGGTGTCAGCACGGGGCCGGGCGGAAGCATGGGAATTTCAGCTCAGCAGGGATTAAACCAGCCCCAGAATGACCTCCCTTTACGGGGAGCAGAGGGTGTCCAGCAACCAGGAATGCTCCTGTGGCAGTGCTTCATTGCAAAGCGGGAGCTCTCCAGATTCCCACTGAGATTCCAGGGAAGAGCAGCTCTCCCAAGGGCTTTGTGCAGGCTGGTAGGAGGTGCAGAGGTGTGCGCTTGTGTTGGAGAGGGGAAAACCCAGCTTGGAGAGCTGGGCTGGAAGAGGTGCGTTGATCTGGGGAGCGTTGATCATCAGCTTGTGTTTGTGGCTGCCATGGCCCAGTGAGGGATGTGGAGCAGGAGGTTTGGGAGTGAAAAGTGATGTGTTATGCCACAGGGAGTGAAATCAGAAAAGGTAAGGATGCTGATGGTGAGAGGACTTCTCATTGAACTTCTCTGCTGGCTGTTGGGAAACCTGGCTTGTGCGTGACCTTCTGGGTCTCTGCAGGTCTAACTGGACCATGGTGACCTCTGCCAGCAGGGCTGTTTTCTGGACATTTATATGGGGCAGTGAACTGATGGGATGTGAGAACCAGGGTCTGGGAGTGCATGGACCAAAGCCAAAGTGGAAGGTGGCCTTCAGGGCACTTGATCTGGACTTCTTTGCACTGAAGCAGAGGGCAAAATGTTGTGAATTGGTCCTGGTTGAGGTGGCAAAACACATCAGTCTGGGGTTTGAAGCCTTGAGTGAGTGTTGATAGTAGGAAGCCACAGTGCCATGTGCGTCCCAGTGCCTTGGATTGGGGTCTGCAGCGTGATGAGAGGTAGAGGGATTTGGAATGAGGTGTTGTACTCTGTGTATGCTGATGGACAAACTTCCTGAAGCAGCATGAGGAGGCAGCAGGCTGTGTCCTGTGTGGATGGTCACCTGTGGTGCATTGGTCTCCATCCCAGGCATCAGTTGATCCAGGTCTTTATATTCCTCCCTTGGCTGCAGGAGCACAAGGAAAGGGTGGGGTGCACTCTCCTGGAAGTACACAGTTAGCATGTGGGCTGCATATGGAAAGCCCCTCAGCAGCCCTCATAGGGTCTCTATATGAACTGTAATACCCAAAAGAGTTGTGGGAATAAGGCAGAGGACAGCCATTGGTTCTCACTTTCATCATAGCTAGATGGAGTTGGGAAATGTGTGTAAGGTCTCAGTGATGCCTGGTTTCTGTGGCAGGGATAAGTAGTCCTGGCAAGACCTGCTGAGGCTATCCTTGTGCCTCTCTGCCTTGGGATGCTGTAGTTGTGAGAAGCCTGCATTTCCATATTGGAACTGCTTGTGAGTGCTTTTTGGAAGGGCTCTCTGCAGGGCAGCATGCAGTCTCTTGATGGTAGGAGCACGTGGTGGCTCCAGAGCTGTTCTCCTTGGTCTGACGTGACTTCTTGCAGAGGACTGGAGAAGGGGAATTGTGCGCTTGAAAAATGCTCTTTAATTTCCTCACTGCTTGTTCTTTTATGATCCTTTCAGCTGAGGGTCAAGCTTCATGAGCCCTTGGGCAGTAGATGGCTCCTTCTGCTTGTCATGTTTCTCAAGACAGAAGAGGTTGAATTCCTCAACCAGAAGATCCTTGCAGGGCAGGAGCAGAAGCTGCTGTGCCCATATTCGCTGCAGTGACAGGGCAGGACGGAGTCCTCAGCCCCTACCTGTGGGGGAAAACTGAAGATCCTAAAGATATTCCTGATTGAGTGATAGCAATGGAGATTGCAGCACTGGGGCAGCTTCAAAGCCTGTCATTGATTTCATCAAGGTGTGTTTTGAGCCAGGGATAAGATTCATAATGATTTAACTGCTGGTTAAGGAGAGACCCCAGACAAATAGTTTTCAATGGCTGTGTATGGTGAAGGAAGGAGTTAAAGTTTAGCCCCGTTGCAGAGATTGCGTATGTAGTGCAGCTCTTACTCTACCACCACCAGGCTTTCCTCATTGTTGCAAGGCTTTTCCTGGGCAGATGAACCTAAAAATACACCAGCTGTATGGTGCGGCTGCCTCTCCTGTGGCCTGCAGGCTTTTCTCTCCCCTAGATAGTTTCCCCTCTCTCCCCTTTGCTAATTACTGGCAGCTCAAAGGTGGTCCCTTCTCGACTGTTTCTCATTGCTGAGAGCAGCAAGTGCCTTGGAGAGATTACAGCTAAAGGCCCATTAGATGCCATTGCCCCTTTCTGGGGTCGGTTTTGGGGTCTGGGGTTTTCAATCCCATGCCTTCTCTCTTCCAGCCTCCCTTGCAAAGTTCAAGGCTGTAAAGCTCTAGGGGTGGTTTTCAGGGAGCCAACCCGTGGGATCTTGCTGATACAGTAGCAGGGATGACAAGGCGGGTCTGTGAGTGCACCTCTGTGCTTGTCTGCATGTTTTCAACGCTGTCTCCGGGTATTCCCACGAGGGCTGCTGCTGTGTAGGCTAATGCCAACGACTCGGCATCGTCAGTACTTTGGACTTGCTGCCTGGATGAGTGGAGAGCTGGTCCTTAATGCTCTGTCCAGTCTTTGCCTTTTAAGGTTACTTTTTCCATCTCAGTACTCCTGCTTTGTGCTATCAAAAGTGATGATTATTTTCCCAAAGCATGAACTCCCATCCCAAACCCAAGGTTTTGGGCATACTGCAGGACCAGGAAGCTCTCAGCCTTGGAGGACGAGTGCTGCTACCCCTTGCCCCCTCTTCAGCAGCCAGCGAGTGGGGCACAGGTGTCTGTGGGGCATCTCCCTGGCTTGTTGCTGAAAGGCTTTTTGGAAGCTGGGGCGTGTGAGTGTTGGCTGCAGTGAGGTGGGCAGCCTTATCCAAGTCATGCAGCAGCTGTGACCATCTCAACGTGGCCACTTCGAGGTGAAACCGTGAGCAAATGTCCTTTGCAGCGTGGGATGAAAGGGGCTGGGGTGGATTGGGCTCTTGTGCTGGCTTTGTTTCTGGCGGTAGGTTTCCTGCTATAAATATATGTGTGTGTATATATATATGTGTGTGTGTGTGTGTGCATGGAAAACAAAACACGAGCCTGCGGTGCTGTCTCACTGGCAGTGTGGCCCCGCTGTGGGGTGAGCCCTGCGGATGCTCAGCCCTGCAGGATGCTTTGCACTGCATCACTTGCTGCCCAGGCAGCCTAGCAGGGTGTATTTTTGGTCCTACCCTCCTGGTTGGCACGCATGCATCTGGGCTGGGGTGTATTATTTTATTGCAGCCTGTTTCAGGGCAGGGCTCGGCTCCAGGGTGTCTGCCCGCCCGGGGTTTTCTGTGCCTTTGGACTGCAGTGGAGGTGTGTGTGGTGCAGGTCTCACTTCCCAGTGGTGCTCCTGTCGTGGCCCTAGACTGTGTCCTCCGTGGGGTAAGGTGCTGCTTTAGTGCAGCCCCCGGGGGTTTGGGTGCTGTGTGGTTTCAAGAGCGTGCCAGCAGAGGAGCTGCCCTGCCGTTAGCTGTACCGTGACCTCCCCATGGGACTTGGAGGCTGTGTGGCAACAGGGAAATGCCCTTTGGCCGCCGCTCCCGCTGGCAGGGAGCTGGGGCTGTGCAGACGCCCATGGTCTGGTGCAGGGCTCCCTGCTGTCTCCACCGTGGTGGGCTTGAGCCTTGCTTTAATTCGAATCCAAATTTCAGGAACCCATATCATCTCAAATCTCAAAGAAAGCACACAAACTTCTGGGTGCAAATTCGTACAGTTTTATTTTCAGTAATCGCTGCTGATGGTTTTAAGCAGGACTGGACAAAACCACCACTGGTGTCAGGTCACTAGGACGAGATGTTGCTGCTGTAATATATTTAGGAGCAGAAATCTCAGAGGAGCTCTGCAGAGTGTCATCTCTCGGCTCGCCCCAGCTCTGCCTCACTTTGCTCTCGTTCCAGCTTCTGAGTTGCAGTTCCCTACATTAATTTGGGAATCTCCTGTTGGGCTTTCTAGCCCTGCTTTGTGGCAGCAGCTCGACCTCTAGTTCTCTCACCCACTTCCTAAAATAGAAGCAATGAATCATAGAAACGCACCAAGAAAGCAAGTTCCCTGTCCTGCTCTCTCACCATGGCAGGATGATGCTCCAGCGGGCATCCCCACACTGCACCAATCTCCCACTGTCAGCTCCACTGCCTTCCCTGCTCCTTCTCTCTGCGGCGTGAGTTTGCTGTTGGTGGTGATCTCCCTGACAGGCAGCTGGACATACTGTTCCTGGAGGGGCTCAGCACACAGGAGCAGTGGCTTGGTGAGAGCTGTGCCAGTTTCTTGGGGTGGGAAACTGCCCTCTGGCAGTTCCTTCTGTCAAGAAACTGCACTGCCTGCTGCTGGGCTAGTGGCTTTCTGAGCTAACGAGTGGGTTTGTGCCGACAGCGCCGCTTGGTCTCACACCTCAGGGTGGTTTGGGGCTAATAAGCTCTGATCTGGGGTGTTCCTGGTTATGCTCTTACCAACAACCTCAGAAAAATGAAGATACTGGGCAGTGTGGGTGTCCTCTGGGAGCACGTCTTGCCCTGGAGGTGTTGTGACTACCTGCTCTTTGCTGGGAGGCTTTCAGTGTTCGACAAGTTGTTAGGAATGGGGGATTAGGACCATGGGGATGATTTCCAGGGCTGGTGCTTTGATTGTCTCCATAGCCTTGGAGCTTTGTGGCACCTGGCTTTGGTCTCAGTGTTGTTCATTTGCTGTTACCCAAATATCCCTTGGGGGTGGATGTGTTGGAGCATGGAATGGAGCAGAGTGGGGAGTGTATGGGCAGAGGAGAGCTGGTGGAGATGGCAGATCTGCCAAGGGGGTTTGGAAGTGATGTGGAAGCTTTGCTTAAGTGTTGGGGGCCCAGTGTAGCTGGCAGAGCTGCAGGGGTGGCCAAGGCTGGGCTTGTCCTGGGGGGTCTCATGTTTGTTGGGAGCAGGAAAAGGGGCAAAAAAAAGGCTCTCCCTTCTCTAAGACCTCTCCATGTCTGGCTATGTGTCTTGAGAAGGGAGCAGCAGAATTGAAGGATGCTGTTTGGGATGTTGGGGTACCTGTATGGCCCAGCTGCTGGCCTGCTGATGATGCAGCCCCTCAGGGTTTGCATGTGGCCTGGCTGGTGGGTCCCAGAGCCCTGCCAAGAGCAGGCTGCCAAGGCTGGGGCAGCCAGTCAGCCCGAAGCAGCCCTGCTGATATGGTGTGTGCAGCTGGCTGCCCTCTGACACCTGCCCTGCCAGGTCTGGGATGCTGGCAGAGCTGCCAGTCACTGCAGGCCATATTTCCTACCTGTGCCACTCCCTGCTGGGGATCCTCTGGAAGGTTATCCTGGGCTGAGTCAGAGATGGATGATAAGGAGAGGGAGGAGAGAGGGAAGCTTTCCTTCTCCACTCCCTTTTGAAGTGGCTTATCTGCAGTGGCTGGGGAACTGAGCTGATGTTCTGTCCACGGACCTTGGGAACAATGGTCCCACCCTGGGTGGATGGGTTGAGATGGTAGGATGGGCCGTGTGCTGGCACGGGGGTTTGCACAACCCCGTGTTAGTCCAGGGGTGCCTCTGCCTGTGCAGGGAAGGTGGATGGAGAAGACAGGGTGGGGCTGTAAAGAAGGGGCTGGGGAGAGCAGAGCTGTGTGTTGGCTTCCTGGGGCTATCTCCTCCCCACTGCCACGATGCAAAGGTCACATTGGTTTGGGATATTTGGCTGGCTCCCTGCTGCTTTTCTGCTCGGTGTTGGTGAGCCCCAGCTGTGGCGCAGCAGGAGGCAGAGCTCTCCATCCTCCCTGCATGTGCCCCCTCATTCCTCTGGAGCCTCTCAAGCCAACTGCCTGATGGCTGGCCCTGTGTTTCGTAACGCACAGAAATGCCAGAGGGACGTGCTTCTCCTTGCCGTGCCTGCTTGCTCCCTCCAATCCCTCCTGCCCATGGCCCTCCTGGGGTTTGTCAGGCAAGCAGGTGGCAGGGATGGTGGGCAGCATGCCAGGGCTCTCTCCTCTCTCAGCTCCTTTAAAAGGTGCTTTTGATATCCTCCTTTGTGCAGGGGCTTGGGTTGTGCTTGCTGCTAACTGGGATTTTTCATCTGCTCCCAGCTCTGTGGTGGAGTGGGGCAGGGGCAGCAGGCCAGGAGCTCCTCTCGAGGCTTGTTAGCAGCCATCCCTGGCTAACACCTTAGTGCTGCTGCTGGTCTTAAAAGCGGGTCAGGGCCAGCTGTGCCCCACTGGGGTGTTTGTGTGTGGTAGGTGTACCGGAGCACATCAGCGGGCATTGGCTGCCGGCATGCTCAAGCCCCATTAGAGGGGCTACACTGGCTGGTGGGAATGGTGGTTGAGTCTGGGTTGGTGATACCAAGTGCATGGCAGCTCCTTGGTTGAGACGTCCTGTGCACAGTGGTGTGTGACCAGGCAGGGTTGTCCTTGGCATCATGCAGGTTTCCTTTGTCCCTGCACTGGGGATGTGTCTTTCTGGAGCAGGAGGTGGTGGGGGATGTTTTGGTAGGCTGCCTGCTAGAAAAATGTGAAGCATCAGAGTCTTTGCTAGGTGGGGGGGAACAGGCTTGACACTGTGCAGGAAAGCCTCCTAACCCTACTTTTCTTGTCTTTCTCCCTCTAGGGCTGACCGCACTGGCCGTGCCCACGATGCCCTGAATGCCGAGAGCAGTGGAAGCAGAGGAGACTGTGTCCTGTTAGCTCCTCCTCCCTCCCTCATCCCCTTAGTTTGGGTTTGTTTCTATTTATTTTGTAGCTGGGTTTGGGTATGGCCTTGGCTGGATGTGAGGCTGCTGCAATGTGGCTCATTTGGCTCAAGCACCACTTGTCCATCCACATTTGGACCTTGCTGCTCTTGGGGAGCACCTGGCTACCGCTGGCGGAAGGCAGCCCCAAGTCTCCCTTTAGGACTTTCCCGGTTACAGACTGGAGCTTGACGCACTTGGTGGTCCACAACAAAACCGGGGAGGTCTACGTGGGGGCTGTCAATCGGATCTACAAGCTCTCCAATAACCTCACGCTCCTGAGGACCCACGTGACGGGGCCCGTGGAGGACAATGAGAAGTGTTACCCTCCGCCCAGCGTTCAGTCCTGCCCACATGGGCTGGTTACCACCAACAATGTGAACAAACTGCTGCTGGTGGACTACTCGGGGAATCGGCTGATCGCCTGCGGCAGTGCCTCCCAGGGTATTTGCCAGTTCCTGCGGCTGGACGACCTCTTCAAGTTGGGTGAGCCCCACCACCGCAAGGAGCACTACCTCTCCAGCGTCAACGAGTCGGGCACCATGTCTGGGGTCATCATCGAGGTGCTGAATGGGCAGAACAAGCTCTTCATTGGGACGCCTATTGATGGGAAGTCAGAGTACTTCCCCACCCTCTCCAGCCGCAAGCTGATGGCCAATGAGGAGAACGCGGAGATGTTTGGCTTTGTCTACCAGGATGAGTTTGTCTCCTCGCAGCTCAAAATCCCCTCGGATACACTCTCCAAGTTCCCCACCTTTGACATCTACTACATCTACAGCTTCAGCAGCGAGCAGTTTGTTTACTACCTGACCCTGCAGCTGGACACCCAGCTCACCTCTCCTGACTCCACTGGGGAGCAGTTTTTCACCTCCAAGATCGTCCGCCTCTGTGTGGACGATCCCAAGTTCTACTCCTACGTGGAGTTCCCCATCGGCTGCGTGCAGGACGGCATCGAGTACCGCCTGATCCAGGACGCCTATCTGACCAAGCCTGGCAAGGCTTTGGCCAAATACCTGGGCATCTCAGAGCAGGAGGATATCCTCTTCACCATCTTCTCCCAGGGCCAGAAAAACAGGGTTAAGCCTCCCAAGGAGTCTGTGCTCTGCCTCTTCACGTTGAAGAAGATCAAGGATAAGATCAAGGAGCGTATCCAGTCGTGCTACAGAGGAGAAGGGAAACTCTCACTGCCCTGGCTCTTGAATAAGGAGCTGGGCTGCATCAACTCGGTAAGTCCCTGCTTGTCGCTAGTCAAGCCAGGCTATTTCTGGTTCCTGGTGGTGCTCTCTGGCTGGACCCTTCACAGTGACCTGACCTGAGCTGTATTTTCCCAGTGGGAGGACTGGTGCCATTGGAGCAAGGTGCTCCGTTTGCCTGGTAGAATTCCTTGTGGAGATCACAGCTTCATGGTGGGACAGCCGTCTGGATTTGGGCTGAATTCGGTGCCCATGAAGACTCCCAAGCAAGGGGCCTCATGCCGATGCAGGTGCTTGCTTTGGCAGGTGTCCCTTCCCAGTGGATTTGGGGAGTGAGAGTCAGTTGGGCTGGGAGGGTGGAATGCTCAGTCCTCAGGGCATTTGCTGCAGCTCCACTGTGGAGTCCCTTGCAGGTGGCACGTGGAATTTTGAGCATCATGTCACCTGGGGCTTGCCAAGCAGGAGGTGTTGGAGGCAGTAGGATTTGGGGGACAGAGAGTGCAGACCTGATGGAGGGTGGTGGAGAGGTTGGCAGTCCCAGCAGAAACTGGTCACATGTTCAGCATGTAGGGACCACATCCTCTCTGTGGGGTGCTGGAGAAGAGAACAGAGGGCAAAAGGTGCTGTCAGCGAGGTGAGTTTTGAGAGTGGCCAGTGCAAACTGTCATTCAGAGGCACAGGAGGTGAGTGCTGGTATCCTAGAGCAGTGATTCCCACCTGAGGAAGCACTTCCCTCTGTCCCCAGGTCTTCCTGCCTGGCGCTCACCTGAGTGCCTCCAGTCCCTGCTGGTGGCTCAGCTGCTCTGTGGGACTTATGAGCCCTGGGGGGCAGGGGACCTCCCTGCTTGGCTTTCCGAGTTTGTTTTCTAGTTGAACTGTTACTGTTACTGGATTTTTTTCCCAGGCAGTGTTATAAACTAGGAGTGGTTGCTGGAGGCTACAACTCCAGGTAGCAGGGAGGTCATACACTGGGTATCACCAGGCTGGGCTGTGTAGTCCCCAGGCAGGGTCAGATACCTGGCAGAGGCAGGTTTTAGGGTACCAGTGTGTGTGTTAGGGAGGGTCTGGTGGAAGTCCTGACACACCTGCTATTGCCCACTGACCCCAAGCCCCATTGCTGGTGCTTGGCACCCATCACCAAGCAGGGGCTCAAGCAGGGTTTTGGGTGTAAGCAGATGGGCAGGGGGTCCCTGTGGAGCAGCCCTGCCTTCTCTCCCACTGTCCTCCCCGCAGCTCTGGAGGAGACAGCTAACAGCTGCCTGACAAAGTAAAGGGTTTGCTGTCAAGAGCGCTGGGCCTGCAAATCAGATTTTGGCTTTGAACTAATTCAATTTTGCTGGAAAATGATGAAATCGTTACACTGCTGCCTGTTGGGTCTCGCAGCTGCTGGCTCCGGCAGCGGAGTTGTTCGCTGCTTCCTCCTGCACTCCTGGCTCACCAATGCCATGTCCCCTGGGTTTGGGGAGGGGTCTCTGCCCCCTGCATTTTGGAGGTAGTTCTAAGCTTGGAGAGTCCTGGGATTGCTACCTGGTGGCCAGTTCCTGTGACCAGGTGGATCTCAAGGTGCTCTCTGGGTCCTGCAAACGTGTGGCTCTTGAGGGGTGGAAGGATGTGTGCCATGATGCAGGTGCTTCTACTTCCGTATGGGGTGAGTTGGAGAGTGCCACCCTCCCCCAGGGGATCCAGGCAGTGTTTTCTGTCCCTGTCCTTCTCTGGCTGACAGGCTGAGCTGCGAAAGACATGACTGGATCATGAGTCAAGCCTTCAGCTTGCTGAGCACAAGCCAAAACAGACCCCTTGGAGCATGTTACCTCTTTCTGACAGGAATTTCTGTGCCCCTAATAAAATAAAGCCACCTCTAGGGTGGGTGATGACAGTGACTGATCTCTTGGTGGTGAGTGCTGGCCAGAAAATAAAGGCCATGTTGTTTTTTAATTTTTAAGGAGGCAGAATGCAATTGCTCAAGTTAGTAGTTGCTTGGGAATTACACCCCGTCCCTATGGAAAATGTGCAAGGAGCTCTCTTGCTCCCCTCCTTCATGGTTTATGCTGGAGGAAGTTTTGCCAGCATTGCACTCGCGGTCCTTGAGCAGCACAGGGCCAAGGGGTGCTCATCCCTGGTGCTGCAGGGTAGCTCTGACTCTCCAGAGTTGGTGTTGGAGCCAGGAAGAGAGGCTGCCAGGCTTGGCAGATAGCTCAGGAGATGTTAGTGGTTCCTCTCCGGCGCTGGCGAGAGGAGCAAATTCCTGCCTCCCATTTCTCTCTCTCTCCTTCTGGGATCCAGTGATACGGCAGCAGGAAGGGTAGTGAGCTGGCTCAGAAGCAAGACCCCTCATGCTGGTGTACTCAGACCTGAGCGTGGACTCGTGTATGGAGCAGAGTCACCTTGCGGAACCACCCTGTCCATTCCTCTGCACCAGCCCCGCTGACTAAATCACCTCTGAACCCCTCCAGAGGCTCTGCTGCTGACGGTGTTTCACTGAGAGGGGTTTGGTGTTGTGTGAAAAGAGCCAGGCTCTTTTCTTCCCCTGTGCAGGGCTGGGGAGGTCTGTATGCCTATGGCCAGATGTGCTCAGTGCACCTGCCCATTGCACCCATCCCGAAACTGGGGGGATGATGGTCTGGTGTAGCAGGGCTGGGAAAGGGCAACGGGCTGGAGCTGGAGTGCAGATGTTGTAGCAGGGAGCTATTTAGGGTTCTTGGAGTCCTTGACTCCTGGGCTGACAGTGTGGGCAGAGCCAGTGCCTGGAGCACGCAGGATGTGGGCATCAGTTTTCCCTGGGCTGCCCCAGGGAGAAAATGAGTTTTGACTCCTCAGTGGGGTTTGCTGCCCAGCTTGCTGGCACAGGGCAATGGCTGGTGACAAACGGGCCCAAAAGCAGGCTGGGATAAGCCAAATCCTTTCCGGGGCAGCCAGAAAAATGCAGGTGGTAACAAACTGTACCACACTGGGATTATTCCTGAGCAGTGATTAATGCACAAAAAGCCTGGTATCCCAGCCTGGCACTTGGTACCAGTCTCCTGCAACCTCCTCCCTGGCTCCTTGCATCCCCCCTCACCCTCCATCGCAGCCCCTGGAGGGGCACAGGAGGATGAGCTGAGCCTATAATGGTGCTAACTGGTGAATTACTGGCTAATTAATAATGCTGAGTGATGCGAGCCTTGCCGTGCTGTCTGCTCCCTCATTGCTTTCATAAGTGGGCTTGAAGGGAGGCAATGAGACAAGGCATGTCAAGGAGCCACCAGCTACTGCTCACTCGGTGCTGTGGGCCTGCGTTCCCCCTCCTTCAGGGCTGTTTCCCCAGGAAATCCAAATTTCCTGACCCTATTTTGGGGAGGTAGGTTAGTTCTGGGAGAGAGAAGATTGCTGTGCTGCGCCCGTGGTGCCTGGGGTGTCTGGAGTCCAGGGGCAACTGAGAGGGGTGCCAAAGGAAAGCACAGAGAAAAGGAAAAACTAAAGAAACCACACCAAAACCACCAAAACAAACAGCTCCCTCTTGCAATGGGCTGAGGCCGTGATCCCTGCAAACACCCCTGCAAATGCACGAGCAAGCAGACCCCGATGCCTCCTGCAGATCCCAGCATCCTCAGGCGGAAACGCTGCAAGGTCACTGGCCCTCGCGTGCCGTGGTGCGTGTCGGTCCCTGCCGGCGCTGGCCGGGGACAGCTGTCCCGCTGTCCTTCCATCCTTCCATCCCTCCGCCTCGACTGTCCCTGCAGCCCGCATCTGCCAGGGAAGTCGGTGGGTGCCATAACCCCCGTACTGCTGCCCTTGGCCCGACCTCGCTGTGCCGCCTGTGCTTCCCTAACGAGGCAGTTTGCTGTTAATGAGCTAATTGTCGGCGTAATTATTTATCGAGGTGGTGGCGGCGTGGCGGCGGGCGCTCCTCGGTCCCGGAGCGCAGCTGTATTTGTCATTTCCCAGAGAGTATGTTGAGACAAAGCAGAGAGCAGTAAACACCGTAAACATCTCTCCTCTTGCATATTCAGCAGCCGAGGGTTTGAGGAAGCTGCAGATTGAGCTCGGAGAGAGCAAAACCTGCACCCAGGGGTGCCAGGGCTTCAATACATTCACAGCATCGCCCTTAACCCCTCTGCTACTGTAGATGGCTGGGTGGAAGGTGCTGGGGTTTATTTGGGCCGTTGGGGACAGTTTTTTCCTCAGCAAAGCACCTGAGGGATCCCGGGTGTTGGATAGGAGCCGTGTATTGGCTGAAGCATCGCTGGCATCTCAATTCGTGATTGGGAAGATAATTCTCTCTTATCTGCTGTTTTAAAATTCCTTGCCTGGTTATGCAGAAGAGGATGCATAAGTGTATGTTGGCCAATGGATAGAAAAGGGCAAGACTGGGAATCAGAGGGTGGGTGGAGAGGTCCTGATTCCCCTTCCCTCCTTTTCCCGTGTTTGCAGAGATGCATGGTGCCCCATGTTCCTGTTTTGGGGGTCCCTGGATCTCTCGTGCCTGGCTGTAGGAGTTCCCCAGTTCAGTGAAGGATGAGCAGCAGTCAGGCAGGGAAGGGAGTTGATCTTTGTACATTAACTCAGCATCCAGGAAAACCAGAAGTTAGAGTAACTGAGGAAGCATCCAGCATCCCCGGACCGCCCAGGGAGGCTGAACATGACCGGCTGGCGTCGTTCCCTGTCCTCCCCTGCTGGAAGGCTGGCATGGCACTGAGTTCCCACTGCAGCCAGGAGTGGGACCACTGGCCTTGGAGCTGACATGGCAGCACAGTGAGGAGGGCAAGCAGTGTTGCCATGGCTGTGGGAGGCTAATGCCGTTGTAGCTGCGAGTGTATTGTGCTGGGGCACAGAAAAGTGCCGTGTTTTCCCTCCTCGTGTGGGTGATTGTGGGTTATTGGTGGGAGCTGGTCTGGGCTGACCGTTGCTTCCCAGGCAGCAATGAGTGGGAATTACAGAGCTCTGTACTGCCCTTGTGTACGTGGAGCTTGGGAGCTCGGCATTTTCCCATATGCTCCATGCACATGCTGTATGGATTTAAAACCCCTTGGGGACTGGCATGCATTTGGAGGCTGCTGCTTGCCAAAAAACCTCTCTCTCCTTAAAATTCAAAGTTATATAAGGAACCTTGTGAAGCGGAAGAATTCTGTGACTGGATCAGGCTGTCTCCCTGTCGGTCATGCCTGCCTTGCCACTCTACCCTCCTGCACCCAGGTTCGCTGCCACCCTTGCAGATTTGGCTGAAGCCCCTTCCTGAGAGAGGATGAGGATTTTGCTGGTGCTGTGTGAACATGTGAGGCTGTTGCCTTGTGTGGGACCTCTGGGAGGCCCATGTGCCCCCCCCAGACCAGATAGCTGTGGCCAGGGTCTACTGTTCTGCTCAGCAGGTGAAGGTGACGTGGTGAGGATGGTCGATGTGGGGATGAATGCTGTTGATCTGGTCCTGGTCCCCGCCTGCATCTCAGCTTTCACAGGGGCAATCCCTCTGGCTTTGCCTTTCCCATCCTCAGGACTGTCCGTGCTGGAGGTCCCTGCCATCATGGCCCTGAGAGCTGAGAGGGGCTGATGCAGCCCTGCTTCTGCCTCTTCCTGGGCTGAGCTTGCAAAAGCTTCTCCCAGACCCACGGGCTCGTGCTGAACCGAGGAGGCAGCTGGCTGAGTCAGGCGCCTTGTATGGGGCAAGGCAGCATGGAAAAAATGTGGGGATTTCCCAAAGACGTTCCTGCAGGAGGTGGAACAGGGCTGGCAGGTGGGTAGAGTGTTTGTTGTGTGAAGCAAGGCTCTTTTAGGAGCCCCGACTCGTTTGCCTTGGCACGGCCTTGGCTGGGAAGTGTTTTGTCTCCAGGGGGAGGCTGGGGCGCAGGATTCAGCCCCAGCTGCCTTGCTGCCAAGCTGTTTTCTTTTTGGAGCTAGCACTGGGATGAGGAGGAGAGGGATGTGTGTGTGCTGGGGAGCTTGTGCTGGCATCCCACGTGTCTGAGATAGCAGCAGCGGGGATGGAGGGGGAGCAGGGATGCTGCGCTGGCTCCCGCTGGGTTTGTAAGATGCAGAGGACAGAGAGCCTTGGTCTTGGCCTGCAAAGCTTTTTCAGATGTAGAGAGGGCCTGCATGCAGGCCCTCTGTTCCGAGTGCCTTACATCAGTGCATAGGGAATGTTAGGGAAGCATCAACTCATGCCTTCCTTCGTCTTGTGAGGTGCGATGGCTGGGACGGGGGGGGCAAGGGATGGAGCTGTCGAAGGGGCTGTAGCTGTGGGGTGAATGTGGGCGATGGCTGATGGCCGTGTGGAGGTCCAACATATCGAGGCATTGGCAGAAAGCTCATCTCTCCTCTGCTTTCTTTTGACAGCCGCTGCAGATCGACGATAATTTCTGTGGCCAGGATTTTAACCAGCCATTGGGCGGGACCGTCACCATCGAGGGGACCCCACTCTTTGTGGATAAGGAGGATGGGATGACCTCGGTGGCTGCCTACGACTACAGAGGACAAACCGTTGTCTTTGCAGGCACACGAAGCGGGAAGATCAAAAAGGTAGGAAAGTCCTTAGTGATGATGATGGGGAGGGATGACTGCTGTGCCTCCGTGAGTGACTTGATATATTGAGGGTAATTTGCAAAGGGCCAGTGAGGCGCAATTTCCCATTGCTTCTCTCTATCATCCAAATTTACAAAACCTCTGCCTTTTGGAAGGGTTATAACACAGGGAAGTTGAGTCCTTGCCACTGGTGGATCACAGCCCATCTTGTTATGTCTCAGGGCACATGGGTTTGCTCTTTAGCTGCCACAAGGGGGGCTCTGTCTGTCCAGATCCATATGGCCTGGGCAGGGTGGGCAGAGGTGGGTGCTAATGGCTCCAGCCCGGTGATGGGGAGACTTCACTTCCCGTACCCCGCCACGGCACAAAAGGCTGATTGTTGGTGGCAATTAGCAAATAGCTCTGTGCGTGCCTTTCTCTGCCTGCATCTCCACAGGGCACGGATTTCCTGTTATCATAACATCATGCCTATAATTATAGCTGTACATGCCCTGTATAAACAGAGCTTCCATTAACACATCCTCAACCAGGGAAACGCTGTGTGAAGGTCCTTGTAGGGTCCCTGCTATGGACCAGAGCTTGGCTGTGGGGCCTGACCTGTCTTTTTGTGGCTTGCTAGATGCTCCACACCCCATCTTGGGCACAGCATCCTGCCTTTTTGCTACGTCTCCTTATCTGTGATGGTCAGAGTGCCCTGGAAACAGCAGGGTAGCTCCTCTGGCAGGAATCCAGAGCAGGGTGCCATTGTGGGTGATAGTCCCTGTATGTCCTGCTCCCCCTGCCCGTGCTTCCCGTGGACTCTTGACCAACCCACCAGTGCCCCTGCCCATTAGCAGCATTTTTAGGTACATGAGCAGCATGTGTTGGAGTGAGGGTAGGATGGAGGGGTTCTCTCCAGCCCCACATCTGCTTGGCTTTCTGTGGTCCTCGGGGGGGGTGCGCAGTGGTAGCAGGGCTGCAGGGAGCTGATGCAGGCAGCTCATCCTCCCTTCCGGATCGATGAGGGATCTAAAGGGACTGGTGTCATGTTGCTGCCAGCTTCTCCTGCCTCTGGGCTCCAGATGGGGGTTTTAGGTGGGGATGGGAAGGAAGGAGCATGTGGGAGGAGAGTTCGAAAAGCCATGACAACAGTGTTACACCTCTAATTCCTCATTTATCTAGAGGGGCTGGTGGTTGGTTTTTAGATGGCAGATTTGATTTTTCCTCTTCCTCCTTTACTCAGTTTTTCTCTAGTCTTTACGCCTTCAGAGCCATTTGCCAGGGGTGGTCTAGTTCAGGTGCCTGACTAGTGTATGGGCTGCATGCTACAGCCATGACTGCAGCCAGAACTTGAAGCCCAGGTGTGGTTTGAGTGTCCTCCTTTCCTGCAGGGCTTTCCCAAGACCTCTTTTTCATAGTTTTAAACTTGATGCCCCAAATAGCTGGTCTCACTCTCTGACCCTGCAGGGCAAGAGGACATGGAGCAGCTCCATGGAGAATGAAGAGATGGGTCTCAGCCCTATCTGAGCACAGGGTTGCTGAGCAGGTTTTGTAGGCTTGTCCTACCTGGAGCCCTCAAATCCCCTGGGGTTGCAGAGCTCTCCAGTGGCAGCATGGGAGCACTTTGCAGGCTTCGAGCCCTGCGCCGTGAGGGCTCCTCCTCGTCCCTGCAATGACCTTGAGGTGGGCAGCCCAGCCCTCCTGCGGCAGGGGCTGCCTGGCTGCCTGGCAAAGCGCTGCCTCAGCAGCTACCTGATCCTGCCGCCTGGCTGCCGGGGCCAGAGGGAGAGAAGGGCGGGAAGGGGCTGCTGACCTGTCTTTGAGTGGCACCAGTGTGTCCTCAGCTGGGGGATGCGATGCCTGGCAGGGCAAAGTGTAGCCAATGTGGCTCCTCCAGGCAGAGGGTGCAGGGAGAGGGGCTGCATCGTTCAGCAGCGGTCACAATCCCTCTGCTTTTAAGCTGTTAGTGTTTCCCACCGTCCCCTTGGCAAGAACCCACATTAGGCTTGATGCAGCCTGGTGCCTTCTCTGCCCTCCTGCTGGCCCCCCCGCCCTTGCCAGAACCCCTGGCATCTCCTCTGGGAGAGGAAGGGCTGTGCCGACAGCTGGGTGCCCCCTCCCCCGTCCCCAGGAGCCCTGTAATAGATGCTGCTCTGCTGAGGGGCACCAATCTCGCCATCTGGGCTGGGGTAAGGTCAGGGCAGAGTCACTACCGTGTCTGGATTTTCCTTGGATGGCAGCTCTCATGCCCAGCATTTGTCCAGGCTGTTGCGTGCAGACAGAGCCTCCTTTTGTCCCCCCAAAAAGCCACACGAGCCTCTGGCTGCCCTGCAGCCTCTCCCCAGCCCTGCCACCAACAGTTGCTGCTGAGAAGGCAGGGTGCTGGGCAGCACCTGCTGCCACCACAGCTGCAGGGAGTCCCCAGTTTCGGGGGGTGGAAGGATCTTGCAAGCAATGTCAGATTTGCAAAACTCTGTGCGGGACAGGAACTGTGGGCTGGGCTGGGGAGGCACTGGGGGTCTGGAGATCCCGATCCCTGGGATACTGAGTGAGTTGCAGCAGCAGAGCCCATAGCAGCCCGCTCTCAGCTTGTCCCTGCAGCATTGCCAGGCAGGCAGTTATCTTTGGCTGATCCCGAGTTATGTGGAGAGGCCAGGCTTGGAAAGCTCTTGGTCCCGCGTGCTTGCTGTCCTCGGTGCCAGCAGTCATGGGACTGGGGCGCCCGGGGAATTCCTGCCATGCCCAGGTGAGCAATGTGGGGATGGCTTCCCATGCTGCTGGGGCTGGCAGTGAGCCACTTCCTCTCTACTCTTGAGCTGGCACAGTAGGGACTTGGCCTTGCACCCTGTAGTCTGAGGGTGCTGTGGATAGGGAAGTGACATGGGGACGTGAGCCGTGAGCATGCTGCAGCGGGAATGTCCAGGGGATGTTTGTGCAAGGGAAATGAGACTTGCTTCCTAATGCTCTGGTTTTTCCTGGAAACCACCTGTCCTTGCTTGGCAATCTTTATATTGGACAGTTATCATTTTCCCAGGTTGTCTTTCATATTTTCTGGGTGGACACAAAGCTGTGTGTTATTGCAGTGGGAGTGCTCAGTTATGTGCTGGAAAGGCACATTTGACGCTACACCTGTGTCACCTCTTGACCTGGGTGTGCCAAGGACTTGATTTTGGCTGTGCTTGAAGTGTTGTATGGAGAGAGGGAAGAAGAATGATACTGGAGGGGGTGTGCTGGTACTGCAACCTCCTCCCAGTAACTGCACCGTGCTTGGCTGGTGGCTGGAAGCTGAAGCGGTGGGATATTCTGGGAGGTGCAGTGCAGACCCTGCTGCCTTCCTTTGCTGCCATCTGCTCCTCGTTATGCAAACGTGGCATTGCCTTGGGGCTTTGCGGAGCTCAATGTAGCCCTTGTGGGTTGACCCAGTTTTGGGTGCTGCTTGGTTATTTTTGGGGGGTGAGCTGAGCTTCTCTCAACATAGCCGGTGGCTCCCTGCCCACAGCTGTCCCTGGCTGCTTATGGGGCAGGGAGGCTGAGAGCTGTCCCTTCTGCCACAACCCCACAGGAGATTCCCAGCACCACTGAATATCCAGGTGTTGGAGATTGCTAAGGCAGGCATGGTTGTGGGATAATGCAGCCAATTCATCCCAGCAGGATAGCATTGGACTACACATCCCTCGCAGCCAGCCAAGCTCTCATTTTTTGAGGATTATCTGGCTGCTCAGTCACCACTGCAATCCCTGTAGCTCCCTGCCCTGTCCTGAAACTGGCTGGCCTTGGGCATGAATGTATCAGAACGTGTCTCTGCCGGGAATCTGCTCCCCTCCAGGCCTTGTGCTTGCCACGGCTTGTTTATTCTTTCCCACAGAAAGCACAGCTGAACTGACCCTATGTCTGCCTGATTTGGTTTCTCCACTTAAATAATTAGAATAATAAACTCTTCACACTAAGTGGGTTATCCCCATCCCTGCACGACAGGACATGGTGCTCCTCTCCCGTCCTGGGGAGGGTGGAAGGGCTCCCCTGCCAGCCTCCTGTCCTGCCGAGGGCAGGGACATGGAGGTGCTTTGGGAGAGCAGATTTGGCAGCCCATGGAGGCACCCCCTTTGAGTTCTCTTAAAGCTTTGGATGAGGAGGCTTTGGTGTGTTCACAACCCTTGGTGTGTCTGGGCAGAAAATAGGTGCTGTGAAGGGGGGGGGCTCTTTTGAGGATTTCCCCGTTGCCTGCTGGCTCCCTTCCGATCGCAAAAGCCCCCATGTGTTGGCCTCTAGGGTATGATGCATGACCTGATCGTGGTCCATGTGAGCTGGGAGGAGAAGCTGTCAGGCTCCCTGCCCACTCTGCTGGTCCCAGTCCCCACGGATCCTTTCGCGTCACCCTCTGCTTAGTGCTCAGGGTAAGCGGCTCCGGCTGAAAAGGGGCCCTTTGTGTCTCGGCGCGTGAAATCCGGCTCCCAGAGCGCGCGGGAGGGCTCGGCCCCCCTCGTGACCCTGCTGCTGGCTACCCTACTTACTGCCTGTGCCTTGGATGGCTTTTATTTTTTTTTGTCGGGGGTGGGAGACAGGACATATTCGGGGCATGAAGCCTGCCCTGGCCCTGATGGTGTCAGCCGGTGACTCTTGAGGACTCCCCGAGCATCGACCCCTGCGCAGCCCCTGAAATTCTCTCCTGCCTGTGTTGCTGCCTCTTCCCAGCTGGCTGCCCAGCACAAGGGCCTTTTGTTCCTCCTGCCTCTTCCCTCTGCCCTCTTCCCCTCCCTCCCCATCCCATCCTCTGGAGACCCCTCGTCCCCTCCCCATGTCCGTGCAGCCCCCATGGGCGCCTGTGCCCGGCCCCGGGAGGGAGATACGCTCCTCGGAGCATGCGGCCGCGCCTCTCCCCAATCAATGGCAATAATTTTATTGGCATGACAAGGTAGCCGACGGTTGCCAAAGTGAATCCATCAAATACCTCTTGGCGGATCCCCGCCCCCTCGAGAGCTCTCGCTGGAGTCGTTAAGCTGTTTTAATCAAGGTGGAGGCTGGAGAGCTGGCATGTTAAGTGGATGGGGTGATGGGGAGGGGGCGGCAGAGCCTTCCCCGTTCCCGCTCGTGGCAGGGAGCACTCGGCATCGCCCCATTCCTGCTCAGCAGGAAGGGGCCCTGCTCGCTAGCGTCAGGCTTTGTTGCGCCGCCCGGCTCTGAACAGGATGTCTCATTGTTGGAGGAAACAATTAGAAATTCATCGTGAACCGTTGGCCTCTGGGATCTGCCAGGGTGGCGAGGCCATGGCTGCAGGCAGCTGCCAGATTTGTCCTCGAGTGACTCCCGGAGGGGAATGCCACTGGGGTTCCTGCTCCTGCCTTGTGCAGGATGGATGGAGATGAATATTTCCAGGCTCTTGTCCCTCCAAGGGATGCTCAAGCGTGCACACACAGCCTTGGGGAAGCAGAGGAAGTGTCAGGAGGCTCCCTCCCCACCAAACCCTGCTCCCTCCACCCTCTATGCCCCCAGGCTTTTTGACTCACAAGCCATAACCCTCTTTTTTTTCCCCCCTCCCCATCTGCTCTGCTCTCCGCACAAAGCCGGCAGGTGAGCAAGGAGGCCTGGGAGCCTGGCGCCCGGCCAGCCGGGAGGCAGCAGGAGCCAGCCCTGCTCCAACCTTCCCTGCCGAAAGCGCTGACGGTGCACGTCTCGCCTCTCCCTGGCGCCGGGCGCCCGCAGGCAGCGTGCCGCCTCACCCCATCCATCAGCCCGCCCCGGCTCCTGCGGAGCAGCTGGCACTAAGGTAGTGTTGCTGCTGGACTTTGCCGGTGTCAGGCAAGGTGACTTTTGGGGAGCAGTATGTTGTGAAGGCTGGAGGAGGCTCAGGGATGAAGGTCTTCAAAACGGCTACCAGGTGTAAACCTGGCTGCTGTAATTGTCCCCGAAACGGGTTTGAGGGCAAAGCACCTCTCGGCAGCCCCTCAAGACAGCTCAGTGCTGCCCTGCAGGGTGTGCTCAGGAGCTGGCGGGTCTGTGCCAGCCAAACACGGCAGCATCACCTTCATAGCTGGTCCCTGCAGACCATCCTATGCCCTGGCAGGGGCTGCTGCCCTGGAAGTAATGTGGAAATAGGGCTGGGAAAGGAAAAAGCCTGTGGGTTTCTGGCTGCGTGCCTTGTTGGTCCTGCCCCTGTTACTGTAGGGCTGTGTAAGGCATTGGTGGCTATGACGTGGCAGTAGTGGGAGAGCAGGGTGGATGAGTGATGCTTTGGAGTCATTAGTGAGGATGCTGAGCCCCTGTAAACGTCTGGGTGAGAGTCATTGGGGGCTGGCGTTAGGAAAAGGGGTGTGTGGGGTTGCTGGGGGCGTGCAGTGCCAGTGGTGATCACTGGGTTTTCCCTCTCGGCTGGTGGGGTTGGTTTGGTTGGTGAAGCGTGAAGCTGCTGAGCATTTTCTTCTGCATCTTTCTGCTGCTGAATGCAGGGCTGTGGCCCCTGTCTGTGACCTCTATTCTGCTGGGAAGAGCAGGAGCACGACTCTTGCTTTGGACTGTGCCTCCTGCTGGGGACCTCTGTGGTGGCCCCATGGGGATAGGGTAGGGGGAAAAGGCACCCCATTGAGATGGAAATGAGTTGGGAGGGCCCAGCTCTGTTGGATCCCTCCTGTTGGAGCCATTGTGCCTATTCACTGGCACAAACATTGACTAATTTTGGCTTTTCAGGTGGGAGAATGGCCCCTGCGTCCCACCAAAGGCAGCCAAGAAGGAGGATCAGGAAGGCAGCGGTTTGGGAGGCAGGGACTGTTGGTATGCCTGGTGGGAAGGGGCAGTGCTGGTGTCCTGCTTCGCCTTTGTGCAACCCCATTAACCCAGATTTAATGGTGCCTGAGGAATTTGCCCTCAGCCCCTGGAGGAGGGAAGATGTGTGCTTAGCAGGGGCTCAGTTACCTTCAGTATTGTCTGAGTCTCTGCATGTCCCAGCACTGCCTCGGGTAGAGACGTGACTGTGGGGAAGGTCAGACATCCCCATGGGTTGACCTGCCTGATTTCCCCCCCTGGACTGGGAGGAAAATCCATCATAAATCAAGAGTGAGGTGGAGGTGTGGTACGGCACTTGGGGATGCAGGATGTGGACTCCAGCTGCCCCTTAGTGGCTGCTGGAGCCTGTCATCAATCTCTGAGACTTTGATACACGGAGAGGTCGTTTGTCTCCAGGTCCAGACGGGGATGGTGCTCAGCCCCAGATTGCTCAGAAGAGCTGCTGTTTGGCCTCCGTTATCCCCTGCCCTTGTTAATTATGTGCTTTTCTGAAGTGGAGCAGGAGAATGGATGCTAATGCCAGGCTGATACTGATGGGAAAGGCAGAAGGAAGGTGCCCTGTGGGGTCGGGGTTGTGGGGTGAAATAATAGTGGAGGAGCTGGGCTGTGTGCTAGGTGGTGGTGAGGATGCAGACCCCTGGGATCACGTCCCTGTTTCTCCCCGGATGCTTTCCCTGGGTGACCTGTGCTATACTAGAGTTGATCCTGGCACCTCCCTGCTCTTTGTGTACCCATGGACCAGCTGCCAGTACGAAACCTCCCTGTGGCAGTGAGAGCAATTGTCTACATGGGAAGCAAGTGGGAAAGTTTTATTTAATGGATGCTTAGTTCTTTTAATGCCATTTAGCAGCTGGAGAGAAGGAAGAGAGCCAGTGCTGTGTGACAAGCCGGCTCTCTGCAGACTAAGAATGATCTGAAGTAGTGGGGAGCATCCCTACAGTCTGGCAGAGAAAGGCAGGATGATGTGATAGCGCTTTAATTTGTCCACACTTTGTGCTCTTGAGGGCAGCATTGGTCGGTTGCTCTGTGCTGGGACAGATCTGGCGTGACCAGGGTGCTCAGTGCAGGGATGCAAGGAGGGGTTGTGATGGTAGAGCAGGTGCTGGGGGAAGCATCTCCCTCCCTCCATAATCCCCATATGGGCAAAGGAAACAACGCTGGGCTGAAAAAAGCCAGTGTGGGTTTTATTAGCTACAACCCTAATGATGTATTTTGGATTGCTCTCCCGCGTGGATAAAAATTACCAGACCTTGAACAAAGGGGAAATAAAAAAGTCTCTCTGACCTTGAAGCTGTTCGTTCACTTGTCTTCATTTCATTCCCCTCGGCTGGGGATGCGGGTCAGTTTTGGGTGCTATTTATAGTCCGCTTCGCTTGGCGGTTTTCTTTACAAAGCGAAAGGTTGTCACCTTTGTTTCTGATACTGCAGAGAGGAGCTGCTCTAGGGAAAAGGCAGTATAAATGAGAAATTTCTCAGAGTGTTCCTGTATGCGGCAAAGCTTTGTAATCTTGAAAGATCAAAAAGCCCTGGACTGCCACCCCGAGCTACTTGTGCGGCGGAAACCAGGGTGTGTGGTGCTTGTAGGGGTATGGGATGATACTTTGCTGTGCTGGCCAGTGGCTGCTGGGGCTGGTTGGCGCCTATATTTGCTCCAAAACAGCAATGCTTTCCATTTCCTAACAGCTTGGCTCACTTCTCCACATCTGGTATGGTTGGCTTTCGTTGAAACAACGCTTTAACTTAATTTTTCCCTTCTCCCACCCCCATGAAGGAAGCCGTGGCTGTGTTTCCTATCTTTACTGGAGCCACATGTCCACAGAAGCCCCGTTGCTGAAGTGGCATTCCCTGCCTGTGCCTGCATCTCCTCCTCCAGCCCCTTCCCTGACAGACAGAACTCGTTGAAACAACAAATGTTGCCATAATTTAATTTTCAGGCAAACAATAGTCCGGGGACAATGTTAAATTCATGAAACTGGCTTAATGCGATGACATTTAATGAAGCAATTTGTGCGCTAGCGTGGCTGTGCGCAGCTCTGGAGTAGTGGGGATGCCACTCCACCCTGCCGGGCAGTCCCTCTTTGAGAATGAGACTGGGAAAGGTTGATGCTCCAGGGTAAAGGAGGGGGTTTGTCCTGCTGCCCCTCCAGGCTGTGTGTGCTCTTGGAGTGCAGTTTTCCCATGCTGCTCCCTGATGCTGCTGCAGTGTGGGCTGAGAGCTGCTGGGTCCCAGCTCCATGGTTTGGCCCAAATGGGAAGGGTTAATGAGAATATTTTGGCGCAGGAGGAGCCGCTCGCCCTCTGCAGCCTCTGCTTTCCTTGGACCTTTCCTCCTTTTGCCTGGAGCCCTGGAAAGGTCCTTTTGTCCCCCCAGCCTCCTTAGTGGGCCAGACTGAAGCCTCAAATGCTGTAGCACCATATCTCACACGCAGGGCTGACTCTTCCCTCCAGGTCCACCCTGGGTTACAGTATCCACTGGGCTGTTAAGTGGGGCTGTTCCTTCCAGAGCAAGAGTTAGAAATGATGTTGCACTGGGAGAGCACAGACTTGCTTTGGGAGGGTTACAGTTGGTAGAGCAGGTGAGAAGAGGCAGTTTGGAGGGTGGAGAGCTTGGCTGCTTGCTCCAGGGGTGGATTGGAATTGTGCCATCACACCAGCATCCCTTGGGCACCCTGGCACCAGTAATGTGTAGGCTTCTGCTGTGTCCCAGGAGAGGCTTCCCTGCCGTTTCTTTCCCCTCCTTGATTGACAGGGCCCTGTAGATCTTAATTATGTGCCGGCATCCGCTGAGCCAACCTGGTGCTGCTATAGCTGGAGGCTTAATGCTGGTAATGCTGCTTGCTGGGCTGGCAGCTCCTGAGGTAAGGGGTTTCCTTACCTTTCTAGGGACAACATTTAGTCCTTGCTGGATACAATGGAGCTCTGGAGCTGTGTGAGTGGGAGCTGGGGTAGTGGCAGGTGAAGGGATGATGTTAAAATGCACATGTGATTTTGCTGTGGCTGTTCTCTGGTGGAGCTCAGGGAGGAGGGAGTTGGAGACACATGGATGCCATGTCCTTCAAGGACCCCTGTTCCTATTTCCCACCTTAAAGGAGACAGCATCCATGTCTCCAGCAGGGCTCTCCTCACCTGCAGAAGTCCTCCCTGTCCCTCTTCCCAATCCTCCCAGCAGCAACCCCTACCAAAACCTGAGCTCCACCAAACTCATGTCACTGGCAATGCTCTTCCCAACCAGGACTTAAAGCTAAATTTTTACTGAAAGATGCAGCAAAATCCTCTGAGGATGGATTTTGGGCTCAACAGAGGTGCTCGTAGGCAAGCTTGAGGTCTGTAGAGCAGTTTGCAGTGTTGAAAGCAGTTCTGCTGGTCTTGGAGGCTGGGTCAGCACCTGGCTGTTCCTTGTTTCCCCTGGCTTTCTGCTTTCCATTAACAGTGGTCAAAAATTAATTGGTAGCTGCTGAACAAAATGCAACTGAAAAAATTCATGGAGGGAAAATAGGATGCAGTTTTGATGTGCGTGTGTTTCTCTCTCTCTATATATATATACATATGTATTTATTTTCCTTTAAAAGTTTCCAAAAACAGGCCTGTGTTTTGGCCAGGGTGACTGCATCTCTAATTATCTATGGAAAGTGAGTGTCTTGGCGAGGCTGGCACATATGCAGCCACAAAGAAATGCTCAGCATCCCTGGTGAGGATGTCGGGATGCAGGACCTTGGAGTCATCTGTACTGGCAAGCTTTAGTGGCAGAGGGAGTGGAGGAGCCTCTGTCCTGCTGGATGGAGTTGGGCTTACCACTGCCACACTTGGTTTCCTGGGGTAGGGTGATGCATGTAATGGTTCATATGAGAAATAAGCAAAGTCCTTTAAAAAGACTCAAAAACCTGAAAACTGCACCTCGCCCGTGTGGCCCGTGCCAGGTTATTCCCATCCTGCGCAATGGATGGGAACTTCCCAAATTGATTTCTTCGTTTGTTTCTCCATGTTACTCTCCCTCTCTTTCTGGTATGTTTATGAGCCTCAAGGGATCTTGTTTTTACACTCAACGTCTAAAATTAAAGACGTGTTTCTCTCTAGCAGGTGAGATGAACACTCTCTGTCTCAGCTGGGGGTTTCCTTCCTGCCTCCCCTTCTCCAGTCTGCCGACGGGAAAGTGTGAGCCTGTGGCTGGAGCACATAACCTGGGAATGAGATTCCTGGGCTCTCCCAGGGGGATGAGTCAGCTTCAATGCAGGATGTGTGAGCTTTGGCTTCTTCCTCCAAGGGCTTGTTGTTTTAAAAGAGGGCAAAAATTGCTACCTTCAGCCTGGGAATGGAGGAGCAGGGAATGAGGGGGGGAAATGTGCTTGCTCAAGCTTCAAAGTGTGGTTGGCCTTGGTGACTAAGGGCACATATTAATCTGCTTCTTAATGTGGGATCCTTAAATCCCTTCTGGGATGGGAGCATCTCCACTCAACTCTGCTCTCCTTTCATTCCCCCTTTTCACGTGCTGTCGCACTTGTGTGAGCATCCTCACTGCTCTTCTCTGAAAGCCTTGGCTATAAACCCTTCCCAAGTCTCCAGGTTTATGATTTTTTGCCTGAGACTTGGCCCACTATGCATTTCTGAGTCGGTGCCAGAGGTGATACTGCGTACTTGCAGACCCGGGGTGTTTTTGCAGCGTCTAGTGAGCTCCAAGTGTCACCCTCAGTGTCCCTGCCGTGGGTGGCAGCTCTCGCTGGCCAAGGCTGTTGAGTCAAAACTGTTGTTTTTGACTCCCCTAACCTCCCTAATTCTGTTTGTGCTCCAAAGCAGGGAGAAAGAGAGAGCGAGCGAGCGTTTTTTAAATAGCTTGCGAGTTTCTGGTGTTGTTTTTCATCAGGAAAATGATAGTCGTATAGAAGCAATTAATTGGAGGAAAAGTTTATGGTAATAAATGTCAAGAATGTTTCAAGGATGGTTTGGATGAAATACATTTTTTTTTTTCAAACCTCCCAGCAAAAACAAAAACCTTGCCCTATTTTGAACCTTGCCAGGGAAACAACTACAAAACTTCAATTTTCTTTCTTTTTCTTTTTTTTTTTTTTTTTTTTGATGTGTGAGTGTGTAACGTTTAAGTGCTTTTTTTCCCCCTGTTCAGCCTGTGCTCCTTAAACAAAAGCATGTGTTTTCCTGGCGCGGCTCCCTCGAGGCAGCTCTGTTGGAGTGGAGGGCAGGGTCTGTGGAGGTGATGGCTGCACAAGTCCAGGCAAGTCCTGGTTTTTGGCAGGAGCCAGAGTTCTCTCTTTTTCCGGGGCGGGGGTGGACTGTGGTCAGTTCCCTTCTCCTGCCTGTGTCCCTTTCTCCTCTGTGCCTTCTGTGGGTGGTGATGCCTGAAGCCAAAAGGAGGAGCAAGCTCGAGGCATGCGTGGAATACTTTGATATCCTGGGGCAGAAGGTGATAAAGGAAAGAATTAAAGCTTCAGAGTGATGTTAGAGCCTTGGCTGCCTCTCCCCGAGCAGCCATCGCCTGCGGCTTTGTGGGCTGTTGGTAACCCTGCCGTGCCTCTTGCTCCCTAGAGCTTGGGGAGGTTGGCATGAAAACAATGACATTTTATAGGGGAGATGATTTCCTAGTGGGGATGTCAGTTTCTGTGCATGGTCTGAAATGTCCCTGGGGTGCCGTGGCTGTGTGAATCTGCCAGGGAGCTCTCCTCACCCCAGAGCGGCCGAACCCTGCTGTGTGCTGCCTTCCCGCCGCAGCCATACCTTTGGCCCCAGCTGTGGGGCTCAGCACTGGTGTGTTTTTCATAAAGGCTCTTAATCACATACAGGATGTTTCTGTTTGTTCAAGCAATGAAATCACACAAACAACCCACCCCCAGTTTGGCTTTCGCAGAGCATCAGCTGCTCGACCCAAGTCCTCAGCAGAGCCGGAGCAATCCTCCCCTCTCCTCCTCCAGCTCTCGACCCAGCAGTGCGGCAAGAGCATGCCTTTCATGTTGTGGACATGCCCTGGAAAGCTGCCCAGCACTGGGGATGGGATTAGATTAGGGTTGGGAGCTGGGGCTGACTCATTGCTGGGGCTTGTGCTTGGCCGAGCCAGTGACAGCGTCTCGCGGGAGCTGGGAGGCTGGGAGACCTCGAGCTGGGGCCAGCCCTGAATTCTGGAGGTTGGGTTGCAGGCAGGCTCCCTGCAAGCTGCAGTGCCCCCTTAGACCCTCTCCTAAGAGAAGCACGGTTGTTTTTTGGAGAGGTGGGAGATGGGTTGCAGGCATCATCTTGCTCCTGGGCGCTGGGATTGTGTGCTTTTGCATTACCCCAAGCACTCAGTCCCAGATGGGGACACTGCAAACCTGCCACTTTCGCTTTGGGCTTTGTCCTTCGTGGTATTGAGCAGAAGGAGAACAGGAATGTGTCAGGATGGATTGAAATAAAAAAACTACCCTGACTTTTCTCACTCCTGTTGCGTGCATTGGTCCCATGGCTGCCGTTTCCATGGCAAAGCAGCGGGCCCATAACCCAGCCCGCCCCGTGCTCCTCGTAGTTTGGAGGAGCAAAAATCCTCGGAGACGACAAGAATAATTTAACGAGCCATTAACAAGAGTGGGGGAAAACACCGGAGGAGCTGGATCAGGGTCGAGGTGGGGGCGCAGGGAGGCAGGGCTGGCTTTTGGCAGGGAGCGGGTCACGTTGGCAGCCTGCTCGCCTCGCCTTCGATGTGTTGTGAAGTTTTGGAGGTTGCTTGAAAAGTGTCTGGGGAGCGGTGGCGAGCCAAGCGGGCCGCGGGCCAGCTCGCAGCTAAACATGTTGTTGTGTAAAATTGCAGTCAATTAATTTAAGACCTGCCAATTTCAACTGCAAAGCGCTAGGAGGTTCTGTCAAGTTTTCAATGGGATAAAAAGGGGGAAGGGGGGGATTAGTTTTCAGCACTTGGAAGGGCAAATAATGATCCTCTGCCCAAGCCTGCAAAACACCTCCTCCTCTCTGCTTCTTTTGCTGGTGGTAAACTCAGCTGCCAGTGGTGTTAAAAGTCCTTCTGGTGTGTGGTGTCAGGGATGAGATGGCTTAAAGATGACACCCAGAGCCTGATGAGGTGCTGATGACCATTTAAGGGCTTGGGGAGGCACTGGCTGTGGGGGGATGACCCACTCCCCTTTGCCTTTGCAATACTCTTCCATAGCCCTGTGGTGAGCATCCCCTTTCTGGCATCCCCAAGGTGGTCTTCCCCAAACTTATCCAGTCTTACAAGACTGCAGATCCTTGGCATGTTGGGCAGTGCACTGACTGTCTGAAATAGCAGGGGAGCTGGAAAATGCTCAGGGCAGACCCAAGAGATACCCTGTTGTCCCCTGCTTGCAGCCCTAGTGGTCAGAGCTGTCACTCATGATGAGTTGCATAGGCTGGGACTCACCATGCAAAAAGACAACCTGCCCTGGAGAGCTGACAGCCAAGTGGGACACAGTGCCTGAACCCCAAAAAGGCTTGTCCCTCCTTTTTATGGTGGCAGTGACGTGGTACTGCTCTGCACAGAGCCCCTCTTGGCACCCCTGGTAAGGGGACTCTGACTGGAAACTGGGCTGGTGTTTCGCTCTGGTTACGGCAACCTTCATTGGAAATGTGTTTCCTGGGTTCTGGAGAGCATGTGTTTGTATGTGCATCTGCAAGCTGTCTTTTTCTTGGCTTTTTTTTTCCTTTCCTTTTCTTGTTATTTTTTTCTTGTTTTACAGCTTAGTGAAACTTCTGAGAAAGTGCAGCTCTGCTGTGAGTAAGAGTCATGAGACTGGTGGGGCGAGTCGGCTTCAGCTGTTCCCCTTGGGCTGCTGAGGGCTGAGCTCCTTCTTGGGGCTGCTTGAGCTGGACACTTGTGCCTCTCTGGCCATGCCTCAGCTTCTCCCTCTCCTTAACCCAGCTTGCTTTTCCATCTCTAAAAACACTGTAGCCTAGATTTACATGCGTCTGTGAGTGTGTGTGTGTGTGTGTGTGTGTGTGTGTGTCCTTTCCGTGGTCTCATCTCTGGGCTTTTGCTGTCACCTCTACCATCACGGCTCTGTGTCCTCAGGACACCCTCTCCAACCACTGTTGCTTTCTATTTTGTCACCAAAGGGTGCAAATCTGCGTCTCCCAGATTCCTGGGGCTCTGAATCAGCCATGTATCCCGCCACGTCCAGGGGTTTGTGCTTATGTGTGCAAGGGCTTTGCTCAGCGCTCGTGTGTGTGTGATGGAGCTGCTGCATGTCCCTGCAGGGCTGCAGACTGGCTGCTCCTTGTTGCTGGCAGGAGAAGGGATTTGGAGGCAGGTCCCTCTAGAGCCAGGCTCTGCCGCGTAGGCACTGCTGTCTGCGGACTTCCCCAGAATATATTAAGCGTAATTTCCTCCTGCTTTGCAGGAAGCTTGTTAATATTTCACTGGGGCATGGGGGCAGCCTGCAAAGCCCGCGCTTCAAAGGAGGGCAGCTTTCAGCAGCTCTGGGGTTAGCTTTTGGTGTTTCCAGCTCCTGCTATAACTCGTTCTGTGGTTTCGAAAATAGGTAAAAAAAAATAGCAACCACCCAGCAGTGGAAAAAGCCCAGGCAAAGCCCACCTTTGCATGTTCCTGCCTTGCTGAGCTGGGTTGTGGCTCTACTGTCTGCTCCACTCTACTCTTCCTGCACTGACATTTGGGGAAAAAATTGTAAATTCGCTATAGTTAAGGGAAAAGGACTGTCTGGATGCTTTGTGAGCCTACTTGGGTTTGAAATGGCTGGAAGGGGCGCAGTGCAGCCTGGCTGTGCCCTACTGCTGACAGCATGGCACTTAGGCAGGGCTTGCAGGTGGGCTGAGAAGGGTTTCCCTTCCCAGAGAGGAGCTTTTTGGGAATGACTTTTGGGGAATTACTTTTGCCTGGTCCTGGACTCCACAAATCGGAGCAGGATTGGCCCTCCAGGAGCAATAACAGAAGAATTACTGCATTGCATGGGCGTCTTTATGTGTTTTTTAAACTGTGCCTCCTAATTATAAATAATGGCTGCGATATGAGATATGATTATGATGGATGGTGATTCTGTATTCCGTGTGCATTAGCAGCTTTAACCTTGCCGGGGTAATTATGTCTCATTTCAAATTCTGATACTATTTATTTGAGGTAGGGGACTGGGAATTTAATTTTTACTGCTTTGTCTTTTAGTATTATTATTATTTGAAAAGGATACCTTTGCAAAATTGTTTTTTAATCATTCCCTCCAGTTGGCAGCACCAGTTCATTAATATTTTCAGTGCCCATGTGGGGCTGTTTTGCAAATGTTTGTAAAGGTAGATGTTTTGGGGGAATGTGAAGCTGAGGGCTGATGTATAGGAGAGGAGCTTTTCCTTCAAGATGCTGGTGTGCACCCTGCTGGCTTCAGTCTTTGCAAGGCAGTTACCTTTGGCCTTTGGCACTGGATGCTGCTGCTGCTGCTGACCCATGTGCCTCTGCCATCCTGGACTCCCTCCTTGCATGAGGTGTCTGGAGGTTCAGGAAGGGCTGAACCATTGTCTTGCCCACCCCTCTCACTGTCTTTGATGGCACATTTAATTAAAAACCACATCAACCCGAAGACTGTGCACGTGGTCCTTAATCAGTTTGAAGTCTCTGTGAGAATAAAGTAATTATACTACTCGTTTGGTTACAGTAATTAAAACTTTAATTAACGTCATTTCCCACCCCTTGGCCTCCCTTTACAGATACTCAGGCATGTGATGGGTGCCTGCCAGGGTTGCATTTCAGGATAAAGCTCCTTATCCAGGGACTGTGTGCCTGTCCCATCTCTGCTCCCTCCAGCACTGGGCCAGTGACCCTTGCCCAGCATTCTCCAGGCTGCTCAATGCCATGTGGGAGCAGCTCCTTGGCTACGGTGCTGGCAAGTCCTGGTGGGTAGCAGCTCCACTTGAGATCCCCTGGAAGCAGTGGGAATGGTGGGAAGGGTGGTAGGTGTTCCTTAAAGATCTTCTGAGAACTTGGTTTTGAATGTGGCATGTGGTTTGGTCTTAGCAAGAGCTGGGCTTTCAGAGAGCAGCCCTGCATTCCCAGGAGTAATTCATTAAGGAGTTAGCTGGGATTTTAATTTTCCATTGCATGGACCTGCAAGAGCTGAGATCATAAGGATTTATTGCTGAGTGCTATCACACCTGGAAAGCTCAGGGTAGGGTCCAGCACCCCTGTGCCCTAGTTTATACCCCTGGGTGAGCCCTGCCATCAGTGATGGGCTCAGTGTTGGCCAGTGGGACCCTGTGCTCCCTGACAGCTTTCAGCAGGGATTGCTGCTTGCAGAAGGGATTGCTGCCTGCAGAAGCGGGGCAGGGAGTTCTGCACCGGTGCCAAAGGAAATCCATGCTGTGTAAAACCTGAGCTCTTAAATATCTTGAGCAGCATCCTTAGGGAAAGCAATCTCTGTATTTAAATCTTCTCAATCTCTCCTTCGAAATTGCTCCAGTGTGCAGACTGAAAAGCTTAATTTCCATCCTGGTTTTGAACAGAGAACCCACTGCAGAGAAGTGATTTTCTTCACTCTGAGTTCTGCATGGGGGGGAGTCATGGCTCCATAGCTTTCTGCTGGCTTTGTGAAGACATGGAGGAGGCTATAGTGTAACCAGGGATGTGGCTTTCCAGGTTGGAAATGGTGTAGGAGGGCCAGGTTTAGGGTGTGGGAATGAAACCTTAAAATATGAATGAAAGGTAAGAACAGGGAATTTAGCAAGCACATCAAGAGCTCAAGGCGGAGTGAGTGAGAGGGCCTGAGTCAATTGAAAGCAAAATATTTGCAGGCACTCTGGTGTGCTCAGCGCGAAGCCAAGCTCAGCTGGCTGTTATTGTAGGTATCACTGGCCATGGAATGTTGGAGGATTTCTTCTCTAATCTTGAAAGTGCTTGTGTTTAGAGCAAGGACTGTTTAATGAGGAAAGGTGGAACGTGGACTTTTGATCATGGCTCATTGATAGTGGAGCTGTTGATCTAAAGAAGTAAAAAAAAAAAAAAAAGGAAAGGAAAGAAAGGTGTGACCGTAACTTTCTACCTTCTCCTGATGTTATGGGTTACATTCCTATGAAGTACATCGTGTGATGTATGATCTTGTCATTGAATCTGTAAGAAATTCTGGCTGCCCGGTCCTGCTGACTGTTGGGTGTTATTATTTAATGTCACTGTGCCCTGCATATTTAGACCCTGCTCATTTATTGCTTATCAGCTTCTCCTGGGCAGTCTGGTGTGATTTGACCATGGAGACAAAACACTAGAAGAGCCCAGAGCTGCAGTAACAAGAGGCCTGATTGGTAGGAAGGGATTAAAGCTGGTGCCAAACAGGTGAAGCCGAATCCCTTTTGTGCAGTCAGTGTTGTCCTTCTCCCTGGGTGGAGGTGAACAGGCAGTGAATTTCATTCCTGTTATACCCCTCTTGCTGCAATATGTTGCTGCAGCAAATGGCTTTTGGTTCTCATGCTGTGGAAATAGTACCTGGTGCACTTATGTGGCTGGAGCTGAACAAGTGGGGAGCTGCTGAGGTGGGGATGCAGAAGGCATTGGATTCTGATGGATGGGTAAATTCAGGCACAAGCCATGATGCCCTGCACAGGCAGCCACCCTGAAACAGGGGCTTGACTGGTGCTGAATCTGAGTGTGGGGCTGCTGGGGTGGACACTGGGGTGGGAGGGGACCTGATCAGGGAGAGTACCCTGAAACAGTTTCCCCCTTGGGGTATGTCCCTCCACAGCCCTCCTCTGTGTTGGCTTTTCCTGCCACTGGCTCCTCTGTTTGCAAGACCGACAGCCCCTGCCTAGTCCTCAGGCAGCTCCTCTCTCACTGCTGTGTTGTTTAGGGACCAGGAAGGAAACAGCTATTTTCCTGGAGCCGAGAGGGGAGGAAGGATCCAGCTGATCTCCAGCTGTGCTGCAGCCCTGGGAGCTCACACTTCCTCCCTGCTGTGTCCCTGGTGACGCCCTGATACCTCCTCCCTGCCTTTTTCCCATGTACCAGGAGGGTCCCTATCACTGCTGGCAGGCAGCAAGGCTTTGAGCCCCTGGCCATGGCTCCATGTCCCCAGTAGCCAGAAGTGTGAGGGTGGTGGGACAAGCCTTTGGCATTCACGTTGGGGTTATTTTGGTCTGGTTGCATGGGCAAGAATCTTAGTGAGGCTCAGGAAAGAGGATTTATGCTTCCCTGTAGAGCTGAGCAACATCATTAAGAGGTAAATAAGTGATGCTTGGGATTTGCAGAAGAAATATCAACTTCCAAGCTGTGGAGAGGCTAGGGATGGCAGCTCTGGGTCTGCACTGATTGCTGGATGGGGTGATGGGTTGTGTGTCAGGGGAACCAGTAGCCAAGGGTTCAGGCTGGTCCCTGTGGGACAGAAGGATGTGATCTCCTTGGTGGAGCCAGTGCCTTGGCAGTGGAGAATATGGCTTTTGTCTGGAAAACTCAGTATTGAGTTCTTCAGGTGAGAGCTGCCTTCCCAGGGCCTTCTCTGCTTTAGATATTAACTCGCCCCAGGCTGGTCACGTGCAGTCTGAGTCCTGTGGGAGCCGAGAGAGTGACACATTACCCTGGCTTCATTCATGCCATTCATGCCTGGGGCCTGCTGGGACACTTGGGATGCCTACAGTAATTAATGAACGAGGGAAAAAATAATCTGGTATTTCTGTGATGTGCTTTGCCCTTCATTGCTATCACCCAGGGCGTTATTTTTACATAAAGAGGAACGGTGGGATGCAGTGAGAAGATCCCCATTGCATTTTGCTCTGTTTTTTCTGCCCTTACGTTCCATTTTGCAAGGCTAAAATTCCTTGCCTGTCCATTACAGGGCTCTCCTACCTCCACAGCTCTGTCCTTTCTTCTCAAGGCTTGAGAAAAACAGCGGGACCCTCTTGCCTGCATGTGTTCCTCTCCCTCAAGTGGGACATTTCTGTGGTGGGATGGGGTGCTGGGATTTCACTGGACATTTGTGCTGGAATGGGCGCAGTCAGGTGCAGGCTCTGTGCTGCTGAAGGAGTAGTTTTGAGGGGCTCTGTCGCTCCCACCCCAAGGAACTGATGTCCTGGCAGTTCCTGTGCTGCTCCCAGGGACACCCTGGAACTCCAGTCAGTTCTCTTTAGCCTTGGAGGTAAAGTCCTTCCGTTGCATGCAGAGTGTGCAGCGTCAGTGGCTCTGTGCACGCTTTGTGCAGAGGTTAAGTTGCATCACTGTTGCTTGGCTGACAGTCAGCAAAGACCAAGGACTGCCACCCTGCCGGGCCATGGCATCACATGGAGGGGTTCCTGGGGTCCCCTGTCCTCTGCCTGCCCTCCTCTGTGCCACTCAGCAGCTGCCAGCACCTCCCGCCCGGTCCCCGCAGCCCCCGGGCAGCGGCTGCCCATTGATTTGCTTGTCGGGTCCCCCTCTGACCGCCTCAGCCCTGAGCGATGCTGATTGGGAAATAATTGCAATAATAATAGAGATATTTTGCTCCTGAGTGACTAGACGATATGAACTGGGCTCTGAGCCAAGAGGGTTTTGAAGGGCAAAGCTGAGAAATCAATGGCTCGAGACTGCTGGAGCAGCCGTGGGGCTGGGGGCTGGGGGGGCTGGGACCTGGGGCTTTACTGGGAGAGAAGTGGGGCAAATGCCTTAACCCATCCCACCTCGTGTGGCTCCCAGGGAGTAGGGTGACTTTAATTCCTCCCACCACTTTGTTATATCCATCAGTTCCTTCTGCACCTGTGTTTGACTCCGTCAAAGGTGCTCCTCCTATGCAGTACCCTGGCACTCGCTCCCTCTTTCCAGCAGTTCACTTTTGGTACAAAAGAATGGAAAGGATTTTTCTGACAGCATCTTAATTCTGTCAGAATTGCTGGAACAGGGTATTGGGCTGTACTTCCTGTCCTGCTGATGGAGCAATGGTGGCAGACCTAGTGAGGAGAGATTTTGGGAAGGTTTGTAGACGGTGGGTGAGGAGCTGGTCAGTCCTGTGCTGTGCCATGCTGTGCTGTGTGGGCTGGTGCTGGTTTGGCTGGCTCTGCTGAGCCCACTTGGCTTAGGGGAGCATCACTCCCCTAAGTGTGGGTGGCTGAACAAGAGGAAAAGATGGAAATGAGTTTAAATGAAAGAAAAAGGTGGTTGAGGAGTTTTGGGGAAGGTGGTGCTGCTTTTGGGGGCCTGCTGGGCAGGGTTACCCCACTGCCTCCCTCTCTCTTTTTCTTTTCCTAAGGCAAACCCCAGCACCTTTACCCAATTCCCACCCCACCTGCCTGGAAAGATGCAGTGAGTGCATTTGTCCTCAGCCCACGTGGCCAAGCTCAGGATACTGCCTGGGGATGGCACACCAGCAGTAATGTGTGCTTTGAAACCGGCTGTCAACCAGTGTCATGTCTGCCAGGGTTGGCTGGCATTTGTTGCTGTTAAGAGCATTGATTTAAATTAAGTATCTCCTTGTTTTTTGCTTTATTATACCAAAATGATTAAAGTCCCAATATTCTCTGACTCAGGGCGATATCGGGCCCAGGACAAAAGCCTTGCTTGTATTTGTCTTTACCAAGTGAATGGGTTTCACTGAATGCAAACGGGGCAGCTCACCTTGCTCATTGGCAGGTTAGTGATGAGGCAGGAGCATCCCAACCCTGTGTGAGGGGCCAGTCAAACCTTCTCCTGCTGGGAGAGGAGGGCAGGAGGACAGGACCTGGCTCTGCTGGGTTTGAGCAGCCAGCAGCTGCCTGCCTGTCTGGTAGGAGGCATGTGTCTGATCCTGGTACATTCCTGCACAGGCAGCTGGTGGGGTGGCAGAGAGAGTGGCCAGCCAGCCAGCTGGGGGGAACAGGGGTGCTGGCTGCCAGCCTGCCCTGCATAGCTGGGATATTTCTGTGGGGCCCATCCTGTTGCCAGTTCCAGGAGAGAGTCCTTGCGAGATGCATCCCCAAAGCCCTGCTACCAGCTGCCTGTACCCTTCCTCTGGGTGCCTGGCTCCTGCCCTGTGGCACAGAGCAGTTGTAGGGTGAGCCCTGGTAAAGCGTGGGGCAGGCAATCCCAGTGATGATTTCCTTGTTATCTGAGCAAAACTGGAGGTGAATCCTTATCCCCCTGGACATTGAAGTTTGGTAACGATACAGTGGGAAGGAGCAGGAGCCACTGCCTTCTCCTGCCTGCTCTTGACCCCTGGCATACCAGTGCCCTCCTCTCCAACAGTACCCAGCTCCCTGTCCCTACCAGCTGTGCCCACTGGACAGATGATGCTATGGCCCCACAGCTGCTCCTGGCCCTGCCTGTTGCTGCACCTTCCTCGGTGTGGGGGAAAAGAGGAGTGTGTGTCCCCCCAGAGCAGCTGACCCAGGAATTTCATTTAAACCCTTTGCCTTCTTTGGAAACTGGAGAGAGACGTGTGGGTGGCAGCTGCTGGTCCTGGGGGGATGGCTAGCAGGGGAAGGCACGTGGAGGGACAGCTGGTGTCCCTATCCCTACACTGCTTGGGGTGAGCCCAGGCTGTGTGCCAGGAGGGGCTGTGCAGGCTGACACTTTAGAGGAGTCACTTTCCCCACCAGCCCCCCTGGCTGGACACAGGTGATACCTTTTCCAGCTGTAGGCTTGTCAGTGTGGTGCTGTGTGACACTTCGTGGCAGCTGTCACCTCTGCCCTGGGCCCTCTGTTGCCTCTTGGAGGTGGCCCCATGGTTTGAGGGGTGAGCTCTGCCAGGACCTGCTCTTTTTCTGGTTACATTTGCCCTATGCCTTTTGGGTGGATGGTGCCAAAATCAAAGCAGAATGTTGGGGGCATTAGCATGGCCCCACTCTTATGGAGAGGGGATGCACACTCACTGATTTGGGTGTGGGAGCCTGGGACTTCAGTGGTGCCTCAGCCGTGAGCAGCAGTGGCATGGGGAGGGGAAGGTTTCAGTTCTGGGGCTGGACTCTGCCCTCTACCCATGTCAAAGCTTTTTCCTCCTCCCAACTCAGGGATGTGCTGTGGAGCTGGACAAAGGTGGGACAGGGACCTCGTTCCAGCATCGTCTCCTCGCAGCCTTGTCTTGTCCCTACCTGCTCAATCTCTGTCTCCAGTGGACATCCCTGGGGCTGGGGAACTCTCTGCTTTCCCCAGTGTGTGTTGAGAGGGAAGAGGGGAGGCTTTGAAATGCACTCCCGTAAATAAACCTTTCTTTCACGCTGCCCGTCGGCACCGTGCGAGCCCCGTGGAACTGGAAAGGGTCCCCGTGAAAAGGCTGCCGAGTGTGTTTCAGGCAGATAAGTCCCTGCCTTTGAAGTGTGGCAGGCGGGCAAAAGCGCCCTCCTCTTGTAGCTGCTGCCAGCCGCTGCGAATTAATCACAGCCCTGCACAGATAAGAGTACAAAGCCTGGCTGAGCACTTCTCCTGCCCAGAGGAGGGGTCTGCGGGGGACCGCCTGGGACTCAGGATGGGGGCTTGAGAGCCTGGAGGTGAGGAGATGTTACACGGGGGTGGGAGAGCCTGTGGCTGCGAGGCAGTGAAGAGCCCCCTCTTCCTGGTGGTGGGCTTAGGAGGTGTCCCCTGTGGTGAGATGGGGTCTCTTGAGGACCTTCTCTATGTGCCTCCAAGCACGTGGTTTTGGTCCTGCAGGGAGCCAGTGGCCCACCCCAGCAACTCCCAGACCCCAGCCAGACGTCTGCTGGCACATGTGAATCCAAAAGCAGCCTTGGCATGTCTGCAGCTGCCTTCCCTCTCCGGCTGTGTGCTTTCTCCCTCTCCACCTGGTGTCCCTGGCCAAGGGTGAGCTGTAAAGCCCTGTCATCCACTGCCGTCCTCCTCTGGACCTGCTGCCAGTGCTGGGTGGCTGCCAGGTCATGGCTGCTGCCTGTCTTTCCAAAAATGGGCCCTGGGGAGATGTTCCTCTCCGCCTTGTGCCCGTTGCTGGTGGCCATAAGGATGTTGGGAGGTTTGCCCCATGGCAGTTTGGACAGTGGTTGTGGCAGTAGGGAGGTGCCTCCTTACCTGGACAAGCCTCAAGGGTGTCTTTCCCAGGGGAGAAGCATCCTGCAGTGGAAGGAGCTATTTTTTTTTTAGCGAGGCGAGTGCTCTCTTCCTCCTAAACCTTGTATGGGATGGCAACTCCTTTCTCCAGCCCAGACAAGACCATGCCCAGGAACCTTCTCCATATCTCCTGGTAGAGGACTTTGCATCTGCCCAGCTGGGGCGTGCTGTGCACGGTCACTCGTTACATCAGAGTCCCTGGGAGCTGGGGTGTTGCAGCCCATCCTTTCCCTCATCATTCCTTTGCCAGGGTTCTCAGCTTATGGGGGTCCAGGTCCTAAACCTTCCCTCTTCAGCTGTGCTGGGTGCTCACCCTGTGGGGTGGGCTCCCTGCTTGGGCAAGGAAGGTGTGCACGTGGGTTTCTGGCAGAGCAGCCCCTGGGCTTGCTTTGAGATGAATCACCCGAGTAGGGAGTTTATGATTTCATGCCTCTGGTCTTCTCAACGTACTTGCCAAGGCAGCAGCCCCACAAGTCGACCCTCACTCCTACTCCTCTGCCCTGGTTCAGCCCTGGGATCCAGCTGCCCCCTGGGGCTCCTGCAGCTCCTGGCAGGAGGCAGTGCTGCCAAGCTGGTGCCTGAAGCCAGCCTGAGGCAGGCAGGAGCGAGGGCAGGAATCCTGAGCGAGAAATTAGTGTGAGTAATTATTAGTATTGGGTAATTATATCAGCGTCAGGATGAGGAGAAAGGTTAATATGTTTATTTATTTATTTATTTATGGTAAATGTCTTTTCCCCCGAGTGGGAAGGCAGGCAGGGTGGGCAGGAAGGAGTGTATTTCCGAGGGGGGCTGCTCTGATTAAATTGCATCCTCTCCCCCTTCCCCTGCCCCCAGCTACCCTGTGGCTGCAGGGAAGGGGAGGAAAGTGGTCCCTCACAGTGTCTGTAGGAGATGGGAGGCACCTTGTGCATCCCTTTGCTGCTCTGCCATGTTGTAATCCAAGCAGCCCATCCTCTTCCTGCCAGCCAGGATGGGTAAATTCATGTTGGGCTGATCCCACTGAAAAGGCCCTGACACTTGGGTTCCCACCTCTTGTCTGCATGGCATGGGTACTGTGGGCAGTTAGGTCCTGCTTGGCGTGGGATAATGCTGGGGTCTGTCTGCTGTAGATGGAGTGGCATTCCTCAGGAGCCAGGATTGGGACCAGCACCATTTAACATCTTTGTTGGTGACATGGACAGTGGGATTGAGTGCACCCTCAGCAAGTTTGTGGATGACCTCGAGCTGTGTGTCGTGGTTGATATGCTGGAGGGAAGGAATGCCATCCAGAGGGACCTTGACAGGCCTGAGAGGGGGCCTGCGTGAACCTCATGAAATTCAACAAGGCCCAAGTGCAAGGTCCTGCACCTGGGTCAGAGCAATCCCAAGCACAAACATAGGCTGGGCAGAGAATGGATCTAGAGCAGCCCTGCCAGAGAAGGGCTTGGGGGTGTTGGTTGACAAGATGTCAGTGTGCACTCAGCCCAGAAAGCCAGCCATGTCCTGGGCTGCATCAAAAGCAGAGTGGCCAGCAGATCCAGGCAGGGGATTCTGCCCCTCTGCTTTTGTAAGAGACCCAACCTGCAGTGCTGTGTCCAGCTCTTGGGCCCCCAACATAAGAAGTGATGGAGTGCGTGTTGGAGTGAGTCCAGAGGAGGCTGTGAAGATGCTCAGAGGGCTGGAGCACCTCTGCTATAGAGACAGGCTGAGAGAGTTGGGGTTTTTCACCCAGGAGAAGAGAAAGCTCTGGGGAAATCTTAGAGTACCTTCGCGTCCCTAGAGGGGCTCCAAGAGAGCCAGAGAGGAACTTTTGACAAGGGCATGGAGTGATAGAACAAGGGGTGATGGCTTTAAACTGAAAGAGGGCAAATTTAGATTAGGTATTAGGAAGAAATTCTTCACTATGGAAGTGGTGAGTCACTGGCACAGGTTGCTCAAGGGAACTGTGGGGATGCCCCATCCCTGGGAATATTCAAGGCCAGGTTGGATGGGGCTTGGAGCAATCTGGTATAGTGGAATCAGGTAATTGGAACATGGGGGTTGGAACTAGATGATCTTTAAGCTTCCTTCCACCCAAACTATTCTATGATTTCATCATGCTATGGAGGAGCATCAGGATGTGTTTCCTGACCATGAGCTAACTCAGAATCTCCTTCTGTGCCCTGCACTTTGGCAAACCAGAAAACAACTTGATTACCAGGTCTTCCAAATTTCATTTTCCTGAATCCCAAACTCACCTACAGAGTATCCTTAGCAGGGGGAGAGGTGCTAGAGAGAAGGGTTCTTGTGTGTGCACGGCCCCCCCCCAGAGCATCCTGACGTGTGTCAGGCTGGGCTTCAGCCCCATTTGACTACTGAGAGTATTTTTAGGTTCTTCCTGGAGCCTCAAATTAACTGGAAGTGCTTCATGTCTGTTGTTTTTTTAATACATCTCTTTCTCTTTCCCAGCACTGCGCAGTGCAATAATGTAATGGGGAAATTACCCCGCTAGTTAAAAATTACTGCCAGTGCGACATCCAGCCATAGATCTATTTTAGAACCAGGGTAAAACTCTATCGATTATTCTGTGCCGCAACTGCGGCCCATAAAAGGATTGGAAAGGTGTGTTTGTCACATTGCCATAGCGAGGTGGGGAGATGCTGCCTTGCTGGGGAGGGGGGGATATTCCCTGTTACCCTCCCCTGGAGAGCTGGCTTGGACAGGACTTTGTAGGGGACAAGCTGAGAGTTGGGAGGGGAGCAACCTATGAGGAGATGTGGGGAGGCAGGGTTGGGCTCTGGGGGTGATGCTGGGTACTGCTGAGCAGGGGACACTGCAGGGCAGGTGTGCCACATGGCCCTGTACTACAGGTGTCAGCAGCTTGACCTCCTCTGATGTTTGGAGTAGGAACAAACATGGACCTGGGCAACAAGATACCCCTGCACAAAGGGCAGACAGAGGCTTTAGGGGCCTCTGGATTCCCGAGTATACAATGGTACCAAGTGTGGGGGTGATGGGCAGCAGAGTCTGTGCAGGGGTGGTAGCAAAGGATGCTGTGAAGTCGGGTGAGTACTAGGACCATTCTGGGTTGTGGTAAAGGCTCTTCAGTCCTGTGCAGGGATGTACAGGGGGTTTTTGGCTGTGCTGTGGGCTCCCAAGAATTAGCCTGGCCCTGCAAGCCCGGTCACCACATCCCTGGGGAGAGGGCGGCCCCTTTGCTCACTGCTATGCGGGACTCATCTCTCTCTGGTTGCTCAGGGGTCTCTTTCTTAATTAAATACATTTGTTTTGTAAAACTGCCTAAAAATAATCCGGGGCTGGTGCATGCAGGAGGCTGGCAGTGAATCAAAGGCGCCGCTCTAATTAAACGGGCCGGTTTGTTTGTGAGCCGCATACATTTCCATGCTAATCAGCTGCACACCGGGATCCTGCTTTCCCGACCCGTATCCTCCTGATTGGGAACTGTGCAAATGCTGGCAGCAATTTATTGCAGAAGAGGGACGAGGTGGCTGGGATGCTGGAGTGGCTGCTGCGGGGGTGCAAGGCTGTACTGGGCCGTGGGAGTGGGTGCAATGACCAGGGCAGGGCTGTGGGATACACTTGGGGGGTTCTTCAAAGCAATGGATATGCCCCTCTGCTGTGGGAGGATCCTGAGTCCTGCAGATGGAGGTGCTGGACCAGGTCCCTGTGTCTGCCAGCAGCAGCACGTAGCTGATCTTGGGCAGAGTTTGCGCTGTCTCTCTGGGCACGATGCTTCACTGCCTGCTACTGGGCTTTTTGCAGAATGTGCTGCTGGCATGATTCCCATCCCATCCCATCCCATCCCATAGGAGCAGACCAGACCCCCTGAACCTGGCACTGCCTCCCTTGAGGCTGCCCTGTGCCAGGGGACAGCCCTAATCTGGGGGTATCACAATCGATGGCATGAGCAGGAAGTATCTGTGGCTTGCAGGGGTGGCAATCAGGTTATGTCAAGTAGCAGAGCTGAATGCAGAGCACACACCCCTGTGTGGTGTGTGCCTCCAGCCCCGTGGTGCCTCCTGATGTGGTTATCGCTGGTACAGCCAGGAACTGGTGTACTTAGGAAGAGCTTTAACGTAATTGTGAGCCATAAGGGGATTAAATCCTTCGCTGTGTTCCTGCTCAGGGAACAAAGGCTCTTTCTGAACCTCTATTGACCCCAAACTTCCTTGAGACCCTCTTGACTTCCCCGGTCACGAGCCCAAGTGTTTTCCCTGATGGATGGGGAGATGCAAGCCCTGCCTGCGTGCGCTGCAGCGTCCTGCCTCTGATGTGCAAGCTGCTTTTGGCACTGCTGTGGCAAAATGAGGTTTGATGCTTTGCTGCAAGCTGGGGGCTCATCTGCTCCATGCTGCAAGTTGGAGGGGCTTTGGGGCTGAGCAGCAGTGGGGGAGCAGGGCAGCATGTATAAGGGTGCAGTGTGAGAACCAGGGACTGTGGCCTCGCTCCCTGGAGGGAGATGAATGCCATCAGAATGAATGTGATGCAAATGCACCAGACAAATGCAGTAAAGGGAAGAAGACATTGCAGTTTGCTCTTCTGGAAAGGGTTGGGACGTTTGCAGAACGGCAGGGGCATGGCATGGCCACGCTGGTGTGGAACGGCAGGCAGCATCCCTAGTGGGGCACGTTCCATATCCCACATCCCGGGTGGGGGCTGAGGTGCCTGTGGGATCATGCTCACCCCTCCGTGCTCTTCCCACAGATCCTGGTGGACTTGCCAGCTGAGAGGAAGCACCAAGCTCTGCAGTACGAGAATGTTGTGGCCCATGAGGGCAGCTCCATCCTGCGAGACCTGGTGCTGAGCCCTGACCGCCAGCACATCTACGCCATGACTGAGAAACAGGTAAGAGCCCCCTCTGCTCTCCTGACTTAGCAGCTCACACTGCAGCTCCAGGCTGCAGTCCTGTGTGCTGGGAAGCCTTTTGGGCAGCTCCCTGATGGGGTCTATCCTTTACTTCCTGGGAATGGGGATGCCTAGAGACCCTGGGACAGCTCCTTCCTGCTCCTGTCTGCAGGGACTGGGGATCCCAGGGACAGCTCCTCCCTGCTCCTCTCTGCAAAAACAGTCCCAAGGCATTAATTGTTAGCAGCAGCTGCTTGAAATTCCCACGGTCCCTGGGGACAAGGGTTTCCTGACCCTTCCCTTTCTGCAAGGCCATAAACCTCCTCCCTGTTCTGGCCATCCCCTCCTGAGCAAGAGTTTTATAGGCTAGCAGGAGATCCTTGCTCTGAACGACCTTTTCTCCTCTGGAGCAGTTGCTTTTGCATGACAGGGCAGAGGGGACATGGGCTGGTGCAAACCCAGACCCCTGGTGTGCACCCCTTGGTCCCTGCCTCTGCTTGTGCTGAGCCAACTGGAGGTACAGACCTAATCTGGATCTGGTGCTGCCATCCTGGGAGCACGATCTGGGCTCATGATAGGAAGTTTTGGTTGTCTTTGTGGGCATTTGCTTGATTCACGACCTGTGGGAGAGCTGCTGGTGTGAGTTCATCTGTTGGTGGGATGCATTGGAGGGGGTGATGCAGGTTCATGCCACTATGGTGGCACCATGTGGTGCCAATGGGTGCCTGGTGGGGTGACACAAGGTGGCTGTGCTGGGACATGGTGTGCCTGTGCCTTGCAGCACCTCAGCTCCTCTGCCTAACCAGAGGTGTGTGCAGAGTGGGACTGCCAGGAGAGCTCGGAGTATAACAGCCTCCTGGCTGCTAGCCTGGGGGCTTGGGAGGGGGAAGGATGCTGGAGCAGGGACATGGGTTTGTCTAGACAGCCCTGTGGGGACAGCAGAGCCCTTTCCTCATTCGTCCCAGTGCCTATCTCTGGTTTCTGCTCTGCTGCTGGAAGCATGTGGCTTTCCAGATGAGGCAGAAACTGCATTTTGGCTCCTCCATGCCACTGTCCTGGGCTGTGTTTCCATCGCTGGTTGTGTGTCTGTCCCAGGGATGACTCAGCTAAGCCAGCCCTCTGCGGGGGAGATGGTGGAGAAGTGGATGCCGAGGGGGCAGTTATTCTGACCTAGACTGGGGGTCTTGACCTGGACTGGGAATCTCCCCCAGTTGCTCCCCAACCACAGTTGCTGGGAGCTGGCACTTGTCTGTGTAGGGTCTGCCTGAAAGGGACCCGCTGCCAATGCCCTTGTCACCACTTGCCTGAAGGAATGCCAGGGACAAACAAAAGGGAACACTACAGATATCCTCATCTGTATGCACCCCAGGGGGACTGGCTGGTCGGCTATCTCAGTCCTGTAGACATCCCGCTGAGCCTGTGTCCTGCTGGGCTGTGAGGAGGGAGAACACCCCAGGTTTAGCCTTCAGGAGAGAAGTTTGCAAATTTTAATTAACGAGTGAGTCCTGCCCCGTGGGAGCAGTGGGGAAACTGAGGCACGAGTGTGGTGAGCACGGGCAGCTGCTCGGTGCTGCCGGCTCCTCGCAGCAGGCGAACAGGCAGCTCCCTGCACCCCCTCCCTGTCACCCCTCTTCTCCTCCCCTCTCCTTAATAAAGCCCACTCTCTTCCCTACTACGCTTGGTGTTATCAGAGTGCTGGTGGAAAGTAATTAAATGAACAGTTGTAACAGAGCTCGAAGGGCTTGGAGAATGAGGGGATTTTAATCAAATCTGGAGGAGCAATTAATAAAGAACTGGTAACCCTTTCGGAGTAGGGCTGCAGCAGCCGTGGGGTGCCCGGCCAGCACTGGGAGCCGGTGTGGGGCTGAGCCTGCACAGCCCACTCCCAAACCCTGCAAAGATGCAACGATGAAAGGAGCTTGGTTGGGGTAAAAGCATCTCTGGGGTGGATGTGTTGCCTACAAATGTGCTGCCTGGGCCTGGGAGAGGAGGGGGCGATGGTGAGGGGCTCAGCCTGCTTGCTGCTCCTGCCTCCTGCTAATGAGCCAGGGTGAGTCTATGCTGGGTCTGTCTATGGTATCAAGGTGTGGGCACAGCAGAGAAACACTCAGCCTGTCCCCCTTCACTCTGTGCCTGTCCCCTGCAGGTGACGCGTGTGCCGGTGGAGAGCTGTGAGCAGTATGAGAGCTGCGAGCTGTGCCTGGGCTCCCGGGACCCCCACTGTGGCTGGTGTGTCCTCCACAACATGTAAGTACCACATGATTGTCCCTGGGGCCACGCCAGCAACCTACAGTTGGTAAAATGTGTCCGTCCCCACTGATGGTCTCTTTGGGGACATCCCCCCCAAACTTGGTCCCCAAAATGTGGAGGGGTGGAGTGGTCCAAGGGGCCTGTCATCCCCTCCCACAGTGCCCAGGCTGTGCTTATGAGCATCCATGCATGGTGAAGCTGCTGACAGGGCCTACTAATCCTGCCTATGGGCTCCTGGGTTCGGCATCCTTGTGCCAGTAAGAAAAACTGAATATAAAACACCCCCAGAAGTCCCATGGGAGAGCAGAGCTCCTGTATGGGCCTTGGGCACCCAAGATCCCTACCTGGACATCATTTCTGTGTTGAACAGTCTGTGTGCTGTGGTGTCAGCCCAAAGCCATGCAGGACCCCCTGGGGGATTCTGCTCCTCACCGTTGTGCTTTCGTCCCCCTGCAGATGCTCACGCAAGGACCGGTGCGAACGGGCGGACGAGCCCCAGCGCTTCGCCTCCGACCTGCGGCAGTGCGTCCAGCTCACTGTGCAGCCCAAGAACATCTCGGTCACCATGTCAGAGGTCCCGGTAAGACACCTCTGCTCCCCTCAGATTCCCCCCCCCAGACACCTCCTGGCCCTCTGGAGGCATCGGCTGGGGAGACGACAATTAAAAAAATAAGTAATGACTATGTGACAAGCAGGGAGAAAGGGGAAGAGAGGTCTGAGACAAATAAAACATAGCGAAGTGCAGGGCATTGATGAGGGCTGGCCATTGGCTCTGTATTGATAGAGATAATAAACCAGTTGATGATTATTCAGAAAAGACACAACTGAGCAATAAATATTTCTGCATAATACAAGCACAACCATCAGAAATGCCATTCGTGGCCAGCGATCTGTCTAGTTCAATAGCCTGTCTCTGACCCTCGCCTGAGGTAGATATTTTGGGATGAGGCTTTGATGCACAACTTGCTGCTCTTTCCCTGTGCAGACAGAAAGGATGATGGACTTAGCTGAAGTATTTTCCAGGCCATTAGCACCATGAAGAGAACAAGAAACAGCATATACTAGCAATAAACTGCCAGGTCTGGGTATCCGGCACTCAGGAATCCTAAAAAAGTTGGCCAAGGAGTTCTATGGCCTGTGGATATTTGTAATAATATGACTTTGTAATAAATAATTGAATATTGAGAAAAGCCCCAGAAACATAAAAGGTGCTTATTTTTTTTCTCAGATGCTGAAAGGGCGAAATGGTCAGAGACTGTTTAGTTGGACTTTAGATTTAGAAAAACTAAAGAAAAAGAGCAGGTTCAGTATACACCTGAAAAAGATTTAAGGATGGGAATATAATTTATGCCAGTCAACGTGGTTTTATGTGTGACAAACCACATTTTGCTCTTTGATGAATTTATGACTTGAATTAGAAGAGGGACTGCAGGGATGTCATGTCTTTAGGCTCCTACAAGGCATTTGACTCGGTACAACACAACGTTCTGATTAAAAATTAGCATTATACAATATTGATAAAGCACGTGTTAAGTGGATTAAGAACTGGCTCCGTGACAGATCTCAAAAACTCCTCATCAGAGGGGAATTGTCACTGGATGGAAACAGTTTGGAAATCACTTCTGCAGGGGTAAATGTTCTTTGGTAATGTGGAGGTAAATGCGATATAGCTGCAGATGGGACCTTCTGGAATGATGGCACTGGAGGGTGGAACGAGTGAGAGTTCCTTCAGAGCGGTTGGGTTTGAGTGTGGCTGGTTTAGCAGAGAAGCTGGGGTTTGATATTGCCAAGTCTAAAGTTAAACATGGCTGAAGATGTCCTGGAAAGTGATGCCGGGGCTGAGCCCTTTCCAGATGTTCTGGAAAGCGGTGCTGGGGCTGAGCCCTCGCTGTGTGGCTCTCGGTGCTCCTTGGGTAGAGCCGGGGGCTGGGCAGCTACCCTGGGGTAGTTATCTCCCTGCTGATGGCAGGATGCTGCATGGAGGTCTGGGGTGGTTGACACAGGGATGCTGTGCTTGGGCTGGAGTCCAGCTTTCAACTGGAGAGACTGAAAACCTCCCGTAAACATCATGTAAATGAGTTAAAGGCTGGAGAAAATGCCTTGCAGTGAGAGACTTCCAGAGCTCAATCTGCTTAGCTTATCAAAAAGAAGATTAAGAGGTGACTTGATTACAGAGTATAAGTGCCTTTACAAGGAGCAAATATCAGGGACTAAAGGGCTTTTTAATCTATCAAGGAAAAGCATAACAAGAACTAATGGCTGGAAGCTGTGAAAAATTCAAATTAGAAATAAGGCAAGCGTTTTGTAAAGTGAGAACTGCTGACCCTGGGGATGACTTTGTGAAGGAAGAGGTGGATTCCTCCCCTCCTCGACTCTCCCAGAGTGGGTGCCTTTCTGTGAAACACACTTCAGCCTTGACACTGCTCTTGGTTTCTGTAGAGAGGTGAGGTGTAATGGCTTGTGGTATGGCAAGGGCCGAGGATGGAGGCTGTGAGTCATTCCATCTCTTAACCCATTTAAATCCATGCTCCTTTCTTGAGCAGGGAGATACATGGATGGGGCTGTCTTGCAAAAGCCCAGAGCAGGTTTCCCCGCCACGTGTGGTGGCAGAGTAGGGATTGCACCCCATGTCTTTTCTGTTTGCTGGACTTACACAAAGAGGAGGTTTTTTGCAAATTTTCTGTGTTGATGCTCTTACCACTCCTCCCCAGCTGGTCCTGCAGGCCTGGAACGTCCCAGACCTCTCGGCAGGAGTCAACTGTTCCTTTGAAGACTTCACTGAATCTGAGAGCCGCATTGAGGATGGGAAGATCTACTGCAGCTCTCCCTCTGCCAAGGACGTCATCCCCATCACCAGGGGCCGCGGTGAGCTTGTGCCCTGGGGTGGGAAAAAGCCTGAGACAAACCTTGTCCCATGTGTTGCCCCACAGGCAGATGTGGAAGAGCACAGTCCTCTGGTGACAGCAATCCCAGTCTTGAGATCTGGACCCGAGTTGGGTTCTCAGGGTGTAGGAGGGTGTAGGTGCTGCTTGTGGCTGGTCGTTGGTCTCCTCCAAGCCATGGACACAGCTACTTGGGCACAGCCTACGGCAGGGGAGTTGGAACTAGGTGATTCTTAAGGTCCCTTCTAATCCAAACCATTTTATGATTCTACTTGTTGACCACTCCTGGGCACCCTGACCCTATTTCCACCTGTGGACCATTCCTGGGCAGATGTGCTTGTAGGTGGCCATGGGCTCTGGGAAATTCTCCTGACCCCAGGACTGTTAAACCCCCCTTCAGTACCACCAGTACAACCCAAGGCACCAGTCTCCATGCCAGCAGGTTATGTTCAGCTGTAGGGGCTCAGAGCTGTACTTGGGCTCTCCTGGCCTGTTTGGTGTCTGAGTGGGGGTGGGTGAACACTCTCTTTTTATTGCCACACTTGGGGCATTTTGTTAGTTAACTGCATGGAGTGGGGATGCCCAGCTCTCTCCAGCACATCACAAGCCTTGAACTGAATGCTGGGCCGTGGAGTGTATCCTTTCTGATGCCTTTTTCTGCCTGCGTCTCTTAAAGGGGACAAGCGAGTGGTGAAGCTCTACCTGAAATCCAAGGAGACGGGGAAGAAATTTGCCTCTGTGGATTTTGTTTTCTACAACTGCAGCGTTCATCAATCGTAAGTGGCCTGGACTTTGTGGGAGGGCTCTGGGAACAGATTGTTGGGATGGTGTGAGACTGGGAGAGAGTTCTCAGCTTTCCAGGTGCTAATGTTGCAATAGGAAAGGGCAGTTGAGTACAGTGGTGTTTACAGTGAGAAACCTCCTCCTTTTGCCTGTGTAAACTGGGATGGTGACCAGAGCACCCACAGCTGTTTTGGGTGTGTGGGAACATGTAGCATCAGGGCAGAACCTCACATCAAAACAGGACTTTGGGTTTGGCAGGACTTTGGGTTTGGCAAAATTTTGGAAGAAAAAGGAAGTTTACTGCATTGCAGACTGTAGCAATCAATCCATGTGACTGAAAATGCCAAGTGTCTTGTTATTCCTGGAAACAGTTAATAGGAGGGACTTGGCAATGCAAAAAGAGAAGCCTGTATTTTCCTGCCACCGTACCTGCTTCCCAGGCTTGCTGGAGAGGGAGCTGGAAAGTTACAGCAACATGGGATGGAACATGCTGCATGTCCTGGGGCATTTACCCAAGAATTTCCTGACTGGAAGTAATTGTGAATTTTCTTTCTTGTCAGGCTGCTGTGAAATCTACTCCTGTAAGGGTTTTTAGACAGCTTGAGATATGCGTTTGATAAAATAGAGGAGGTGTGGATTATTGATGTACTCTCTAAGCAGGGTGTCTAAACTCTCAAACCTCAACTCCTGGTGAGGAATTGCCAACACTGTGCTTGAGCTGAGCTGTGGGACTGGAGTTGATGCTGGGGTGTGGTTGGGCAAAGAATTTGGAGCTCAAGAATGCAAGTGATTTCTTTACTCTGCCAGGAACCTCCCATGGATGGTGACACTCCAGCTGATCAGTAATTATAGATAAGCAAATGCCTTTTGGAAGTCTTTTTGCAAAGTGTTAAGTCTGGCTCAGGGACTCTGCTGGAGTTTGCTCCTCCAAAGCCTGTTTGCAGTTCCACCTTGATCAGGGAAAAGCAGGTGAGATGCAGGCGCCCTGGCTGGGCATCCGGAGTGAGCTCCGGGAGGGATGTGTCAGAGGAGGGCCCCTGCAAAGCTCCTGCATCACAGGGATTCTTGCCCTCCCGCTCTTTGCTCTTTGCTCCTGGGAGCCCTGTGCTGGTGAGGGAGGAGAGAGTTTGCAAACTTGACTTTCTGCCTCACCTTGACTCTGAGATGAGCTTTGTCTCCCTTCACGTCCTGTGGTTTCAATAACATTAGCTCAGCTTTGGCTCAGGCTGGCTGAATGTCATTATTTTGCAAATCAAAAACTAGATATGACTTTTATTTTTCTAAATGAAAGAAAGATGACTTTTAAGTACAAATGACATCAGATTTGGTCCAATCAGCGCTCCGGCGGGAAGAGGTGGAGAGGGAATTGGCATTTTATTTTATGTGCCTGACACAGAGGGGGAAAAAAACCCTATCCCCCCCCCAAACAAACCTACAACAAAGAGCCCTGACTGATTTATTACTGCGTTGATGTTTAATTTTGGATGCATTATTTAAAAAGGCTAATTATGGATGCATTAATATTTATGGGCTCCAGTTGGAGCTGATAGAAAAGTCCATGTTCTAGGCTGGTGAACATTATTATTATTTTTTTTTTATGTCAAGAGTTTTAGTTTGGAGGTAGTTTTAACTATGTGACCTGCAGTCGAATCATAGCCAAAGAGCATGACAATACCTCCTGGGATGATGCAATACTTTTAAATACCATTTGCAGACAGGCGTCTTTAATGGATCTCTCTGGAGTTAATAGCCTTTCAGATCCAGGTTTCATATTTTGTGGAGGAAAATCTATACGTCAGCCTGATAAATTCTGTATTAGGAACAATATGGTTTTCCATGAGGCTAATGTCTTTCCTGTGGAGATCTCTGATCACTGTGCATTACGTTTTCTTTTTGTATTTGGGTGGTTTTGCTTGGGTTGGAAGCCAGAGTTCTGCATGTCAAATCATTTCTCAGCTGAGGGTGAAATGTTTAGGCGAGATTTTTCAGATGGTTGTGGAGAGATGGGAGGATTATAAGGCAGCTCTTTGCTGATGTCAGCTGGGGTAGCTCCAGGGAAGCCAACGCAGCTCCACCGTGTGCGCTGGAGAGAGTCTGACCCTTCTTATTTTCAGCAGACATCTGGAAAGGCATCAGCAAAACGCGCTGCTGAAACCCTTTTGCAGGCTGTGGGGCTGGTCCTGCTGCTGTGTGAGCATCCTGGCTCTAGTTTCCCATCACCTTGCAAAACTGTTCTTCCCATGCATTTCCAAGGACTCCTTGAACCCACCTGGTCCAGGGAGGGGTTGCAGAAGGGAAAATGCTTCTGATCCCTTCTCCTGCAGTAAAGGAGGGTCCAGAGTGGTTTGTGCTGCCTGTATGTTTCGCTGTGATGATCTGGGCTGAGGGGGTGCCTTCCAGTTAGAGCTCCATAGCTGTCCTGTCTGCTATAGCAGGGCTAAATAGTGTCACCTGTGTGGGATTGTGCCCTTCACAGACTGGCACCACTGATTCATGGGGTACTTTGTGCAGGGTCTCTGGGAGCCCTGGTCTGAGACTTGTACCCTCTCTGGGGCTCCATTCCTTTCCAGCAGAGTCACCTTGGAAGCTTCTGGGCATCCCAACTTTGTGTACCACACCCCAGCAGACTCAGGGCTCCCGTGGGGCTCAGGCAGGTGTTACCAGGCAGTGGCATCTTTTGGGCATCTTGCTCCTAAAGGTTTGTGCATCCCTTTCTAAAGCAGGGGATGCTTCTGGCTGAGCTGTGGGAGATGAACTGAATGGGGGAGTAGAAACTAAGAGTTCAGTGCAGAGAAATGGGGCCCTTGCAAAGGGGGACATGGGAGGCTGAGGGTTGCTGCCAGCCCATGGCAGGAGAGCAGGGCTGCCCATGCAGGCTCCCCTGCATCTCCTGGAGACAGGCTCTGGTTCCTGCAGTGGAGGGCATGATGAAAAATGCCATGGCAGGGCCAATGATGAATTCCCAGGGGGGTTTCTGATGGGACACAGATCACGAGTAGGCATTTAAAGGCCACTCGGCACCTTTGATTGTCTTAATGAATCAGCCAGTCCAGCGCCTGCTCCGGGCAGATGTTGAGGTTGTCTTTGTCAGTGTTAAACTCCCTCTTCAAAGCATTTGTGGGGAAATGAGTTCCCTTTCAAGATAAGGATGTAACACCAGGCTCCCTGCCTGCCTCTGGCAGTGCCCGCTCTTGCTGGTGGGCTGGGTGAGCGGGGAATCCTCACTGAAAGCCAGTGAGCAATTCCAGGGAATACTAAGATGTATTTCTTCTCACTGTTTCCATGTTTCCTTGCTGGATTTCTTCTCTGGAAACTGTTTCATAAATCCTGTTGTGGTTTGGCTTTTCGGAGAGTGCGGCTGTGGGAAGGGAGCTGGCAAGTGGAGTTGGATGGGGAAGAAGATGAGAGCCTTTGGTGCTTCCTTCAATTTTGTGGGCAGGTTTTGCAGTGCTGCTGTTTTTTCAAGCACCAGCATGCCCAGTGCATCACCAGACTCGACTCCCTGCCAGCATGTCCAGCCATTGCAACGTGGAAGCAAAAATCCAGGTGGTGGCACCAGGAAAGGAGAAAAATCACAAGTCAGCAGGTCTGACGCTGAGGGGGGATCTGAGCATCCTGGAAACCTGTGTTGGTGTCTCCAATCCGGGAGGTTGTCATGGTGGTACCAGCCTTGTGGTTGTGCCTTGCTGCAGTGGGAGCTGTGACAGTCAGGTCCCATGGTCTGTGGGGTGATGAATTTCTGCAAGAATGGAGCAGGGGCAGACATGCCAAATGGCTTTAACTCCTCCAGGCCGAAGTGACACTACTGTGGCTCTATCCCACAGGTCAGGCTTTCCCTATAAGCCTCCATTAAGTAAATGGGATTTTAATGTGTGTCCCAAGGGCTGGGAGCAGCGGGGCTGTGCCAGTAAGGTGGGGCTGGGCTGCTCTGGTGGCCAAGGCACCCGCTGGCACCCGTGGGACGATGCCAGTCCTCGTGCCACTGGGCTCCTCGCTGCAGCCTTTCCGTCTGCCCGCACACAGCCTGGCTGCTTCTCTGCTGGCCCAGTGCTGCTCGTTTCCAGATGCTTACAGATGCTTTCCTTTCAAAGGCATGGGCAGATGGCTGCAAGCAGTTGAGTGAGTGTATCTGGGTTTGCATGGCTGAGCTGCATGGTGGTAACAGATCTCTGCATATTCCTGGGCTGGGGCAGGTGGAAAATCTGTAGGATGGCCCCAGAGACAGCTTGGGATAACCTGGTTTATGTCATGTTTCTTGTGAATGAGGAGGGCTGGTACAACCTGATGTTGTGTTTCAGTGAGGGGAGGCAGCTGAAGATGTTTCAAGGGAATTACCTTTAAACCCAGAGCATGATTCTGCATCCTTCAGCACGATGGTGGATGACCCGGACCATCCTGTGGTGGGTCAGCATGTCCAGCTGTTACCCTGTGAGTAAGGACTTTGGCAAAACCCAGCAGCAATGGAAAAGCATTGGACTTGTGTCAAAAGGACAGAAATTGATTGAGATGGGCAGAGATGGAAGGAGGCAAGAGCTGACCTTCCACCCCATGCCTGTCCTGGCTTTGGGTCTGGGCACTCGTCAGAAAGCTGCCTGTAGGTCCGTGTAGGGGCTGGGGGGGACACTGACAGTCTGTCCCACAGCTCTTCAGGATTTCCCCTCTTCCTGGGGCAGGGAGATGGATATGAAGCCCAAAGCACTGCAGTTCAGCCCCTCAGCCCTGACAGCTGCTGCTCCAGATGCAGGCTATGCCGGAGCTGAGTATTCACTAAGGAAGCATCTTCCTGCCAAGAGGAGGTCTGAGCAGCAGTCAGGGGGCTCACAGGCGGCTGTGCTGTGCCTGCACAGATGCTGTTTTCATCAACACGGTGTTTATACTTCCCCTTTTTTAATGGACCTCCCCTGCTCTGCTCTTGGTGCCGTTCAACTTGCCCCTGTCCCTCCTCCCTGCCCTTTGCTCCCCATTCTTCCTTCAGGAATGCGCTGCTCCATGGAAATAGCCTCAATCTCTGTGTGTATGTATGTGCAATGCTTGCACCTCCTGTCCCTCTCATGTTTGCTGCTCAGGCCTATCTCACTCCTGTGGATGCTGTTTTTGTTTTCTGCCCTCACTGTTCAGTGTGATGAAGAGCTCTAGGCTCCTTCGGGCATGTGGCATGCCTGGGGCTGGGAGAGCAGGAAGGAGACTAAATGAAGAGCCTGGACCCAGCACTTCTGGCTCCCCGTGCTTCCCATCAGCTACAGCTTTGCTTCAGGTCAGGCACAGAGACAGGCAGCTGTGACCTCTCTGTGGTGGCCAGAGGTGGCTTCTGCAGAGCTGCCCACACACCCAGCAAGGAGTTGGTCCTCGAGGCCACCCTTGGGTCTGGACTCATCCTGTAGCAGTACTTGTGGCCCTGGAGAGGCTTCTTTGCTGTCATTCTGCTCTCTCTGCACCTTTGCTTTTCTGCAGCCGTGTCGGGTGTTTCCCTAGCAGGCCTAACCAACTTTGGGATCAGTTAGGGAAGTGGAGGGAGCAGTGTTGGGAGGTGTTGACCCAGCTGTGTAGTGAGTTGTGGGCAAGCATGGAGGCGTGGTGATGCTCTGGCTTTGTCCTTGATGCACTCAGAGGTGGGCAGAGCTGCCCTGATGCCTGCAGGGATGCCTGCTTTGGTAGGGGTAGGTTGCAGGCCAGCAGTGAGCCTGGACTTGTTTTGGGATGAGGCACTTGGCACAGAGTGATCCTGAAATGCTGCTCTGAGTCTGGTGCCACTCCTCTTGCACGAGGACATCAGGAGGCAAGGGGGGCATTGCCAGTGGGTCTGACCTCCTTCTCCCTGCCTTGCCTGGGCTTCATCTCCACCTGGCACCTGGCCGGGCTGGGGAGGAGGCAGATGGGGAGCAAGCTGTGGGTCCATGTCTGTGCTGAACCCCCACCATCAGTTTTCTTCCTGGCTGGGCTTCTTGCTCTCCTGGCATGCTTCAAGGAGGGGAGCACTTCAACACATGAAGGAGAGCCTCCCTCTAATTATCAGGAGTGATGAAAACCTCTTAGGCAAGAAGTGATGAGGGAAGAGTGCCTGACCGTGGGAAGGAGAGAGACGGCACAGATGGCATCGTGCTGCCGAGCAACCTGCTCCTGTGCCGGGAACAGACAGCAGTGGCACACGGACACACCGGGGATATGGACACACTGAGGATACAGCCCCAGCCACACTGCCAGCCTGACCAGCAGCTGGGGGTCCCTGCCTCAGCTCCTGCCCTGGGTTTTCAGGAAGCTGGGGTGATCAAATAGCTGTGCAGGAGTGAGGCAAGCTGGAAACAGGGTTCCACTGTGTTACTGGCACCTGTGTGCTGACTTATTCACCACTTTGTGCAGTCTTTGGCCTGGGGGCAGGAGCTGACCCAGACAAGCTCTAAATGCAGCAGGGATGCTGGAGATCAAGATATGTGTGGTGAGTGCTCTCACGGTGGGATTTGATGTCCTTATGGCTGATGGAGAACCTCGGCAGAAGGGAGAGTGTGAAAACCATCTAGGGGGATGGGGCTTTAGGAATGGCTCAGTTAAGTTAGAAGCAACTGGGTGGGCTGAAGTAGGAAGGGGGAACCATGCATCTCAGGCTGTATGTGGAGGATAACCTGAGATCCCTTGGCAAGCAGAGACCAGAAGGCCAGCTGGGACCTGTAGTAGTTAAATGGCAGAGGAGACCCTCAGGCGAGAAGAGTCCTGAACTAGCCAAGATTTGGCTTTGGCCCTGAAGAACTGCAAAGTGGAACTGCAGCTGTTGGGGCTGAGCTCCCTGGGGCAGGGCTGCATCGGGAGCTTCACCCAGCTTTGAGACGGCTTGTGAGGTGGTGGAAAGGGGACTACGATGTTTTTTGTAGACCCCAGAAGAGCTGGTGACTGGAAAAATCTCTCCTTTTGCTGTGGGGGGAGGGGGAGGCAATTAGGCTTGGTAGTTACGCCCCAGCATGTGGCTTGTGACTGCTTGTACCATGCTTCTCTCATACATGACCTCTTTGTGGCTGCACTATTCCCATGAGGATTAACCTGTGTGTTCCCTGTCCTGCTCCTCCACATCCTGGATTTGCCTGTCCACTGGTCATGCTTGAGCCCTTACCAGGAGGACAGGAGCTGTCCTTCGGCTTTGTTTGTGTTCCCCACACCCCCACTCTCTGCACCTCCCTCCATCAAAGCAACCAGAGATAGGGGGCTGTGGCTCTGCTTTTAAGTTGAATCTCTGCAGCTGAAATAAAATTGCATATATTTGCATAAGGAGCATCTCAATTAGCATATTTGTGGGTAAAGCTAAAAGGGCTGTTCATTTGGAAGTGAAAATGTGAGCGAAACATGGAAATGACTTCCAACCCCCTTTGCAAGCAGCTTAATTAAATATTTCCTTAGTGTGTGCACATGGATTTGGGAAGCTCTTGCTGTATATGTAATGGTGTGTGAAACCCCAGGGCGAGCTGGAAGCTGTGGGCCTGTGAAGCCTTGGGTGTGTGTTTGCACTTTGGGCTGCCCTCACCCTGTGGCTCCCTCATGTGCTGTCCCCACACCTCCAAAGTGACAAGTCTGCTGGAGGGTGAGGGATTCAGTGTGCCAGGCTCTGCCACCAAAGATCTCTCCTCCAAGAAGATTGTCTTTCTGCCGCCTCACAGGGTGATGCTGTGTTTTCCTGTCATTTCCCAGGGGTAGAGGCAGAGAGGTAGCTGTGATTTAGGAGCAGAATTGGGCTGGGCAGGGCTGCCTGCCTCCTGCCAGAGCTGTGTTCAGAGAAAGAGCCTGTCTTTGTTTAAATATAATTGCTTTGGGCCTGATCCTTTTGATGCTTGTATCAGTGAGCGCAGGTATCAGCCTTCTAAGGAGAAAACTAGTACTGCTGCTTTTTTCCCTTTTCTTTTTTTTTTCTTTTTTAAAGCCAGGCTGATTATTTTTACTGCCTTTTAGCTTATGCCTCAGCAGCTCTCCTGTCTCCTCCTTGGGAGAGCAGCTTGGGCTGCACGGACATGCCTGATGCAGACCTGCCCTGTGAAGGCTTGTGCACTAAATGTGGGATGTTGCTGCAATCCCCCCCCCCCCAGGACAGCTCAGCCCCTTCCCTTCTCACAGGGGTGAGAACCCCGAAAGCCACCATCCAGCTGTGGGGGTCCACAGGATCCCCTGTGCCTGCCAACAGGAATGCCTTGTGTGCTGAGAGGGTGTGCATTTGGGGAGGATAGCGAGGGGATGTTGGGTTGCTGCTCCTGTGAATGGTTCCACAAGGGAGGGACTCTTTGTGTCCCCTCCTGTGTTGGGGAGAGGCATCGGGTCCCTGGGCTGGTTTCTTTGGTAAGAGGAATGTAGAGCAGAGCATGGGCGTCCTGGCATCCCTGGGTCCCTGAGGGCATCCCCCAGAAGAAACAGGGAGAAAGGAGCAAGAGCCTGCACAAAGAGCTTGGAGAGGAGGCTGGGGAGAGAGACGGAAGCGTCTGGGGCTGGAGGGAGGGGGTGGGAGCGCACAGACACACGCGCGCGCGGCTGTGGAGGGCTGGGGCTGAGGGGGCTGAGGGAGGGGGTCACACACAACCTATTGTGAGCAGCTGAAAGGCCCTACAGTCCCGAAATGTTAATCTGACCCAACCTTTCGCTAGTTATAATTCTCCTCTCAATGAGCGTGCATTAATCTGGCCCTTTCTCCCCTGTTCCCCTGCAGTGCAGAGCCCTTGTCCTGCTGCCTGTTGCTAAAATCGCCTTTCAGTGAACCCAAATAAAGCTCCCAAAGTCTGGAGCTTGGCCCCTGCGAGAGTAGGGTGGGCAGGGTCAGTCTGCCAAGCGGAGGAGGGAGTGTGGCCACTCCGGCTGGGACACAAACCCTGTGGTGTCAGAAAGGCCGTTTCCCCACCTCACCATGGGCAAAGCCTGAGGATTCAGAGTGTGTGGCACCTCCCTTCCCAGCCTGCTGGTGTACGACCCTTGCCTCATGGATCGAGGGTCCTTTCCACCCAGAGATACGGGGTCCTGCTGAAGCATCCCAAGAAGTGCCTCTGTGGACTCTGCCTCGATGCTGCCCTGACGCTGCCCACTTCTCTCTCTCTGCAGCTGCCTGTCCTGTGTGAACGGCTCCTTCCCCTGCCACTGGTGCAAGTACCGCCACATCTGCACTCACAATGCTGCCGACTGCTCTTTCCTGGAGGGACGTGTCAAGTTCTCTGAGGTAAGGCAACATCAGACTGCTCCCCTCTCCTGTCCCAGTCTTCTTCTGGCTCCTCGGAGGGTCACAGGACAGACCACTTTGGAAACCATTCCTACTGCCTCGCCTGGGGTGCTGGGAATTGCCTGAGAAGCAGTGAGGGGGAAATGGGAAGTGCTGCTGGGACTATGTGCTGGTAGAGAGAGGCTGTGTGGCTGAGGAGAGGCAGCTTGGGAAGTTGGGTGCAGCCGGGAGCACTTTAGGGTGAATGAAAGAAAAAACAAAGGCAGAGACGCCAAAGCATTTTCCTTTGATGTTTGTGAAGGGAGCAAGCTTGAACTGTCGTTGCAGAACGACTTGTTTTTGGAGAGGGAAGGTTGAAGTCTGTAAAACAAACCGTTTTGCTGCACCTCACGCCTTCTTCGTCTCAACTGCTTTGCTAAAGAGCATGTTCTTTTGTGGGGGTTCATCCTGCGCAGCATCCATGCCACCCACTGGGGAAACCTGTCACTGGCAGTGTGCTTGCAGGACGTCCTGGTGTCCCCAGCCTGTGGGAGCATTGCTGGCTGCTTGGATTGGGTTTGGAGGTCTAGCAAGCCACTGCTGACTCTACAGTAAATGCTGATTTGGGTCCTGAAGGGAGAGTTACGGGAAGGAGAGTTTCTTCTCTGTCCTTATTCTGGAAGGAGGCTCTGGTTGAACTTACCTGGGTTTTCCATTGCCTGTGCATGGGCTCAGTGGGAAGGGTCCTGCTGCCTGAGGGGGGATTCACTAGCATGAGAAAATTGTAAAAAGCTACTTTGTCCTAGTTTATGCCCCGAAGAAATACAGTGAGGATCTGCCCATCGCAGGCATCCAGAAGCTTGCTCTGAGGTCACACTTCCAGGCAGCCCTGGCATTGCTTCTGCAAACGCAACACGTGGTGTGCAGACCACTGGAGCACAGTGACTCTCGTCTGCCCATTCACCTCACTGAGGTGGCTGCTGGTCTCTGCTGCCTTCTCTGCCAGGCAAACCCAAAAGCCTCTGGCTGTACCCACAGCGCTGTTGTCTTTGGGACATTCACAGCTCTCCCACGGACCAGCTGCTCAGGAACTTGTGTCACTCCTGAGCAGGGTGTCCTCCAGTAGACCTTTTGGCCACACTGGGACCTGGAGCAGTGCCTGGCTTGAGGTTTGGAGCGCCTGGCTCAGCCTGTTTGCAGATTGATGTGGCCTCAGCAGTTCCCAGCAGGGATGGTGAGATACCCTCAGACCAGCCGCTGCTGTGGGCTCTGTGACCGGGCTGAGGTGAGACATCTTGTCCCCATCCCTGGCCATCCCAGTCCCCAGCAGGGTGGTGTGGTGGGTGGGGGGGCTCAGTGCCAGCCCATGGCACCACTGGACAAGTTAATGGTAGACATCCAGCCCCATCCTCTCTGCAGAAGGGTTATTTTAAGCAGGATTTGGTCTGTCTGCGTTGGCTGGAGTGTGGTGGGCACTGCTCAGGAGATGGAGGAACAGAGGGTAACAACAGAGCTCATCTCTGTCTCTGCTACTTCCCACGGGTGGTTCACCACGGTTTCCTGGGTAGGAAAGTGGCTGTTTTGTAGGAAAACACAGAGTGACCCATGGCACTCTGTCCTGGACATGCCAGGGATGTTTGTGGGGATTTAAAGGGGTGGCACAGCTGGAATGGGTTGTGGGTAGGAGCCACCACTCATGTAAATGTGCCTGGGAATGATGATAGCAGGAAGGATGTCCCTGCCCTCTGGCTGTGGTGGCTTTAAAGCCTGGGCTCTGGAGATTGCCCTCCTCTTTGGCTTTACTGTGGGGCTTGCAGTGCTGGGGAAGGGGTGATGAAGCAGCACAGGCTGCTGTTCCCTTTTTCCAACTGGGGGTGCATGGTGGTGACCATAGGATGGTCAGTGATGGACACTGGAGCGTCCCATTCCAAAAAGCAGCTCTCCTGTGACAGCCTCTGCTGATGCAGAGCTGCTGTGGAGGGTGAAAGGCTCCTGGACTGCAGGAACCAAGTGTGTCAGTTCAACTTAAGCAGGTTCAGCTTGTGTTGATTCTTCATTCCCCACCAGTGGGAATGGCTGAGGACTTCGTGAGGGAACCTCAAAGCCAGGGTCAGGCCCAGTCCCAGACTGCCTTCATCTCATCTTTGCTGATGGTACGGCCTTGCAGCTGGAGCTGAGACCTGCCAGAGAAACCCAAACCACAGCATTTGCAGTGTGACTCTAAAGCTCTTACCTCTCCAGACGAACCTGGACACCCATGTCATGTTCTTATCCAGCTAGAAAAATGGTTTTAATGGAGAAAATCCAAGTTGTGCAATGTTTGGGAGTTTTTGTGTGTTGGGGTCTTGCTTTTCGAGAAGCTCATCCCATCCCTTCATAGCTCCCTGCTCCTGGGACTGGGCTAGGAGGGGCTGGTTTTGGCAGGATGCAGAGCTCTGTGGGCTGTGCAGAGTGTTCCCAAGGGATGGAAGTACTGGGCAATGCTGGAACAAGTTGTGTCAGCGGTTGGACTTGTAGGGGAAATGAGTTGTCCCTGTGCCCCCACCCCTCTGGGCACAGTGGGCGCCCACCAGCACCAGGTGCTTCCTGTTTGGGCGCAGGATGACATTTTTGCTGGATGAGACACTTCTGCTGGCAGATGTGGAGCATGTGACATCACCGGGGGGATTCAGCTCAAACCACGAGTCAGCAGAACAAGCCCACCTGCCTGCGTGGGGAGAGGGACACACGTGCCTGCTGTGCTCCTTGGGCACCAGCCCTACAAACAGCCGTGGTGAGCCCAGCGGGAGGGGCATGGACTTACCCACCACTTACTCACCACCCCAGCTGGGTTGGCGGCAATAATTACTGAAAAATTAGGTGGGGGTGTTGGAGAATGAGCCAGGAGCTAATCCTTGCTGAGTGTGTGCATGCACTGCAGGGAAGGCGTGTGCCACTCGAGGGGTCCCACTGCAGCAATGGAGGGGGATCAAGCAGGTGGGGGCTGCTCCCTCCAACAGCACTTCTGAGCTGGGAGCTGGTGGGGAACAACTGTCTTGCAGCAGTGAGGCCACTCCATGGAAATGGCAACGGGCATGAGGTGTCTTCCTGCTATGAGTCTTGAGCTGATTTTGAAAGGGGGGGCAACTGAAGCCCTCCTTTGCAGAGGGGCAGCCATGACATGGAGCAGAGAGGTGGCAGAGCAGCACCGAGGGTCCCCAGACTGTCCCAGACCTGTTGCTATCTCTGGGTTGGAGCTGACATCACTGTTCCTCTCTGCTTTCATTTTGTTTAGTATGTTTTGGGGGTAAATAATTTCTTCCCTTTAAAAATGGTGCTTTTGGAGAATACAGTCCTGTGAAGAACAGGAAACCAGAGAGTAAAACTAGTTGGGTTTTTCTGTTAATATTTGCTAAATGAAACAATTTTGTTCTTGTTTCTCTGCATCGTTTGAAAGTTAATTAATCATACTGGCTGAGATAAAGCCCGGTGCTGTGCAAGGTCTGGCCTGGCTTGCTGCAGGGTGGCAGGAGGCAGCTGGGCAGCCTTGGTCACACGTGGCTGCTGGTGGCCTTGGGGTGAGAGCTGCCCTTGCAGCTGTGCTGTGGCCATCAGCAGCCTTGTGGGAGCAGCGGGGTGGCTGTGTCCACCCTGTGTCTGTTTTCAAAGCAGCTTGTTTCAGCACATGTTATTCCTTCTTGATGTTATTTCAAGCCAACACTCCCAGGAGTATCTGCTGTAGGTGTGAGACCTCTGCCCAGCTCGGCAAAGCCAGCACGGGATTGCATCAGGCTGTTGTTGCCGAAGTGTCACCCACGGGGGCTGCAGAGCTGTTTTGCTGCCTGAGCTGATTTATTTTTGCTCTCTCCTGCTCCCCTGTGCTTTGCACACTGGAGTCACCAGCTCCCCTGGAGCAGGTGGGAGCCTGTGGCTATTACAAGTAGAGTGCTTTGCCCTCCTGGTGTCTCCTTCCCCAGGGAGTGCAGGGGGCCGGCAGGGTGGTGCCTTGCTCTCTCCAGCTTGGACTCACCAGCATTCCCTGGCCAGAGGCACTGTTTGCTGGGCAGCCTGCAGATGGGCTGGTTGGGGTGGCATTGGTTTGAGCTGGTCCTGTCTGCTTCAGGCTTTTCTGTCCACTTGTGAAGGAAGGGGGATGGAGGCTGTAAGGGAAAGTGGAAGACCAAGAGTGTAGCTTGACAGTGCATAGCCCGGTGGGCATTAAGTCTGAGACGTACTGACTGCAATGACACAATAAAGTCCATCTCATTACCAGTCAGCCCAGACATGTGTTGCTGTTGTGGTGCCAGGTTACAGGTTCCATAGATGAGTCCTCTCCCTACCTCCCACCTAAATCAACTGATGCTGTGGAAAACACTACTACCCTGCCACCAGATTCCTCTGTGCTCTTCTGTCTCCAGGGCTGTGAGCAGAACAGCCATGAGATGCTGGTTTGGGTGCTGGCACATGAGTGTTTACTCAAGCATGTGCCCAGCCTGCCAGCCAAGGAGAGGGTCACAGGATGCTGGGGGGAGGCTGCACAGTGTTCCCATCTCATCAACTGCCTCTTGTTTCCTTTACAGGACTGCCCACAGATCCTGCCTTCCACCCAGATCTACATCCCTGTGGGTGTGGTGAAACCCATCACCCTGACAGCCAAAAACCTGCCCCAGCCACAGTCTGGCCAGCGTAACTACGAGTGCATCTTCCACATCCCCGGCAGCACCACTCGTGTCACTGCCCTGCGCTTCAACAGCACCAGCATCCAGTGCCAGAACACCTCGGTGAGTGCGTGCTTTGCCTTGGCGTGGGCCTTGTCTGTGGGGCTGCTCCTTCCCGCCTGCCTCGGGACCACCCTGGCTCGTTGCATGGCCAGGTTTGCTCTCCCATGGGCAGGTAACGGGGGGTTCTGGTGCTGTGGCGTTGAGGTGGGCTCTCTGCCACTTCACCCAGGTGCATGGGGAGGTTGCTTGGGGTTTTTCTGGATAGGATCAATGCTGGGGCCACCAGGTTTTAGGAGCACTTCCAAGAAAATTGGCTTTGCAAAGCTGAAGAAAGTTGTCTGGACTGGAGCCAGCTGGCCCAGATGTGCCAGAGCCTTGCCTCTTCCTTCTCTCTGCCTACTCTCGCTTCCCCCTGACACCAAACCATCCCACTTTACAGACGGGATTGAGCTAACTCCTCTGTGTCCTGCTGCACACAAGGAGCCCCCTACATGCAGCTGTGCTGGCCAGCCCTGCAAGTGCTTCCCCTCCTCCCCTGCAGCTCCTGTCTATCCTTGACTCCATCCCTGATTCTGACCAGCAGCTGCCTCATTCCCGTCTGCCTGCCTGCCTGCCCGCCCATGCTCTCTGCATCACTCCCTGTGTCTGTGTCCTTGCTCCCTGCAGCGCTGTCACTTCAGCTCTCTCGTGCAGGCATCTCTGCCTGCTCTGCCCTCTCTGGGTGCTTTATCCCTAAGTGGGAGGGTGTTTTGCAGCCCTGGGTGAGCTGTGTGTGTGCCTCTCGCTGTGCACCAGGCCCACAAGCAAACCACCCTGGGTGTTAATAGCCCCCACTGGGAGCCAGCATTGCTCAGCTCCTTGGCTGCCTGCTGGGCTCTGCACAGACCTGCCCTCATTCACATGGAGCTGCCCCCTCCCTTCTCTCTCCCATTTAATCCTTTTAAAATTTGTTTTTCATCTCCCATACTGTGAAAGCTCATTTGCAGCCTAACACCAGCGCCGATCCCTGCTCCCTTTGGTGGCACGAGTGACATTTAGAGGCCATTGAAGATGAGCACTGGCTCCCTCCCTCTTCCGGTGATCCCAGGGCTGTGGAGCCTTTGGGCAGGAGAAGCATCCTGAGTCATTGCCTCCTGCCCTGGCCAGCAGTGCTGAGGGATGCCATGCTGGCAGTGCCAGGGGGATGCTGTGCTGGCAGTACCAGGGGGATGCTGTGCTGGCAGTGCCAGGGGGGTGCTGTGCTGGCAGTGCCAGGGGGATGCCGTGCTGCCGGGGCTCTTTCTTGGTAACAGGCAGTTTGTGAAGAGCAGAAATGCTCCAGGTCCTGAGCTGCTGGCTGGAAATGTTGGTGGCTCTGTGCTTGGCCTGGAGGTGGATGCAGGCAGCAGGACAGGGCCCAGGCCCCAGGGAGCAGCAGGACCAGAGCGGAATCTGCAGGGCTCTGCTGTGAGAAGCCATTTACCAGGTGGCTTAAGCAAAGATTTGTCTTCTTGCTGCTGCATTCAGGGAAGAAAAGAAGCCAGATGGACCTGTCATGGCTGTTGCTCTGTGGTGTTGTGACCCTCACTGGGGCTTTGTCATGCAGGTCTGCTCCCAGCCCCAGTCTTTGCTTGTCACCTGCACGGCTTGTTCTTAGTACTTCAAAGGGAATATGATGGATGTGTGTGCAAAGAGACACCACAGTGGTGGAAGTCCCTTCACCAGGGTCTCGTTGCTGCTGGTAGCCAAGCTTGGCTGCTCTGTCTCCATTGCAGGCATGTGGGAGGCTTCTTGGGGGTCAGCTGAACCACTCTTGTCCCAGCAGAAGGCTGCTTTGTGAACTTTCTTTGCTGTCCAAGGGCTATTCTGTGATGTGTCCGTGCCTGGCCCCGCTGCTGGAGCGCTTGTGTCTGGAAACAGGCTGGAGGAACCAATGCCCTGTTGCAGAGTGTGGAAGAAGCGTGGTGTCTCTGTTCCCAGGAGAGAGCCCAGCCTGCAGGAACTGTCAGCTGGGCACAGAGCTGCATCAGCACCAAGGATCCAAAACCTCAGCTGCCTTGTGCATGTGAGGGAAGTGGATGTTGGCTCACAGACCTCTATTTCTTGCAGTGATTTGCTGGTCCCCACCTTTGCAGGGACAGCTCGTGAGCCCCTGCCTGGCCAGAGCCCCTTGGCCAGCCCAATCTTCTGCCAGGTCTCCTCTGTCTGGAGCTGGCAGGTCCCTTCTGCCCAATTGTGGAGTGTGTGGTTTGGCTCAGTTAATTCCAAGGCAGTTTGGGACGTGTGTGCTGCAGGATGCTCCCTATAGGGAAGTGCTATGGCTATGGCTGTACAGTGCTGGCAGCAACAGCCTGATGGCTCCTGTGGGCAGAGGTGCCTGCACCAGAGAGGAGCCTTTACATAACAGACATGGAGCTTGGCAAGGGGCTCTGAGTGATTTGGGCTCATTTTCCCGCAGTAAATCTCAATTTGCCAGACATGAGGGAGAGAGAGAAGCAAAACCCACTGCCTGTGGTGGGTTCCCCAAGGGGTGCCATGGCTGCCAGAACTGGTGTCATGAACTATACGGCCTCTGTAACTCTTCTCCAAAGGGATAAGACAGCTTGAGGTGTGCCTGCCCACCCTGTGGTCCTCACTCAGAGCTGAGGTAACCAACACCTTATCCTGGGCTGACAGTGGTGGATGTTTGACCTGAAAATTGTCAGGGGTGCCCTGAAAACAGCACAAATTGCCAGAAGAGCATGTGTGAGGTGTTGTGAGGTGTGTCAGAGTGGCAGCAGCTCTGTGGGGCTGCAGTCCTGGGCAGGAGATGTGGTGTTCAGGCGCAGGGTGTCTTCACAGACGCAAGAGGAGAGTTTTGGCGTGAAAGAAGCCACCTTGCTTTCAGGGTCTGCTCGCCTGCTTTAACATTTGAGGGCATCGAGCCAGGCTGCGTTATGGTGTGGGGGACTCAGATTCACACTTCTGTGGTGTTTGTCTCCTTCGCGCCTTTTACAGCCCATCTGGCTGGTTGAAAGCGCTTCAGGCTCCTGTGCTGTCACTCACCCATGACCTGCTGGCTTCTTCCATTGCAGTTCATCCTTTGGGTTAGGATTTTGGGACATGCCTGGTGTGGAGGACACTGGCAAGTGGAGAAATAGGAAAAGGAAGACATCTTCCCAGCCAGAAAGTGAAGAATGGATGTCCTCTCCTCTGAAAGGCATTTAAGCACACATTGTTTCCAGGAGTTTAGTGAGATTTAAACAAGAGGTTAATTACTCTGTGGAATTAGGGATGCTTTCCTGAGTCACTGGTGAATGGAAGGGATAATAAGTCAAGCCCCTTAAAACTCTTTGTTGTTTAGTTTTAGTGCTTGTCAAACTCCAATGACTTGTTTGCAGTTCGAAGAAAGGACGTCTCTGTTAAATATGCAGCAGTCCATTCATTAGAGTTTGAGTGTCAACTATAAACATTGTTTGGAACACCCAATAGATCTTTGGCAAACTCAGGGGAGACCAGTTCTGGTGTTCCCCAGCATCACAGGGTAAAAATCAAGCCAAAAGAACCTTTTCTGCCTCCTCACTTTGGCCTCTTTCTGCTCTTAAAAAGGAAAGCAATCCTAAAGGTTTGCCACATATATTGTCAAGATGCAAAGAGGAAAGACAAGCCTGTCTAAGAAAATGAAGTTTTTTGCCAATAAACTATTTTTTTGCTAATTGGTTACTTTTAATCTTCTGGAAGCAGACTTCTCCAGGCTTGTTTTTTGCAGCAGAGGATGGAAAAATGGTCACCTGTCTTAACACGTGCAGGTAATGCCACTGAATTTCATTTCCCAAACATCCCTGCCTTTGACTGTTCTTTCTCATCTACCATCCCTCAGCAGGGCTGATCCTCCTGATTGCTGCAGAAATGAAACAATTTTGCTGTTGAAAAGTGCCACAATCCTGAATCTGCACTACTGTTTGTAACATTGGACTTGATCTGATTTAGTCCTGGCCTTGGCAAAATAGCTACAGGTGTTTCTTGCTGCCAAGGTTTTGGCTTTTTCTTTCCAGAACATTCCTCATAAGGCTGAAATACCCCCAGAGTTGCTCTTTTCCTTTAAATATATAAATAGGAAGAACCCCTGATCTCCTTTCCATGAGCTTGTTGTCTCAGTACTTTAAATTAAACCTCATGCCTCAGTATTTTCCCTTTCCTTTTAACCAAAGCCTCACGTGGCGAGAAGCAGCTGTGTCACCTCCCTGGCTCCCTTTTGGCTCCTTTCTTGCCCATGCCCCTGGAACGGAGAGCCCACCCTGCCCACCTATTTCTGCTGTGGCTGTGGAGGTTGCTGCTCACCAGCCAGAATCGGGTCAGGATGTTCTCCTGGAGTTGTTTGTTCCAGTGACGAAGTGTGGGTGCAGAGCAAGCTGGGCTGATAAGGTGGGCACACAAGTGGGAACCAGCGTGGGTGCTGAAGCCCAGCCCCAGGTATGAATGCTGGGGAGGGAGTTAAGGCCTGGTAAATTTATGTTTTCTGAGTATTTTTTTGTTGCTGTGGAGCCTGAGTGTTGCTCTGACATATTCCCAGGGTCTCAGGTTCTCACACCCTGCTGGATTTCAGGAAGGAGGAATCCAGGTGAAGAAGCTTGTGTGTGATGGGGGAGGAAAGGAGGAGATCCATGTGAAAAGAGCAAGAGGAGATCCAGAATCAGAGGCTGAGTGTTACTGTCAAGTTGCACCGTTGTGTGGATGACGGTATACTCGGCCAAGGGTGTATTTATAGAGGAACATAAATCATACACACATGCCCTGTTCTGAGCACTGCACACCTCCGGTATATGTATCTCTAATTAACCAGCCATGGAGAGGGAAACAGGATTGGAGCTCGCAGCCCCAGCTCCGTTCGCCGACAAAGCCATGCTCTCCGTCCTAGCGGTGCCTACATTTATCTTTCCTGCAGCAGTGTTTAAAGTGAAAAGGGAGTATCAGGAGAGTTTGATAGGATCCAATTAAATTCCAGCAGATAAAATAATGATGAATTGCAGTTGAGCCCTGGCGAGACGCGATGTACATTACTGCCGTCCCCATAGTGCAGGGAAGGAGTTGAGGTCATCAACTACAGAAAAATAGGACACAGCTGCAGCCCAAGCTCTCCTCCAGAAATGCAGCCCAGGGGGATGGTGCATGTGGGAGTAAGGGTTGTTGCACGGGAAATTTGGATGTGTGGGTTTGCTTGCAGAGGAGCAACCCCTCCACTGCCTTCCCCTGGGCTGGGCTGTGCAGATTGCGGCTGGAGTGGGATGGATGCCCTGTGGCAAGGGATCTGAGGGCTGGGGGGGTCACCGTGCTTCCCCTGGCCTGGGAAGGGCTAGTGCTTTGGCTAGTTGGTGCAGCACTTGCAGGAGCATCCTGAAGTGCATCTCAGTGTGATCTGCCCCCAGATCAGCAGCTCTGTCCCCTGTGTGGCTCCCTGGAGGCACCTTCTCCAAGTGCTGAATCCCTCATCCCAAGGGAAGCTGGGCAACTGTCAATGCCTGTTACTGCTAGCTGGTGGGTGGGAAAGCAGTGGGCTTGCTAGAACTGAAAGTGGGACCTTCAGGGCAGGTGACACCCACAGCTCTTGCAATGTGCAAGGCTGGTGGCATCCCCTGCATGGGGACAGGGCGGATGTGAGAAGTGTATGAGGTTGTTGGTTGCTACTTGGGAAGATGCCTGAGGTAAGTTTTGGGTGAAAAGCCTTGAGAAAGGCTTAGCGATGAGTTCTCTTGCCTGAACTGCATTTCTACAGAGGGAGACCTTGCTAGGAAGGCTGGTATCCAGGTTGGTGGACTGAAGCATCCTCTGTCATCTCTTCCATATTTGCCTTGTAAGCTCTCCCGGAGAGGGATGGAGAGGCTGGCTGGGTTAGGTAAGGAGCCAGGCAGCTCATATTTCAGTTGTTGACTCACTTGATGACATCTTTTCTCCCATCTCCTTCTGTGGACTGTGCTGCATGAGAGCACTTCTGGGTGCCGTTGGTTTGCTCTCAGGGCTGTGCCTGTCGTTTTTTGCTCTCAAACATCCCTTTCCCACAACTTGTCCTTGTAGCAACTGCCAAGCCAAATCATCCTTTGGCACAGCCAAGTGGTCTTGGGCACCTTTGTAGAGCAAAATCTGGTCTGATAACAGAATTGCCTGGGTAGGTGCATCCCCCCACTCACACTCATCCTGCTGCTTATCCCAGGCTGCTGCCAGCCACCGGGATTGATTAACTGGGAAGTTAATAACAGTTAAGTATTTAATGGATGTTTAGCACTGTGTTAGCTCGAAGCAGGGAGGAGCCAGCATGCTGGGACCTCCTGGCTGTCTGTGGGCTCTTGTCTGGATCCCATAGGATGGACAGATTGGTAAGCAACCCTTGCCTGATCCCCACCTGCTTTCGGGTCAGGAAAGTGGCTGCTGCTTTGCTTGGATGCTGCCATCTCCCTGAGTGTGGCTGTGGCTGTGCCTGTGGGTGGAGAGGGCACCTTCCTGCCTGCACTACGGCAAGGGCAGCTGCAAGGAGGCCTTTCAGAAACATCCTTCAAAGTAGGAGAAGCTTTGGGAATTAGAAAGGGATCTGATGGATTTGGACGGATTAGATCTGATGGATCTCTGCATCCCAGAAGGCTGAGTCCAGAGCCTGTGTGGCCGCAGCTCCTGTCCCTGAGCAGCCAGTCATGACTCCAGTTCCGGCATCCTACAGGGACTAGTAGCAGCATCCAAGCCACAGACCCGCTGCTGTCTCCACAGGGCAGGTGAGAGGCTGCTGACAGACACGCAGATGCCAAGGACACATTTTTCATTGATATCCACGTTCTCTCGGTGATCCCACGCCATGAACACCAGCTGGGGCAACAACTCCTGCTCTGCCACTTCCCTTCACACAGTCCTGTGCTCCCGCTGCTCCCCGCTGTCCACTCCACCTCCATTCCACAGCAAATTCAGCATCCTCAGCACTTGTCCTTTTCCAGAGGGAGACAGTCTCTTGCGCAATTGCTCTGTTGCTGTCTCGGAACTGGTGCATGAAGAGTTAATGTTCTCCCTCCCTCTCCCCCTATTCTTCTTCTTCCAACCCACCTCCCAGAAGAACTAATTTCCAAAAGCAGCCGGGGCAGAGAGATGCAAATAAGTGTTTTGGACAGCTGCAGGCTGGATGCCTTCCCGAGATGCCAGGGCCCCAAATGAGACATGTCAGAGTACAAATTGAAAATGCCAATTTCACTTACGCTGCCACGTGGCTCGTCACAGCTAAATTCTGCTCCGGCGCCGGCACCGCCCTCCCCAGCACATGCTCCCTCCTGCTGCCAGGGAATGGTCTCTGCTCACTGCTCTGGGTCTGGCTGGCTCCTCGTTGTGGTCCTGTTGAGGATATCCTTGGATGGGGGTAGGATAGAGGAAGGTGAACGGATCTGTACTCCTAGCCTGGTTCTGGCTCCATCTTTGCAGGTCTGGTGACGGGAATGTTGCTGAGAGGCTCTGTTGGTAGATGGTGGGTGGTGGGGATGTGATGAAGGTCCTCTGAGCAAGCATGGCAAGAGGTGCCATGTCTGAGAGGCTGCATGGTGGGGCTGATGGGGCTCTACCTGTAGAGGGGAGATGTTGGTGGAGCTGTTGCATTTGCAGTTGGAGGTGTGGCTCCTGGACGAAGGATTCACTAGCCAAAAGCTATAACAGAGGACCAAGCTTGGCCTCTCATCAGCACCCGTAGGGCTGAGGGTGGTATGTTGCCATAGCCATGTCTCACATTGGGCATGTGTCCCGTTTTGGTGCCGTGTCTGATGCTGGACTGGTGATGCTGCCTGGCTGGGAGAGACTCAGCACAGAAGGGACCAGCTTTGATGGTCAGGTGAGAAGGACCCAAGTGTCCCTTGCTTTCCCGAACCACCTGGGCATGCTGACTTCCTTCATGGGCTTCGTCCCTGTCTCCTGTGGAGTGGAGCGGTCCTGGGTCTTTGTGGGGCAGCACCTGGGGCATTGCTGGAGGCGATGCTGAGGCCACCTCCTCCTGTACAGCACTGGGGCTGCGAAAGGTGACTCTGGGACTGGCTGGAGGTGGTGGCAGGGCTGTGTCCTGCCTGTGGCTGGGTGAACCTCTGCCAGCGCGTCTGCTGCTCCCTAACAGACTCCAGCAACCCATGAATCATTCATTTAATCTCTCCTGACACGCCTGTCATTTTCTCAGGCGAGGAGTGGGGAATCTCTTGCCGAAGGAGGTCATTAGCTGTCAGGGATGGTTCCAACTGCCTTCCTGCCTCCATATCGATTAAACCTCTCTGTCTGTGTGCAGGGGCTTTGCAGGGAATATTGATGGGGCTGCTGGGAGTGGGACTCAGGTGTTGAGGCAGGGGAGAGGGGTCTGAGCTGGGAGGAGACACTGGCCGGGCTGGAAGGAACAATGGAGGTGGATATGTCTGAACAGCAGCAGGGGCTGGGGCCTGAGTTTGGGGTACCCTAGGGCTGGGGGACAGGATTCCCTGGCATCACCTCCCTACATGGGAGCTAAGGGGATCAGAGTAGTGGTGCCAGCCCTGAAATGGAGTGTGTCTGATGTCTGAGTACAGTGTGGGGCTGGGAGCAGGGGAGCTGGAGTTGCAGTGTGGAGGAGAGGGCTGCTCGCTTCTGAGACCTTTCTGAGGGCTGGTGTGACATCAGGATGGTCCTTGGCTCTGTCCCATCCACAGCCATGTGGCCACAGTTTTGTATAATTGTGTTATGATGGGCGATGGGACTGGAGGGGTCCACAAGGGACATCCTCCCACTGGCTGTTGGAGGTGACTGAATCCACTCCTGTGATGTGCCCAGGCTTCATTAGTGATGACCATAATCTCAAACATCCAACTGAGCATCCCTGGAGTGGGGAGGACATGGGGGAGGGCTCAGGTGCCTGGTGAGGAGAGATGTGTCTGTGCTGCACAGTCACCATCTGTTTCCTCTTCTCCCAGCAGCAGCAGCTTCAGACCTTTGACTTAATGGGGTTGGAGTCTATTTAGAAACCCTCTGTTTTACTGCTTTACCTTTTTTTGCCAGCCCAATCCACTGGTTTCATGTGCCGTGTCTGATGCTTTGACCAGTGGCTGTCAGACCTGCTTGTTCCTAGACAGCAAATCCCAACGAGGCCCTCATCCCTCTCCTCTGAGCTGATGGGAGACATCCATGTAATGGGATCGTATGTCTCTCCATGCCTCTCACTGGGACATTTTGCCTCAACAATTAATGGGTTCTGCCTCCTTCTGTCTCCTTCTGCAGTATTTCTATGAAGGGAATGACATCAGCGACCTGCCCGTCAACTTGTCTGTGGTCTGGAACGGGAACTTCGTCATTGACAACCCTCAGAACATCCAGGGTGAGTGAGGGATGGGATCAGGGTGGGAAAGCCGTCTGGAGCTGCCCCAGCCTCCAGCTCACCTCTCTCCACTGCTCCTTCCCCAGTTTGCACCAGTGCCTTGTAGAAGGGAACAATGTTGACAAGGTTTCTAAACAAGAGGCTTTTCTCCAAGAAGCTTTGGGAGAGAGCCCAAAGCTCTACTTTGGTGTTGAGTCCAAGGTGCTGGTGTGTCCTGTTACCCTGTGAGTTGGTGGGAGGGGGCAAGAGCACGTACCCTTTTCCCTAAAACCTTTTGCCCATGGGCTCTGGGGCCCATGCTGACCCCTGCACTCCTCCTGCTGTTACAGCCCACCTGTACAAGTGCTCAGCCCTGCGGGAGAGCTGCGGGCTGTGCCTCAAGGCTGACCCGCGCTTCGAGTGCGGCTGGTGCGTGTCGGAGAGACGCTGCTCCCTGCGGCAGCACTGCCTGGCCTACGAGAGCAGCTGGATGCACGCCAGCAGCGGCAACAGCCGCTGCACTGACCCCAAGATCACCAAGGTACGTGGGGACAGATGAGTGGAGATGGCCCAGAATGGGACATGGAAGATGGGCATGGAGATGGGGATAGGGCTCTCTGGTAGTGCCTCATAGCAGCCAGATCTACTCGATGTTTGTTTAGTACTTGAATGTTTTTTGTTGCCAATTTAATTTCCAAGGCTAAAATCCACTCTCCCCCACCCCCATGCCCTGGGCTTTCTGGCCCATTTCCGAGATTCCCACCATTCCTGCACATGACTGGAGGATCCAGGAAAGATGCAGCTCCAGGGTGTTCATGTTACTGTGTTTGCTGGGGCCAGTAGTTCTTCATCATCCCCTTTTCCTGACAGCTTTTATGACCTTTGCTTAATAAGATTGTGTATATTCATGTTCACATGCCTGTTGGGCCGAGATCAAGGTTCACAAGAAGGGACTTGTGGGTATTTTGGCTGGATACCTTCTGCTTTACCCATGGCTGGCTGGGCCTCGGTGGTGTTAATTACTGGAGACTTAGCACAGGATCTGATCTGTTTGAGTTTCAGTGCCTTATCTGATGGAAGCTGGAAATGAGAGTCTTGGCTTTTCTCTGTGCATGCTGCCTGCCTCTTGCACAGCATGGGCACTGCAGTGTGCTGGGTGGCAGCCATGTGGGGTAAGGGGGGAACACCCCAACAGGCATGTCCCTGCCTGCAAAGAGCCCTGCCTCTGAGAAGTACTGCCTGCAGAGAGCTGCTTGGGGCTGGTGGAGGGCTGGCAGGAGAAGGGATCCATTTCTGGGGAAGTGGGATTAAGCCTCAGAGTCCACATCCCTACAAGGAGGTCTGCTGTTTTGTGTGGAGCTGCAGGGCTCCCTGTTCCCAGTGGCTTCTCACCATGCTAAGGCTGAACTTCCCAAATTTGGATCTCTAGGGATGATGGGGGTGGAGACTGCAGTGGCCAGGTCATGGTCAGGGTGGCCTCTTTTTAGGCTGTGCCCTGTCCTCTTTTGTGTTCACGTGACTGGGCTGCAGGCATTCACCCACATGCTACTCAGAGCAGCTTCCCAGCAGCTGATGGTGTCCAGGGTTGGTAGCAACTCTCCTGCCCTGCATCATTATGAAATTTTGCAGTAACTGTAGGTGCAGCAGGAACAGAGCTGTTAGCAGGTGGGCTTGACCTTGATGCCACTCTGCATTAGTGCCATGGGGGTTGGCAGTCCTGTGGATGTGTGTAGCTGTTGCTGTGATGCTCCTCCAGCACCCTGCCTGTAGCCTGCTGCTTCCCACTGCCCCAGTCCCACATCTGGGCTGTGGGCAGGCTTGGAAATGGTCCAGAGAGAAGCCTGGTGCACAGAGGGCAGCATAGGCTGATGGGGGAAAAGAGTGTCCTACAGTGATTTCATGAGGAGCTGGAGCCTCCTTCTTGCCCAGCCCACTGGAGTGCAGGTGTCTTCATGGGTGCTGGGGCTGGCTGGGAGATGGCTGTGATTCTTCACCCTTGGAGTGAAGAATCACTTACCCATTGCTCAGTGGTGGGGACAAGCTCCTTCTAGACCTCTGTGGTGTCTTGCCTGGTGCTCTCTGTGACCCTCGGAGTGATATCCTTTCCCTTGGGAAGGGGGAATCTCTTGGCCTCAGCACCTCCTGGCCCTGCTGCGACCGCCAGAGCTGAGAGCAAGCCAACTGCTTGTACCCACTGGAGCCGTTCACTTGTTGATGTAAAAGGACCCTGTGAAACCAATTAGGAGAAAAGCAGCAGTGTTCGTTGGGGCCAGGGGTCCAGAGGTTGAAGGGGGAAAAGGGGAGGCTCCAGCAGCCCCTGCTCTCCTTCTCAGCTCCCTCGTCCTGCACACCTTGTTTAGCCGTGACCTCCCCGTGCTGGGCGACCAACGATGTCATTTCATTCCCGGGCTCATTGCTCCCCGAACGCATGGCCCTTGTCAGCTTTGCTGCTGCGGAGGAGGAATCGAACATGCCGGAGCAGCTTTTAACACTCATTTAGAAACACCAAACAAACAGCCGCTGCTTGCCAGCCACCCTGGCGGAGCTTGATTTAAGGGGAAGACCCAACCTGATGCTGGCTGCAGCTACCAGAACAAGCTCCAATCCCGTACTTGGGCAGGGGCTGAAGAGAGTTTGGGCAAACAGTGGTTCCCCACAGCCCTGGAGGGTTTTGTTGCTGTGTAAATGGTAAGCTGTAGTTGCCTTGGCTGGAGTCAGGGCCCAGGCACCAGGCCCAGCTCTGCTGTCCTGGGACATGTCCCATGGGATGCCTTGTGTGCGGGGGGACTGGCTGCCCCCGTTCAAGTTTGTGTGTGCTGAAGATGTGAAGCCCAGTGTGAATCCAGAGGGCAGAGGTTAACCCTAGCAGTGATGGCTGCAGTGGGTCTGTGCAGAAACAGCCCTTGGCTTCATGTGGTCCATCAGGGCTGGTACGTGGACTGTGTCTGCTGCTGCACATTTCCCACCCCCAGCTCATCCACCTTTCCTCCTGTGGAGGTGATGTCCGGGAGTGAGCCCTGCACATAGTAGTAGGAGGAGGCAAAAGATGAGGAGGCTCCAGCTGGCTCAGGCCCCAGGGTTGCAGCTGCCCAGATTTGCCAGGAATACAAAGAGCTTGCATGTGCTTGGTTGTGGCCTGAGCCTGTCCAGGAGCTGGGCTTGGTGCAGGCAGGGGTGCCTTCTGGCGCTAGAGGGGCTCTTGGCCAGCGCTGCAGGAGCACGAGCAGAGAAGGGCATCACATGCAATAGTCTCTTTCCCTGGGCTAAGATGTGCTTTCTTCCTGGACTGACCCAGGCCACATTCCTCTCTCCCTGTCCTGCTACCTGCAGCTGCTTTTTGCCCTGCTCTGTTTTGGTGTCACTGGGGTCCAGCCCCGTCCCCAAACCTACCTGGGGCGTGCAGCCCTGCCATTCATCCCAGTTAGTGCTGCAGGTGGGCACTGGACCTCGGGACCAGTGGTGGCTGATGTAAAACTGCCTGTAATTGCCTGGTTGGAGGCAGCAATGGGCCCACACCTCTGTTCATCCGTCATCCTGCCACTGTCTGTCAGGCCACACCTGTCTGCTTTATTGGGCATCATCCTGGTAAATGAGGCACAGCGCTGGGGTCCCGTCCCTTCCCAGACAGCCAGTCTTAGCACAGGGTTTACTGGCAAAGAGAAACCCTTTTCCTCCCTGCCTGCCATTTCCCCCCTGCAGGAACCTGGTCAAGATGCTTTCTCCTTTGAGGTCATCTTGGACGTGGGAACCTCATCCCTGGCTACCTGGGACCTGGCAAAAAGCCAGGCACACCCAGGTGCTTCCTTGCCGGCTCAGCTGGAGCCGTGGCTGATGCTGCCCTGTCTCGTTCCCATCCCTGTCCTTGTCACCTGCGAGACAGCTCTGTCTGCAGTGGGGTGTCCAATTCCCAGCCCTCTGCTTAGACACATCTGGTATCTCCTGGCTTGTTCCTGGGGGGATTTGTGGATGCAGCTGTCAGTGGGGAGGTATTTCCTGCTCTGTGGGCAACTTACAGACACACTGGCATTTATGATCACCCATCTGCTCCTTGCTGCTCGTAGGGGAGTAACACACATACTGCGGCTGCCTGGACTGCAGCCTATCTGAGTGAGGTGTCCCTGCGGCTCTTCACCCTTGTGACAGGCCATGCTCTCTCCTAGTTATTCCCTGAGACTGGCCCCAGGCAAGGAGGGACCCGTCTGACCATCACTGGCGAGAATCTGGGCCTGAAGTTTGAAGATGTTCGCTGGGGCGTTCGAGTGGGCAAAGTGACGTGCATCCCCATCGAGAGCGAGTACATCAGCGCCGAGCAGTAAGTGCCTGGTGAGGGGCGGGCGTGCTCCAGATCACCTTGGTAGGTCAGGGACAGGGGTGCTGGTGCTAAATGCTGCAAAAGGCCTGGAGCTGGCTGGACTGAACTGGGAGAAAAGTACCTGCTGGTTGTGGTTGCTCTGGGAGGAGCCCAGAGGCTTTGGGGAAGCTCCCTCCATGGCTGGAAGTGCCAACTGCCACCACCTTGATTTCTCATGAATCTGCTGGCACCTGAAACCTTTGCTTTGGTGCCAGGACACTGAGAGCTTCTTCCCCTCATCCTTTAGGATTGTGTGTGAAATTGGAGATGCCAGCTCGAGCAAGGTGCATGAGGCACGGGTGGAAGTGTGCATCCGTGACTGCCTGCCCAACTACCGGGCCACATCCCCCAAGAGCTTCACCTTTGTGGTAAGCCCTGTGCCGGGGGACAGGTCTGGCACCCCAGGGGGGAGGTGATGGCGGGTGGTTTTGGGTGGTTTTCTCTGTGAATTTGAAAATTTACCATCGTTTTCCTGGGGGACAGGTGGGGCTGCCCTGGTCGGGCATTGAGTCATGCTGGTTGAATTTCTCTGAGTCTGCCACTGCTCTGCCTCCCCACTGTCCTGCTGGCACTGCCAGCCCTTAGTACTGTACCCAGCCCACAGATCCCTCTTGTCTGTGGTCCTGTCACCCAGTCGAGGCTGTTTGGGGATGCGGGTTTCAGTTCCCAGCCTGTCTGACTTCAGGGATGCTCTTTTCTTTTGACAGACACCCACTTTCTCCCGTGTGGTCCCAGCCCGGGGTCCTCTCTCCGGTGGCACCTGGATCGCCATCGAAGGCAGCCACCTCAATGCCGGCAGCAATGTCTCTGTGACCATCGGGGGACGGCCCTGTGCTTTTTCAGGGTGAGGGGCACAGAGGATGGTGGAGGATGGGCTACAGGCACCTTCGAAGGCAGCGGGACCCCCTGACAGAGCAGCAACCAGAAGCCTGTGCTGGGAAGCCAGGAGGGATCCCGGGAGCCAAACCCCCTGGGTGGCCAAAGGTGTCTCCTCTTGAAACCTCTGTGTGTCAGAGGCTGCAGGAAGAGCCCTAAGAACAGGGATTTTTCTCTAAAAGCACAAAGCCCTGAGGCATGAAGTGGATAATTTTTAGATTAGGGATGATAATGGAGCGGCTCTTTAAATATTTTCCTGTGGTAATTACTGGTTATCAGCCCTAATCGCTGCTGTTTGCAGCAGCCGCAGGATGGGAATGCTCAGGAGCTGCTCAGCCTTTCTCAGCTGCCTTTTGTTTCATTTCTTGGGTTTTTTTCTTCACTTTTCCTCCTTTCTTTCTTCACCCCTCAGCTGTTTCAGAAGGGGAGAGGGGCTGGGGCAGGGGGCTCCCAGGCAGCACTGGTCCCCTGGCTACCCTCGCCTCCCTCCTGCCCAGGCACTGACAGCTTGTGTGTTTTTGCTCCAGGAGAAGTGCCCGTGAGATCCGGTGCAGGACCCCCCCTGGGCACACCCCCGGCGGCTCTCCCATCCTCATCAACATCAACAGGGCAGAGCTGAGCAACCCAGAGGTGAAGTACAACTACACGGAGGACCCCACCATCCAAAAGATTGATCCCGAATGGAGCATCAACAGGTGAGTCGTGAGGAGCTTGAGGGATGCGTAGGGGACTGTTTTCCACACGGATTCCCTGATCCTAATGGGTACATCTCCGTGCTGCAGTGATAACTGGCAGGCTGCGGTCCAGAGACATGGCGAGAGGAGTGTGAGCAATGGCTTGGCACCAGGGCCCTGCTAACTCCTGGCCTGCGGTGCTGAGCCTGGCAGGGGGCAAGAGCAGACAGTGCTTTGGATCTGCTTAATTTCAGCTTGACATTTGGCGGCGGCAAATAAAATTAAAATATTTCCCATTGGGGGATTTTTTGAAATGTTTACATATTTTTCTAAAAGGTTTGAATTGGCTGGAGAGGAGGCAAAGGAATCCATTAAGAGCTAGTGCCAAGGGAAACCTTCCCTAGGCTGTTGATGAGGAGCAAGCTCCCCAGGGGCATGGTCGAGCTCTCTGGGACCACAGGGCTTTTAACACCAAGCCATTGAGAAGAACTGGCAGGGTTCAGCCTGTCCTGTCACCCACTGCATGTGTGATGGAGAAAGGGATGGCAGAGAGGAACTCAACCTCCTTGGGATGCCTTCCCATTGTGGATGCTTAGTTGCCTTTAGCTTGGGAGCTGTCTTCAGATCTCAAACCTGGACACAGAGTGGGATATTAGTGTTAATTATCAAGTTTTATATCTCTGTTTGGCCTCTGGGTCAGCCTAGATGATTTGGCAGTGATGTGTGCCAGATCCTGCCAGCCATGGTGACGTGTGGGTGGGATAAGAAATTCCTGGGACATTGTGGTTTATCCAGGCTGGGACAGATGGGCATCTGGCTGGAGAGAATGGGTGCTTTCTTCCTAGAACTGGGGACCCAGTGTCAGCTGCCTTTACTAACCCATGGTCTCCACATCTCTAGCGGTGGGACGTTGCTGACCGTGACTGGCACCAACCTGGCCACCATCAAAGAGCCCAGGATCCGGGCCAAGTACTGCAGCTCTGAAAGGGAGAACGTAAGTGATGCTTGCTGGGGCTGGGGGCAGTGCACAAGGAGGAGGGATGCCATCCCTATGCAACACAGGGCAGAAAGTTCATCCCTTGCCCATCAGGTGTGATGGTGGGGAAAGGCTGAGGTCCAGGGGCTGCTGCCCAGAGAGGGGCACTGATCTCTCTGCAAAGCCTCCAGCCAGGTGCTGTCAGGAGAGGGTTAGATCTGAGTGTTCAAAACTGATGGGAAGTTTGTGGGATATCTGCAGGATATTGACAGAAAAAGCCTGTCCCCAGTGACCTCTCACCTGCTATCCCTTGCACATCCATTGTAGGCAGGAGTCTGTCTCTGCCCTGGGGTGGGATGTGATGCCCGTTGATAGAACAGAACAGGAGATTCCAAATCTAAACCCTGTGTCCAGAGATGTTGCTTTCAGGAGATCCTTGTGGGGTTTGATCCTGACCTCTCTGTTGGGAGCTGGGTGTGACCTCGGTCTGTGCCTCCTGCAGAACTGCACGGTCTACAATGACACCACCATGGTGTGCTACGCACCCTCCATTGACAACCCCGTGCGGAGCCCTCCGGAGCTCGGCGACCGCCCGGATGAGATCGGCTTCGTCATGGATAACGTCCAGGCCCTGCTGATCATCAACACCACCAATTTCGTCTACTACCCAGACCCTGTCTTTGAGCCACTCAGCCCCACAGGGATGCTGGAGCTGAAGCCCAGCTCTCCCCTCATCCTCAAGGTAAGGCAGTCTGCGCCTGGGGGCAGAGGAAGGGATATGTCCCTCGGTGGAGGTGGCGTTTTGTCTCTCCTGGGGCTAAGTCCCGCACTGTGAGAGCATGCATTTGCCTTATGTTGAGTTTTTTTAAAACATTCCTCTTTGCATGAGAACTGACAATGTCGTTCCTTGTTCCCTCAAAGGGCAGGAACCTGCTCCCGCCGGCTGCTGGTAACTCCCGCCTCAACTACACGGTGCTGATTGGAGACACTCCCTGCACCCTGACTGTCTCCGAGACCCAGCTCCTCTGCGAGTCCCCCAACCTCACTGGCCAGCACAAAGTCACGGTAAGTGCTGACACCAGTGCCTTTGCTCCTTGGGTCCAACGTGTCACAGAGGTTCAGTCTTTATCCTGGCACTGGCCCTGCTGTGTGTTTGTCCTTGGATAAGGACTGGATAGTCTGTGCATGTGCAGGAGCATCTTCAGGAGCCATCTTTCTGCTCCCTGTGCATCCCTTTTTCTGATTACGTGTTTGGTAGGACAAAATACTTTGTCCCCTCCCCAGCACGCTCAGCTGGGTGTTCTTGTGTCCTGGCTGGCCCTGCCAACAACCTGCCTTCCCTGCTGGGTGCAAGGCAGGGAGGTTCCCACCTCTTCCCCCAGCGCTGGCACGCGCTGTAAGGCCGGCTGCTTTGTTTGTGGGGTTGTAGCACAGCGGTGTTCATGCTCCAGGACTCTGCCTTGTTGAAAGGGACCCAGCACAGTCCCCACCAGGCTCCCCATCCATGGGGGAACTTGCTTTACATCCCATCTGTTGCTGTAATGTTGTCTGAATGAGACATCAAACTCTCTGCCTGCTCTGTGTACACTGGCAGCATGTGTCCTGCATGCTATTAAAGCACGTTGCACTGCTCCAGACCAGCCCCTGCCATCCCTTCATTTTGCCACGTCCTTCGTGCCATGGGCTGGGAGTCATGCCCCAGTTTCCAGCATGGTGGGCACCAGCAGGGAGGGCTGCCCTGGGTGCATATCTCCTGACACCAGGTCCAATTTTTCCCCCACCATGGTGCAGATCAAGGCTGGAGGGTTCGAGTTCTCCCCGGGGACACTGCAGATCTACTCGGACAGCCTGCTCACCCTGCCCGCCATCATCGGGATCGGCGGCGGGGGCGGGCTGCTCCTCCTCATCATCATCATCGTCCTCATCGCCTACAAGCGCAAGTCCCGGGATGCTGACCGGACTCTGAAACGCCTCCAGTTGCAGATGGACAACCTGGAGTCTCGGGTGGCCCTGGAATGCAAAGAGGGTGAGGGATCCCTGTGCCATCAGTGTGGGGGTCTTCTAGGGTTTCTTACTGCTCCGAGGCTCAGTGTGCTCCCAACCTTCCCCTGCTGCCTTCTGGAGAGGGAATGGGAATGGGCAAAACTGCTTTGTCAGTGGAAGCGAACTCATTTTGGGTGGGATTTGGGGATTTTTCCAGTTAAGATATTCTTCTCCATTTCTCCAAATCGGATAAAAGACAGCAAGGAGGGTACTGAAGGCTTCCTGTGAGTGGGCAGTGAGTCTCTCATTATGTGACAGACGGATGCTGTGAAATTGGACAGAATTCCTTGTATGATCCTGCTGATAAAACCTAATTGCCCATTATCCCCCTGAGCTGGCTCCAGAGGCCCTGACCTTGCCAGCCACAGCCACAACCAGTGCTGTGAATGGAGCAGGCACCGAAAACAAGATAATAAAAAGGGGAAAAAAAGACAACCCCTTTGCTCCCCCAAATCCCCATCCCTCCGCATGCCTGTGGATGGCACTGGTGACAGGGAGAGGGGAGGGAGCTGGTGGAGGGGATGGTGTCTTGTCTTCCACAGCTGGCAGATAAAAGGATCTGCTTTTAATTAAAAGGCACAATCTCTTCCCTGCCTTTTCTCTTTTCTAGTCCCGCTAGTTACAGATAAGATAGCACGCCTTTCAAGCTGACGGTTTGTTTTTTCTCATCAGGCTGACGAGCCTGCAGTCCTCTGCCTGGCTTTCAGCTCCCTTTAAAGTGCTGTTAATTTGATTTTTCTGAGGGTTTTCTCCCCCCACCACAACCCCCTTCCCTGGTGCATCTCCAAGACTCCTCTCCCGTCAGCTTTTCCCTGTAGGTGCAATTAAAGGTTCAGGACCCCCCTGGATCATGTTCCCCTGGGAGTCACAGCTGACTCTGCTCAGATTGGGAGGTGCTGGGGTGGGTGTGTTCAAGTTCTTCTCTCAAGTCGTATTTAGGTCAAAAAGAAATGAGGACATTCTTGTGGTTTAGGCTAACGTTTTCCCTCAGAAGCTCTGGTTTTGTTCAAGTCTTGCTGTTTCCCGCTGCCCCCAGCATCCCTGGGAGGCTGCAAGTGCTAAGCAGGGGGGATTTGAGCCCCCTGGGACCTGGCAATTCTGTTCCCAAATCTGCCACTTGATTTATTCTGGGAATGTCATCCCTACACTCTGCAGCTCAGTTTCTCCATCTGTGAGACAGGGACAGCAATCACAGCCTGCCAGGAGGAGGGATGCTGAGCATATTCACGCCTTGAGGGGGTCCACCCATGGGGTGCTGGGGGTGCAGTGGTGGGCTGAGTGCCAGTGCTGTGTGCTGGGTCTCCAAGATGTGTCGTTTAATTCTGCTTTTCCCACCCCAGCCTTTGCTGAGCTGCAGACTGACATCAACGAGCTCACTAACGACCTGGACGGGGCTGGCATCCCCTTTCTGGATTACCGTACCTACGCCATGCGGGTTCTCTTCCCGGGGATAGAAGACCACCCTGTGCTGAAGGAGATGGAGGTGTGGGTCTGTCTGTCTGTCTCTGTAGTGTTTCACACTGGGGATGTGCCACTGCATGAGTCCCTGTGCCCCAGGCACAGGGCTGGAGAGATGCTTTGGTTGGATGCTGGCCCGGTGCGGTGCAGCAAAGAGCATCTCGCCACGTGGCAGCCAACACGGATGTGGACTGGCTGCCAAATGGTTACTGTGCTCTCTGACATTAATATCAATATTTATATTAATATCATTGCTGCTGTCATTTTCTACAGCACTTGCTTTATTCAATTGGGTTTGTTTGATGCCTGACCGGTCACTCGTTTTTAGCAGGCTTGTCTGACATCGCCTGCTTGCTTGGCTCCATTTCCCCACGCAGAACCCATCCTTGGCATCCTTCCCCTGCTCCCCAAACCAGCTCCTTCTCCTCTCCTGTCCTCCCCACCTCTGTATAATTTAGTGCATGCAATTGCACAGCAATTGGCTTCTCATGTGCTGGGCTGCTGAGGCCGCTCTTGATTAGAGAAAGGAGGGGGGTGACCTCCACTTCCCCTCACTGCTGACCCAGCACAGTAATTAATGTCGACGTGGGCTTCACAATGTATTTAGGAGAAGTAATTGGCCCTGGTGCAAGATGCACGGTCACTAATTACAACACAACAAGCTCTTACCAACTCCAAGTGCACGTGCTGGCGTTGTACGCCCGCATGGCTAAAGCACGGGTCCTGGCCCTCTGCCTGCTCTCTTTCCCTGGTCCCTAATCCCAGCTCTGGAGCATGGTGGGGACCCTGTTTCCATGGATTTCCCCTTGCAGCTCAGGTTTCCGGATGCTCTGAGCCTAAGCAGGCGTGATCGTAGGCCTCCCTGGGGCACAGCCCTTCCTGTCTGTGCAGATGCCTGGTTCTCCTCTCACCTCTGCTCTTGCTCCATAAGATTTTCCCTAAAGAGGAAGGGTGGAAAGGGTATCAAAAAGGGTATCAGAGGATGAATTTTGCATTGGCTGTGACAGGCTGGGTGGGAGTTTGTCCACTTCCAGCTCCTAATTCAAAACATCCTGCTCGAAAGAGCCCGCTAACTCAGCCTGGCCTGGGAAGCAAGGGGTTAAAGTTGCAAAGGAGAAAAAAAAAATCCCCAAAAGAGATTAAATAAAGCAACTACAGTTGTGTAAGCTTCATATAATTTAATCAGGTTTGCTTTTATTTGTCTCTTTACTCAGAGTGTAACATTAGCTATTGCAAGTGACGGGAAGGAAACAGTGCTTGCTCATGCACACACTAATCCGCAGTGAGCACCGGGTTGTCGGTACCAGCTCCCTTCCTCTGCAGGGTTTGGGGGGAAGCTTGTTGCTTTGTGAGAATTTAAGCCTGATTAAATATTTAATTCAGTATTGTTCATTTATTTCTGCTAATGATCAGCAAGTTAAACACAGGGGCTTAGAGAGGCGATGGGGCAGGGGCCTCAGACGTTGCTGTGCTGCTCTTGATGAGGTTTTCATGTCCTCTCGTGGGATGGTCACTGTTGGGCAGGACCTGCTTCCTGTCTTATTGAAATCCCGCTGCTTTACAGCCTATGGTCTACTTTGACTGATCTTGACTGCAAAAGCACCAGCAATGCACAGGGGTGGGAATCCAGCATAACTCCTGCTGCGCCAGTTTCACTGGTGGGTCTGGTAGGTCTGCAGTGCAGCCAGTGCACTCCAACCAGCTCTGGGGTCTTGCCATGCTGGGGAATCAACTGGCATCTCTGTGTCCCCACAGGGAGCAGCTCATGCTGCTTAATCTCAGGCGTCTGCTGAGTTATCAGCATCATTGCATCGAGGTCCCTGTGTGTCTGGAGGGAGGGACTCCAGGAAAATATAACTTAAAGTATTTCCATTCCTAGCAGGACATCATTCTCAGGCCTGCATTAGGAGAAATTGAGCCATGTGGTGCCCACTAGAGGAGCCTTAAGGATGGGGGCAGAGAGGGTTTGTCACTCCCTATTGCTCTTCTGAGGTGCTCTAAGGCAGGTGTCCCCTCTCACCTGGGTAGTGAGGGTGACAGTCCCACCTGGGGACCCATATCAGAGAGTTGACAAGGACGTGGTGGAAAACAGTTTTTGTCCAGTGGAAAAGAGTATTTTGAAGAGCAAAATTACAACTGTGAGGAATTTCACTGAACTGAAAAGTGCCAATCCAAAGTTTTGACTGAAGTTAAATGATTTGATGTGTCAAAACCTTGTTCTTCATTTTGAGTTGTGTTTTGAAATGAAAAGTGTTGTTTTCTCTCCAAATACCTACATGAAATGAAATTTTACGCTTATTCTCCCATTCAGGAAGACAAGATAGGGGAATAGTTTTAACCACAGCAAGGCTTTTGTTCAGAGGAAATCTCTTCTAACAGGAAAGCAGAGTGTTGTAGAAATGTTCATTTCTGGTAAGGAGTGTGGTCAGGGCTGACCAGACCTGAGCTGCCGATGGCAACATGGAGATGAAAGCATCCCAGCTCAATCCCTGTTGGGTCCTACATGGCCAAGTATGGCCAGAAATACACCTTCAAACATCTCATGAGAAAAGGGACTGTTTCAGGCTGTGTCTGAAGTGGGACATTGCCAGGTTTCTGCTGTTTGCTTCCCTGTCTGAAATCCATCTCCCCCAAACCAGGCGGGTTTGCTGCTGGTGGAGCTCAGGGTTGTGGCTTTATTTGCTTTCTGTGCAATACCCCAAGTGCATGTTGCAGTGACTTGGGTGGGAATTGGACTGCTTGTTAGCTGAAATTGAAAATTATAATTTGTGTGTGCTTGGGAGAGAAAGAGTGTGTATGGGAGGGAAGTGCATTTACGTGCCTGCACACAAAGACTCTCTCTGGAGAGAGTCTTTGTATGGAAGGATGTGTATATATAGACATCTCTATACAGCGATGCCCTGAGACTGTTAACCTGGTGCTGGGGTATTACAAACTAGATAACACTCTGGAGGGAACTGAGACTGATCACCAAAGAGGAAGCTTGATAGTATGGAGGGAGGAAATCTATCTGCTTCTTGACCCTTTTTCATCATTTCTTCTTGTGGGATGAGGGTGAATCCAGGGTATTGTTCAGCCCAGTCACCTTTTTGTCACCCTCCTGGTCATGCCTGTCTCTCAGCTTTGCTCTATCCTTTCAGGTCCAGGCAAATGTGGAGAAGTCCTTGACCCTCTTTGGTCAACTCCTGAACAAGAAGCACTTCTTGTTGACCTTCATCCGCACTCTGGAGGCTCAGCGGAGCTTCTCCATGCGGGACCGTGGCAATGTGGCCTCCCTCATCATGACGGCGCTGCAGGGCGAGATGGAGTATGCCACAGGTGTGCTGAAGCAGCTCCTCTCTGACCTTATCGAGAAGAACCTGGAGAGTAAGAACCACCCCAAGCTGCTCTTGCGGAGGTGAGTAACCGGCCGAGAGTTTGCAGCTGTGGGACAGTGCCCAGGCTCTTCTGAGTGTGGTGACACGAGCTGGTGCACTTTGGGGATGCCGTCAGTGATGGCTTTGGTGTTGGCTGTGGCAATGTGAGCACTGGGTGTGTGGTCAAGCATTTCCTTGCCTGTTTGCATGCAAGTGTGAGAAGGATGTGGGACCACCTGGCCCCAGCCAACTCAGAACACCCATGGGATGTTCTCACTCTAGTTTGGCCCATGTGGTCTTATGTTGCCTGGGAAGGAGTGACCAAGGTACTTGGCAGCTGCCAGCTGCACAGGCTGGTGTAGGGAGGATACACGCTGGTGTCAGGCACTGTGGCACGTAAGCATGCCCCCGTCTGCCTTCCCTTCTCCAGGTGACCAGGTGGTCCTCCCCACCTCTTGGCATGTGGAGTGTCTCTTGCCTTGCCTGGCAGCTGCATGGGTACCTCTGTGGGCTGGCAACAGGCAGGAGTCCTCCTTTCCCTGCTGTCTCCTCAGGGCTTGTCCACCATGCCAGTCACATGGGGGTTTTCCCGGGAAAGCCAAGTGGATTTTTGGAAGCTGGGAGTCTCAACGGGGCTGGTGGGAGTGCGAGCAGGAGGCAGCCTGCCAAGCCCTGCTGTGAGTCTGCCTGGCCCATCAATATTTAACGATAGCTCTGAGCTCTCCTTCATCACAGGCTGATGAATATTGAAAGATACACCAAGTCCTGAACAAAAACTATTAATAAGCTCTACTGGTTCAGCTCGAGGCCCTCTGTGCCATCTTCTCCCTTCACACACCATGCTGTGCCTCCCCATCTCTACCTCCTCCAGCCCAGTGCCACCAGCCTCCAGCGGAGATGCAGGGATGGCCCAGCAGCACAGGGCTGGCATGTCACCAGGAAGGCTCAAGGAAACCAGAGCATCTTCCAAACATCAGCTGATGTTCGTGGCATGGCCAGACTGGACAAAGCCTGTGAGGTTTTGTGTGCTTGACCATGGGGAAACACCTGGAGAAGACCCAGGTGTGAGCTGATCCCAGTTACATCCGTGTTGCCAGTC